>NC_137058.1:15003570-15053570 GCF_032717465.1 Coenobita brevimanus
TGTTGAATATTGCATGAACCTACCTCAAAAAAAACTCATTTTTATGCTTCTTTTGCATTTATTTCAGTCTTTTATATGTCCCTTATTGGTGTGATTTGGGTCTTAAATAGGTGCTATGCATGTCCAGAAGGAACTGTATGAGGTGTTTCCATACTGAAGGTTAGGGTCCATAAGTACAAGTCCATAAGCTGGGGCCCAATATTCGGACAGGACCTATATCTGGACCTGCCTATGGCTCTGTTACGTCGGATTTTGGAAGGGATTACTTATATATATATATATATATATATATATATATATATATATATATCATATCATATATATATATATATATATATATATGTTCATATATGTTCGTATACACATGCCTACTGAGAAATCCTATAACTGTAGTCAAGAAGAGAGAGAGAGAGATTACTTTATATATATATATATATATATATATATATATATATATATATATATATATATATATATATATATATATATATATATATATATATATATATATATATATATGCTCGTATACACACGCCTACTGAGAAATCCTATAATTGTAGTCAGAGAGAGAGAGAGAGAGAGAGAGAGAGAGAATGGGAATTGAAAAGGAGAAGGGAGGGGAGTGGTGAGTTGGCAGTGAAAGGGGAAGAAAAGAATTAAGAATCTAAAAAGAAGAATTAGAAATTCTATGTACAAGATAAGACAATAATGGCGATTGTTGCATAAGATGCTAATACGAAAAGCTTGAGAATCGAGAAAATAACTGCATTAATAGATGATCTGGTAGTTAACAGAGTAAAGGAAAGCAATACGATTTACTTTCATTTCATAATATATTTTTGTTCCTGCTTAATAGTACTAATTCCTACCGATGTTGTCATTAAGACATCCTGCATATACCATTCATGGCACTTTAGTGTATGAATGTCAGTGTTTATGCATATCGAGTTAAAACTGTTCGGTATTAAGTGTACACAAGTCCCAGAATCCTATACATAGTACCACAGTATAAACTACTAGGTATTAATGATCGTCTTATCATGCTTATGTACAGTATTCATAAATTAATACATGCAGTGATGTCCTGCAAAAGAAAGTAGACGCTGCTTAGTATAGTGTCCTATCATGCTAATACACTAATCCCGTATCAAGACCGTTATACTATCATCTCACTATAAATGAGTACGAGTGAAGATGTTTTAGATTTCCAGGCTAACAGAATGTGTCCAGACATCTTAAAATGAAAAAATATATTTTCTGACTTAATTTCATTCATGTAATCTCAGTAATGGCTTACATTCCGAAGCTTGCAGGATCAGGTGTATATATAAGTGTTGTTTGCGCAATTTAATGCATAAACTATTCAAGTTCTGTGCATGTAAGCGCTGGCAGCTTTCAAGAAACTCAGGCGGTCGTGCAGTAGACATGACAATAAATTTTAATATGTAGAGGGAATCAGAGAGGGACAGAGGTCACTTGTCAGTTTTTTCTCAATTTTTTTCCATCTATACTTTTTTTTATGTTTTTTTATATGGATGTAATTATTTACTGTCGTTTTCTGCCTTTGCTAGCGGTATTTGAGTCTTCTATTAATATTTACGGTTTCTTCTTTCCTTCCCGCCTTCATCCGGTCCCTTTCTCATAATTATTCTCTTTTCAATTTTGTTTATACTTCCTTCATAACCTGTATATCCCTTATTTGTATCCTCTAGCACCCACATGTTACTTCTAATGTTTTCCCCATTTGCTTCGTTTTCACAGAGACACTCTCTTCCCTTCTCTTCACACTTTCCCATGATTCTTAACATGAAACTTATTTTCCTATTTTTGTTCATCTTCATTTCCGGTTCTGTAATTTCCATCTCTTTTCTTTTCTCCTCTTAATTATTCTATATGACATACCTTTTTAGTGCTCCTAGGTCCCACCTTTCAGTACCTATAATCTATCCCCTCGTACATTGCACTTTCTTCGTTTCCAACCGTCATTTTCTACTCATCTCCCATACCTCTTGTATCCCTTCCCTTCTCTCCATTACTTTTCTGTGGGACATACTACAAATATCATTATATTTGTCCGAACAATGGAGTGACAAAAATAAGGAAGTAAAAGCCTTTGTAGAATCTTTTTATTCATTTCCCACATGAAATGCTAACAGTGATCAGGTAGTAATAAAAATATAAAAAGGATACGTTTTTCTGTAGTGAGTAAAACGAATACACACATGTTGCTACCCCAAAACTCATCAAGCAAGCGGTGCCAGGCACAAATAACCTCGCCTTCAACAGCAGTTGTTTTATTGTGAAATACTGAATCGATACTGCGCCATTTAGTGTCAGTACGGTATACAATAAAAGTCTGAGGTAATGGCGCAAAATGTTTTCAAAGTACGCTATTTCAAAATCCGTGATCTTGCGTTAGACCTTTGAAGGTCACTTAAGGTCAAAGGTCATGGTGCCAAATAAAAACTCACATGAGGACTACTTATATCTTAATGATCAAAATATTTATGCCTACAACGAGTTTCTCAGTTATAGCCCACTGAGTATTCTGTGACCTTGAATTTGACCTTTCTCAGGTCACTTACGGTCAAAAGGTCATGGTACCAATTAACAAGCTATATGGGACTTCCAATATGCTGATGAGTAAGTAAACATCTATTTTCAACCGATTTTCGAGTTATAGCCCCTGTGAATATCCGTGACCTTGAGTTTGACCTTTCAAAGGTCCTCAAGGTTAAAGGTCTTACAATGGTGCCAAATTGAAATCGATCGTATTACGAGGTTCCAGTATGTTCATAGTTAGTAAATATCTCTCTATCATTAACCAGTTTCAGTTATAGCCCTCTGTTTAACATCCGCTGACACTGGATTTTGATCTTCCAGGGTTATTCTAATACCGCCTAAATTTAGTCACCTTTTTTTTTTTTTTTTACGCACCAATGCCCAAATCATCCTGAAAGCTTCATCATCATTTCCATTCAGCCGTTTTTCTGTAATGTTGCTAATAAAGAAAAAAACAAACAAGCAAACAAAACTCGACGAAAAACAATACCTCGTCAGACTCCCTCCAGGCTAGGTAAAAATCAGCATAACGATAGTACATTGTTATTGGCGTACTGTTTATTTGTTGCTTACTGAACAACGAGCTGCAGAATAATCCTATGATGTTCTCCAGTAGTAAACCAAAGAGCATGGAAACCTCTGGCATAACGCACCCGGGCAAAAGGAGCCTTTGGTCTATTTCTCTTGCCTCTTCTTCCTTCCTACTACTCTTCTTCGTTTGTCCCTCTTTATCCCCTGTTACCCTACCACTATACTGCCAGGCATTATGCAGTTGGGATGGATCACTGTGCTGTTCTAAATCTTGCTGCATGAGTTGGCGTTAACAGAGAAGCTTACGTATAGTCATTAAGGCCTTACAACACAAGAATATTGTGTACTACAGCTCTGTAAATCACTTTACCAGCATCTGTGCGTGTGATGTGTGTGTGTGTGTGTGTGTGTGTGTGTGTGTGTGTGTGTGTGCTTCGTCTCTCATATGATGCCGACTTTCTGTATTTTTATTACCACTGCTTGTTCAGCTTAGGAGTCAATCTGTCATACTGAAAAGGTGTGAGAGCAGTCTTCAGTAACCCCCTAAGAAAATAGCGACTTGATTCATTCACATTCTTGACACAATGTTTCATAGTGAGGCGAACATCCATGAAAGGTATTAAGAAACTGAAAGCTGAAAATAGTGCAAGGATAGAGAAATTTGGATTAAAAAAAAAAAAAATGAGACTCTAACAACGTCATAACTATAAATAATATTTGCGTAACAAAACTGGGTAAGACAAGGGGAGAGAGGAGACAATAAGAACATATAGAAAGGGAAAAAGAGGGGCAGAGTTGTAAGCAGCAGGGGACGAAAAGGCATAAAAGAGAGACGTACCCTGATAAACGGAGTACAGTGTAGAGAGCGCTGGTCATATTGCTGTCAATCCCTGCTCGCCTTGCATCCATGCAGGAGACATAGCACCTTGGGCTTAGGAAAATACCTCCTTCATTTTCCTTCCCAGTTTATCGTCGGTATACAGCCCACTGATAATCTTCCGTATGCTTTTATGCAAGACACAATATAGCTATAAACTGTAATATAATATTAAGCAATCACTATACAAAATAAATAACAAAGGTAAGAGGTTTAGGAGCGTCTTCAAAGCCTTTAGAAAAAACGGTCCTAAGACGTTTAGGAGTAAGAACAGAAGACCTCGTATTAGTAGGGAGGAAATCAGATGGGCAGGGAGCTCAGAGCTAGGTCAAAGATCAGAGAGTTAGCACACAGGTTGGTACTGCTATAAGTATGAAGGAATTACGTGGTCAGATGTAATGTAGGTAGTTGAAGAAACATTTAAGAGGATATGTGAGTACAGAAGGTGCTGGATGGTAATCTGGAAATGGCATGTTTTGTAGTTATAAGGCAGAATGAATTAGTTAAGCCAAGTATAACAACTGAACTGTAAGATGATCAACAGGCAAGGAGCAGATTGATATCTGATTTTACTTGGGGGGGGGGAAGTGAATGTAATTTTATTCACATCGCATCTAAGCTTTTATCTAGTAAATAGTAAATGAGGTACCTCTCTCTGTAAGCAAGTCTGAAACTCAGATATTACTTTCGGAAGTTGTTACTCAGCAGAGGGAAACCAGATTTTTTTTTTTTTGAAGGAGTAATTTTAGTGAAATGACCAATTCATCGTCGATGTCTAGCAGAGCGCAGATAACGAAGGTAATAAATTAATATTTTTGCAGACATTAACAGTATAGTTTAATGGTTGTCAAATGAATCAAGCGTAAAAAAGAAAAAAAAACAAAGACAAAATAAGCTTTATATTCACAACACTGAAGGGGTGAGACTGTAGCACCAGTTGAGGAAAGGGCGGTACTCCCAAAACAGATGGAAAAGCTGATGATAGAGTGAATTGCTGGACCTCCCACTTCATCCATTGCCCCAACTTGCTGAAAGTTTCTCAATGTTTCAGTAAGAGAGTAGGCAAGCATGCTCCCTAACACAAGTTCCTCTAACTGTCAACACTAAACTACACGTTTTATATTACTAAACTATAGTTTCAGTTCAAAATTTTACCTGAAAAATGGAAACTCATTCACCAAGCCTCGGAGTTTCTTACCTGGGGGGGGGGAATCAGACCCCACCCCATCAACCCCTCTCCCGGTTACGACCAAGCTAGATGCCTGGAACCACAGTCTGACTCACTTCTTCACTTCTGCAACATTCGCTGCCTTTCCTCTAACTTTCTCTCTGCTTGAACACACACCTCTCCTCCTGTAAATCTCTCATCTTTCATCCTCACCGAGACTCAGCTGTCTGAGGCAACTGATTGCAAACCCTTATTGGTATCACTCCTACTTTCACTATACCACATTTCAGAGCCAAATGCTCTTGGCTGTTTCTGTATCATGTATGCAACAACATATCTAGCTCCCATGCTCCTGAACTTGAATTTTTCACAAATCTCTACTCTCTGGCACTTAGACAAGCCTCTCATTCTCTGACTTAATATTTTTGTGCTGTTTACTTATCCCCTGATTCTACTGACTTAAAAATTCTTCGACTATATTACTTCAGAGGATGGAACACATATATTTCTCCTTTCTCCTGAAAATCTCCGTTCTAAGTGACTTCATTGTTCACCACCACCTTTGGCTTTCGTATCCTTTCACTGACACACCTGGTGAACAAGCCTGTATCTTTTCTATGCATAATGACCTAAAGCAGATTGTTCAGCACCCTACTCATATCCCTGACCGCCTTGGAAAGAGTTCAACACACCTGACCTCTTCCTAGCACACCTAATCCCTCTGCATACATTGTTAATCTTTTCTCTTCTTTGGGCGTCTCTGATCACAACCTTATCACCTTAACTTGTCCTGTCGCTCCAGTAAGACCTGTGGACCCTCCCATGAAGCAGCAGCTGTGGCGCTTAGGAGATGCTGACTGGGAGACCCTTAGGCAGTGAATGTCTTTGATTTTCCCTGGAATAATTCTTGTTTCCATGGATAGAGTAAGCCATCTTGCGAGTGCCTTGCGCACATTACAGAGGTTATTGTCTCAGGCATCGGAGTCATACATCCCATTTCTCTTATCCTTTGACTAACGCAAAGAAAAAAAATAGCTTATTCACGCTTGTTCTAATGCTGTCCAGAGAAAGGAGAAGGCTCTACAAATGGTATTGGAGCCAACACACCCATGAATATCATCTCTTTCATGTTTCTGCCCAGAATCGTGTTTTCACGTCTGGTCTTCAGTCTCCTGAAAATAATTTCATTTGTACTAAATGTACCTTGCCAAAACCATTGTAATAGCTTTTATCTCCTCATTCGTCCCTCCTCTTTTCCACTCTAATGGCTCTGTAGCCCCTATTTCATCTACTGATAAAGCAGAACTCTTCACTTATATCCTCTCCTCCTATTTCCTCCTTAGACGATTTCTAGTGCTATTCACTCCATCACTTCCCCCTCTGACTTCCTCATGGCTGACATTAAAATTTTGTCAATTGTTGCATTTTCTGCCATCACTGGCCTCAATACTAACAAGGTACATGGGCCTGATGGGGTCCCTCTATGTTGTCCTTCCAAGAACTATCGCTTCTGAACTTACACCCTGCCAAGGCAAAACTATTTCACCTTTGTGTGTCAGCTTGTACCTTTCTTTCGTACTGGTAGTTGGCTCTGATTCAACCTGTCCCAAAGAACGGTGACTATTCACAACCATCTAACCATTGCCCATTTCCTTTAACATCCTGCTTTTCAAAACATTTTCAGTATATTCTTGACAAAAAAAAAAAATGTTAAACCACTTTTCCTATTACAACCTTCTTTCGAGATCGTCAGTATGGGTTCCACCAGAAGATGCTCCTCTGGCGATCTTCTCACCTACCTTTCAGACTCATGGTCATCGTCCTTTTGGGATTTTGGTGAAAGCTTTGCCACCTTGTACAGGGCATCCACGAAGAACTTTCAGTAAAGTCTGCTTAAATCTTTAATTTCCAGACTACCCTCTACTCAGTTTCTGTCCTTCTGTCTATATTGCCTCTAGCTTCCTTTCTGGTCAATCTATAGCTGCTGTTGTAGAATACATCATTCTTCTTCTAAGAGCTGTCAATAGCAGTGTTCCTTAGGGCTCTGCCCTATTACCAGCTTTCTTTCTTCTGTTCATCAATGGCCTAAGCTGTAAATCTAACCCTATGCTTCTCATTTCTTCCAGTGAGTCCACCCTTCACCTTTCAATTCACTTCCTGCAGTGTTCATCTCAGCAGTCACTTCAACAAACATACGGATGAGGCTATGGCACACCTAATATCTGGTACCTGAGCATACACTCAAGATTGGATGAAAGCACTCTTGGTTTTACGATGCATCATCACACAGTTCTTACATCTTTCATCTCGTCAAAATCTTTGCAAGTGTATCCTTTTATTTTTCAACAAAATCCATCTCAATCACTGCATCATCTTTATATGTACTTGGAGCTTCATTCTCTCCGATTAATCTTGGAAGGATCATAATACTTCTCTCATAAAATCTGCTTCCAAGAGATTAGAAGTGTGCTAAAAAGCGACTCCTTACCATTTTACCCCTACACGGTTTTTGTCGCTTTATACACGGGTTTTACTCTCCCCCGTGTAGAGTATAACTCTCGTGTGCAGAACCTCACCAAATACAGCTCTTCTCAACAAGGTTGAGTCAGTCTCATTAGCCCTGCCCCTCTTCCTACTGACTCCCTTCAACCTATTTCTCTTTAACCTCTGTTCCTAATGCAGCCACTATGGTTGACAAATATATGCAGAATGACAGTTTCCTATATACCATTAGGACAATTAAAGACTTCTAGGAATGAGGTCTCAGCGCTGCCTCACTGCTGCATATCGAAAAGGTGTGAGAGCATCACATTAAGTGAATTTCATTTCGCATTCCGACACCCTTACCCATTGCAAAGGAGGCGATGGTGAATTTAAGTTAATGTGGCCCCAATGGTTGACGAATATTTGAAGAATGTTTTGCCACATTACCTTCAGTTCACTGTCAGGGTGTGGGAATCCGAAAGAACACATCACCTAATGTGATGCCCTTAAATTTTTTAGACCTGCAGCAGAGAGGCGGCACCAGGCCGCTCCCTTATAGAGGTGTTTAATGGCCCTAATGGCATATATTTATATATATATATATATATATATATATATATATATATATATATATATAGTATATATAAAGGAGGCCATTTAGAATTCATGTTTTACTAAAGTCCACATGCATTTTAAATGGCCTCGTTCCAAAATATACTTATTGTTGCCAGGTCAGCAGCAGAAGAATCGTCCCAAGAGAAAGATTAAGCTACCTCCAAGAGGAGCTGGTGGCGGTGGAGGAGCTAGTGGAGGAACTGAAAAAGGAAATGGACAGCCTACACTGACAGTGGAATGAACAGAACATCGCAGCAGAAGTACGAGCTAATATCAGTGAAACATAGACCAAAGCTGGGAATAGCGCTGCTACTATTTTAATAGCGATGATGGTAACGCCATTAATTTTTTTAGCCAGTAGCGAAACTGACAGCGCCACTACTTTTTGGCCGTAGTCAAGCGTTACCGCGCTCATCGCTAAGCAGCGAATACAGGTCCGGAGAGCGGTGAGTACATACAGATATGCCGACGGTTTGGTTGTATTTATTAATGATGAAAAATAATACTTTCTTCAATTCTGTCAATGACGTTTGCTCTACATTACATCAGTAATTTATTAATTATTATTTATTAGTAATGTGCAATAATGAGACAGGACTTCGCTAGTTAACTACCTATCTATCTATCTATTGCCAGACGCCTCAATCCCGTTTGGGGTGGCCACAAACAAATCGCCTCCACGTCGCCATGTCCCCCGCCATTTCACTGCCCTGCTCCCATCTCACACACCCCTCTCTCATATACCTCTCCACCCCATCCCTCCATCTCATCCTCGGCCTCCCCCTCCCTCTTCCCCCCTCCACATTACTCACGTACACTCTCTTCGTCAGTCTTTCGCCCTCCATCCTCTCCACATGGCCAGACCACCTCAGTGTGTTCCTCATAACGCTTCCTATCACATCCACACCACAACGCTCCTTTATATCCTCATTCGTCAGCCTGTCTCTCCATGTGACTCCACAGGCTCCTCTTATATAATTCATTTCCACTGCTCTCACTCTTGACTTGTTCTTTCCAACAACGTCCAAGCTTCACTTCCATATGTTAGAGTTGGTATCACAATACTGTCGTGTAGTAACTCTTTCACTTCCATACTCACTTCCTGTTTCTTATCACTGCTTTCAAAGAACCAGCAACCTTTCTTCCCTGCTGTACCCTTTCAAGCATTTAACCTTCCAAACCTCCATCCTTACTCATCACACTACCCAAGTACTTAAACGTACTCACATTTTCCAATTCTTCACCATCCAACCTCGCTGTACATTCACTGACTTCACCTCTCTCAAAGACCATCTCTTTACTCTTCCCTTCATTCACCTTTAGATTCCGTTTCTTACACACTCTCCCAAACTCATCCACCAAGCCTTGCAGCTCCCCTTTGTCTTCACTCAACAACACAGTATCATTTGCAAACAACAGTACAGGGAGTTTCTGAACACTATCCTCTCTCGCCAGGGCCACTCCAACATCCACTACCCTAACTTGTACCTCTTTTATTACCCCATCCATGTACAGATTGAACAGCCATTGAGACATGACACATCCCTGTTTCAACCCAACCTTCAAAGAGAAAAAATCAGTTAGTTCACCATCCACACTCACTGCAGCCCTAGCACCATAATACATACTCTTCACAGCATTCAACAACTTCCCATCTACTCCATATATTCTTAATACTTTCCATGATCCTTGTCTATCCACCCTGTCATATGCTTTCTCAGAATCCATGAAAGCCGCATACAACATCTTTCCCTTCTCTAGAAACTTTTCCACTAAAGATCTAAAAATGAATATCTGATCTACACAAACTCTTCCCTTCCTAAAGCCTCCCTGTTCTTCTCCAACTAATTCCTCTGTCCTTTCTCTAACTCTGTCAATAAGTATCCTACCATACACTTTTCCTATTATACTAAGAAGACAAATGCCCCTATGATTACCACACACTTCTTTTTCCCCTTTTCCTTTGTACAAGGGAATAATTATACCTGACTTCCAATCATCCGGTACTCTACCTTCCTCCCAGGCCAATCTGCACATCTTCCACATCCATTCTACTACTATCTCTCCCCCATGCTTCAGCATTTCACCACACACTCCATCAAATCCTGGGGCTTTCCCCGATTTAACTTTCTTCATTGCTTCCACAACTTCTATCCTACTTATTTCTTCCTGTCTTCTCACCTCCCTCCTTCTCCCAGCCATTCCCTAGCCACTTATACTTGCATTACTTCCATCCTGTATGTTCAACAATTCCTTAAAGTGTTCTCTCCATCTGCTCACTTTTTCTCCCTTCTCCACTAGTAATCTACCATTTTTATCTTTCACTCCCCTGCTAACCTCACTTCCACCCTGTCTTACTGTCTTCACCTCTTTCCAGAACATTTTTCTTACAGTCCCTCCACTTTACACTCAAAGTCCTTCCAAATTCCTCATCCACTCTCTTCTTACTCTCTCTTACTAATCTTATCACCTCTCTCTTTCTTTCTCCATATAACTCTCTCTTCAGCCTCTCAACTTCTTCCACACCCCTATTTCTCATCCATTCATTGTATGCTTTCTTCTTTTGTGCTAAAGCCTGTCTCACCTCTTCTGTCCACCATGCTGTTTCTTGCACCCTTCTCCGTCTTCTCTTCCTCCCACACAGCACATCACATGCTGCACATATTTCTTCTGTAAATATCCTGCACACACCTTCCACGTCCCCCATCTGCTCCAATTCATATTTGCCCAATCGTTCCTCCACTTCTCTCTTATACTCTGCCTTTTTCTCATCCTCTTGTAACCTTTCCACTCTCCTTGCAACTACATGTAATCCCTCCAATATCCGACGTAATAGAGCCATAGGTAGGTCCGGATAGTGATCCTGTCCGGATATTGGGCCCCAGCTTATGGACTTGTACTTATGGACCCTAACTCAGAGAAACACCTATATAACCCCCTCTGGACATGCATAGCACCTATTTAAGACCCAAATCACACCAATAAGGGACATAAAAGACTGAAATAAATGCAAAAGAAGCATAAAATGAGGTTTTTGAGGTAGGTTCATACAATATTCAACATTCTGGTTATTGGCTCCTGGACTGGTACTTATGGACCCTAACCTAGCCTAACTCAGAAAAACACCTTCCTACTGCACATTCATAGCTCCTAACATCCTATTCACACCAATAAAGGACATTAAAGTATGAAATGATGTGTTTGAGGTAAGTACAGTATGGAAAAAAGTACAGTATGAAACATTCTGCCTACTTACAGCAAGTCCATGGCCATCTCGATGAATAACCGCCTCCTCTCAGACTCTGACAGTAGGAAGGATTTCCTGAAGCTTACTTGCAATACACTGTTCATGAAGTCTTGCACTGAACTTAGTCAATCGCACTCAAAAGTCCGTTCTCTTTACAGTGCTCACTCTTGTCTAACTTATGCTCCACTGTAACTTACTAAGTGTTGCACTCTGCACTTTAACTTTTCCCACTCTTCTAACCATTTTCTAAAGCAAAAACAAACAAGTCTATTTACGTTAAATTAAGTTCAAAAATTGTCTTTTCACTCACAACTGTAAATCCTTAACACAATGCACTGTTTTTTTCACTACACAACACCGTAAATTCCCGTGTGGTCTAGTGGAGAAGTTCTTGCTGTTTAATCACTGTCAGAGTCTGAGAGTATCACTGGCAGGTTACCTAGGGGTACATCACTGGGTCGTGGTGATGGCGTACCCACTGCAGACGATTCTGAAGATAGACGCAAACTCAAGTTGAGCGGCGACTCCACCGTGGCTGATGTGCTGGGCTGTGGCTCGGAGCATGAGGGCCTGTCTTGGGGAGGCAACGGAGTGGAGCCAGGGCTGGGCACAGCGGGGGTCATAGGCCTGAAAAAACTGTCAATCGTTGATTGACGCAAGGAACGACGATTCTGACAATTGATGATGCACTGCCTGAAAGCACGCACTTCCTCCACAGGTCCCAAGGGCCCCATCTCCCTCTCTTGCAGTCCGGGTGTTCCAGGTAGTCGAGGAACGAACTCTAGGTGTTCCTGGAGTGTGCTCAGTTTGGGGATGGCTGGAGTAGTGTCATGCTGAGAGGAGTCCACATCATCGTCGCCGTCCTCGTAGGAATCTTCAAGCTGGGTACTGACACTGCAACTGAAGATGCGATCTCGATATCAGACAAGGTCTGATACCCAGGATCTCCCTTGTCGTCATCCAACCACTCACGCACATCATCCACATCAACATCGTCACCATGCACACATAGACGTGCATGGAAGTCATCCACGTCAAAACCTAGGACATCGTACTCGACATCCGTTCCGAGAAGCAGACAAGGCCAACCATTTTTTAGAGTCTTGACAGGGACTTCCTTCCATGCACTGGCCCAGTTGTAGATTGCAGACTTGTTGTAGCGGCGAAGGTTTTCCAAAGTCCGCTGGCCTCGCGTGTCCCGCCCCTCCCTACGCTCGTCCTCGTCCTCGAGAACAACCATCACCTCATCCAGGAACTTCCTTTGATATAGGCGCTTTGTTGCCATGATCACTCCTTGGTCCATTGGTTGGATGAGAGCGGTCGTACTAGATTGACAGAAACATGCACCTAATCTGGCCCATTCTCAGCCACCAACTCCTTGTCGCACGGGTGGGCAGGTGCATTGTCGAGGAAGAAGGAGGGCCTTTACCTTGTCGCGCGGGATTCCCAGTGTCTTTGTCTTGTAATGTATGACCTCCTTGATGAAGTGTCGGTGGAACCAGTCTTTCAAGATCTGGGCTGTAAACCATGCCTTCAAAGAATGGTATCAGACGACAGGAAGGACATCCATCACCCCAGGTAGGCACCGAGGCTGCTAACAATAACGGGCTGGAGCCGGTGCATGTCGTTAACATTGGCACAACACAAAGCAGATATCCGTTGCTTGGAGAGCTTGCGGCCAGGTACACGCTTCTCCGTCTCCCTCGGCTAGAGTGTTTGTTGGCAAAGAGCGATAGAATAAACCAGTTTCAGTCAGCAATGTAAACTTGACCGAGAGTGAGGCCCTCCCTGTCGATCAAGCCCTTCACCTTGTGCCGAAACTCGTCAACTCCATCCTCGTTAGCGTCCAAAGCTTGGCCATGAGCTTTCACGGTTGGTAAGGCCATGCTGTAACTTGAACGCAGAAGAGCCAACCCTTGGATGCCTTGAAATCTAGGGCGTCGTGAAGCCTGGCGAACTTCTCAGCAGCAGCCTTCAGCTCCATACCACGTACCATCACACCAACAGCACGTTGCTGTCGATACCAAATCAACGTGGAGTGGTCGACTTCAGCAAATTTGGGAGTAAACATCACCTTCCTCTCCACGTTGCGTTTGCTTCTCGATGAGAAGTCAGCCGTGTACTGCATGAGTTTGTCTCGGGATCTCTTGATATCAAACAAAGTAGATCGGGCCAGATTGAACTTGCGGAGGATGCGGGAAGAAGACCACCCCGCATCTACTTTCTTCAATATCTCCCATTTCTTCTCCAGAGTAAACACCACTCTCATCCTCTTCTCAGGCGACGGGGCCATCATCACACACACTAATAAGAGGCACAAGAGCAGCAGGAGTGCCTGCAGCAGGTAAGGAACCACCACAAAAGCGAGCACATGGGCAGCCATGACGACGAGCGTGCACTCGCGACGAGAGACAGACGGAAAGTGAGGAGGATGCAGGGGTGCTGTATCGGACATCAGAGGAATGACGAGCCACAACAAAGCTGTCCTGCGCTGCATGCAGCAAGTTCAAATTACGGGCGGGAAAATTTCTTTCTTTTTTTTTTTTTTTTTTTGCGGTTTTCAGACCATTTTCGGAATACTGGATCCCGGACGATTATGTCCGGTTAGTGGGGATGTTGGGATATTGGGCATTCGGATACTAGAGAGATTACTGTACTCCTTCCTCTCGTCTTTCCCTTCTTCTATTCCTCCATCTTACTTGGATCCTAATTCTGGCCACCACCAAGTACTGGACAGAAAGTCCACTCCCCCAACCTCTATAAGCTCTTGCATCCATTACACATCTTTGCATCCTTTCATCCACACACCCATAATCATTCATTGCCTCCCTTTCATTCAGTTCACCACCCACCCTTCTCATCACTCGCCATGTATACCTGTGGATCATTTTATGCCTGAAGAGGGTATTGGCTATCACCAACCCCTTCCCAGCACAAATGTCCACTAACTGCCATTCTCATCTATCTCAGCTGGCATACCCCACTCACTTACTATTTCATCCACCTTCACATTCCCTACTTTACCATTCATATCACCGATCAAAAACACTCTCTTATTCCTTCCAAACTTTTCCATGCACACTTCCACATTTGTCCAGAATTCTTTTTCACACTCTGCTAGCACGATCTTGCGTTAGCGCATACACGCACACAATCGCCCACATTTGTATTCCAACTTTCAACTTTACCCACACAATCCTTGACCCAACTGATCCATACTGTCTTATGCTCTTCTTCCAACCTTTACTCACAACTATACATACTCCTTCCTTTGCCCTCTCATTCTCACCTACTCCTGCACATATACCCCATCCATACTCCCATTCTCTCACACTTTCTCCTCTCCATTTTGTTTCAGTTATTCCACATACATCCACTTTCGCACCCTCAAGCACCTGGACAATCTCTCTCTCTTTCACCTCATCATTCGCTCCTCTTACATTCCATGTACTCATTACCAAGTCCTTTTTCCGGTCCTGGGTCGTCATCGTTTGGTCAGTCCTTGTCCGAGGCTTCTTGTTTGTTTTTTTAGTTAGTTGTTTTCCGGGGAGGGGCACTAACCCCCTTCCAACCCTTTTAGTCGCCTTTTACGACAAGCAGGGATACTGGGGGAGTATTCTTGAAAAAAAAAATCTACCCCCAGGGGTAGGGTTTTTTTTTAAAGAATACTCCCCCAGTATCATTTAAATTACGTAACTGGCAGCTTGGCGAGCAGCGCACACACACACACACACACACACACACACACACACACACACACACACCTAACTATCCCAGTCTCTGACTTCCACTCTCTCCCTCACTCTGTCTTTCAAACTAATTCTTACTCACTACTTTATTATTTCGTAACAGTATGTAACTTTCAGTTTAATGTAATGGAAAAAAAATATTGCTACTGTATAAAAAGCCTTTAAAAGAAAGCCATAGTTCATTGTTACTTTCTTTTTCGTATACATCTTAAATAGGCATCACTTAAAATATAATAAATCTATAAAATTTGTATCTATGATAGGCCAAATTTTTTTGCCTATTATTTACTTATGTAACTTTCAGTAGGTATACTAGGTAACAATGTAAAAGAACATTTGTTACATTATACAGTAAATACCTTTTTCCTGTACTTTCGGCTCTAAGCTTGATTAAAGTGACACCGACATGTATATATATATATATATATATATATATATATATATATGCAGCATGTGATGTGGTGTGTGGGAGGAAGAGAAGACTGAGGGGAGTGCAACGAACAGCGTGGTGGAATGAAGAGGTGAGACAGGCTGTGGCGAAAGAAGAAAGCATACAATGAATGGATGAGAAATAGGGGCGTGGAAGAAATTGAGAGGCGGAAGAGAAAGAAAAAGAGAGGTGAAAAGATTAGTAAGAAGAGAGTGGATGAGGAATTTGGAAGAAAATTGAGTGTAAAGTGGAGGGGCTGTAAGAAAATGTTCTGGAAAGAGGTGAAGACAGTAAGACAGGGTGGAACTGAGGTTAGCAGGGGAGTGAAAGATAAAAATGGCAGATTACTAGTGGAGAAGGGAGAAAAAGTGAGCAGATGGAGAGAACACTTTAAGGAATTGTTGAACATACAGGATGGAAGTAATGCGAGTATAAGTGGCTGGGGAATGGCTGGGAGGAGGAGGGAGGTGAGAGGACAGGAAGAAATCAGTAGGATAGAAGTTGTGGAAGCAATTAAGAAAGTTAAATCGGGGAAAGCCCCAGGATTTGATGGAGTGTGTGGTGAAATGCTGAAGAATGGGGGAGAGATTGTAACAGAATGGATGTGGAAGATGTGTAGATTGGCCTGGGAGGAAGGCAGAGTCCCGGAGGATTGGAAGTCAGGTATAATTATTCCCTTGTACAAAGGAAAAGGAGAAAAAGAAGTGTGTGGTAATCATAGGGGCATTTGTCTTCTTAGTATAATAAGAAAAGTGTATGGTTGGATACTTATTCACAGAGTTAGAGAAAGAACAGAGGAATTAGTTGGAGAAGAACAGGGAGGCTTTAATAAGGGAAGAGGCTGTGTAGATCAGATATTCATTCTTAGATCTTTAGTGGATATGTTTCTAGGGAAGGGAAGGAAGTTGTATGCGGCTTTCATGGATTTGGAGAAAGCATATGACAGGGTGGATAGACAAGGATTGTGGAAAGTATTAAGAATATATGGAGTAGATGGGAAGTTGTTGAATGCTGTTAAGAGTATGTATGATGGTGCTAGGGCTGCAGTGCGTGTGGATGGTGAACTGAGTGAATTTTTCTCTTTGAAGGTTGGGTTGAAACAGGAATGTGTCATGTCTCCATGGTTGTTCAATCTATACATGGATAGGGTAATAAAAGAGGTACATGGTAGGGTAGTGGATGTTGTAGTGGCCCTGGTGAGAGAGGATAGTGTTCAGGAACTCCCTGTACTGTTGTTTGCAGATGATACTGTGTTGTTGAGTGAAGACGAAGAGAAGCTGCAAGGCTTGGTGGATGAGTTTGGGAGAGTGTGTAAGAAACGGAATCTAAAGGTGAATGTAGGGAAGAGTAAAGTGATGGTCTTTGAGAGATGTGAAGTCAGTGAATGTACAGCGAGGTTGGATGGTGAGGAATTAGAAAATGTGTGTACGTTTAAGTACTTGGGTAGTGTGATGAGTAAGGATGGAGGTTTGGAGGGTGAAGTGCTTGAAAGGGTACAGCAGGGAAGAAAGGTTGCTGGTTCTTTGAAAGCAGTGATAAGAAACAGGGAAGTGAGCATGGAAGTGAAAAAGTTACTACATGACAGTATTGTGATACCAACTCTAACGTATGGAAGTGAAGCTTGGACGTTGTTGGAAGGACACAAGTCAAGAGTGAGACCAGTGGAAATGAGTTATTTAAGAGGAGCCTGTGGAGTCACATGGAGAGACAGGCTGACGAATGAGGATATAAAGAAGCGTTGTGGTGTGGATGTGGATGTGATTGGAAGCGTTATGAGGAACACACTGAGGTGGTTTGGCCATGTGGAGAGGATGGAGGGTGAAAGACTGACGAAGAGAGTGTATGTGAGTGAGGTGGAGGGGGGAAGAGGGAGGGAGGCTGAGGATGAGAGGGAGGGCTGGGGTGGAGAGGTATATGAGAGAGGGGTGTGTGAGTTGGGAACAGAGCAGTGAAATGGCTGGGGACAGGGTGACGTGGAGGCGTTTTGTTTGTGGCCACCCCAAACGGGATTGAGGCGTCTGACAATATATATATATATATATATATATATATATATATATATATATATATATATATATATATATATATATATATATATATATATATATATATATATATATAGATATATAGATATATAGATATATATTTATTTCAATAAATATATCCTGACATTACTGGTACACAACATAACCACTCAGACTGACTAATTTTATCAAAACAGTATATAGTGTATTGCTACATCACACATTTTTGTTCACCTTTCCTTCGTGTACCTTTTTCTTATCCAAAGTAGCGGCAGCGGGAGTGGGAGCGCCGCTACATTTATCAAGTAGCGAAACCAGTAACGCCACTACTTTTTCGAGCTAGTAACGGGAATGGGAGCGCCGCTACTTTTTATTAGTAACGTTCCCAGCTTTGGCATAGACCAACCTGACTGGTAGCCACCTTCAAGAACTGAAGAGGTGGGTTGGCAGAAAAGTAAGCTGCCTTATATGAAGGACCTTTTGAAATATCTAACAAGTCTACTAGTTCATAAAATAATCAGGGAACACTAATGGATGAACAGAAGGAATTTCTTAACCTGGGATTGAACTGGTTTTGTCAGCAAACGCAGAACACTGGCTAAACATTTCGAGTTAGAGATATTAGTAGATGACATCCAGCGACTCGAACGGGAAAACAAAAATCACAACTTCCCTGTACCTCCGGGCCGAAATCATCAGAGAGGCAAACATGACAAGAGGTCAAATCTGCTGTTGTCTTTTCACCCATGAACTAAAATCTGCAGATAAGAAGTTAGATAAGGATGACGGGATCATAAACCGAAAAGTCTTTAAGTCTTCTGCATGTATAATCCTACATAAAGAAAATCACATGAAGAAGATTACAACCATCATTGGACACAGCACGAAATTGATAGGAAAATCACAGGGAACCTGACCAACGACCTAAAGGCAAGATTAAACCATCTAATTCGATAGAAGAAAATCAATAGAACCACTGAGCTCTTCCTCACTGAAGGAGACTGCAAGCTTGGTTATGCCTATGGAAATGTTAAGACTCATAAGTGTGGTTTCCCCCGTCTGCCGTAATCACACAGTTTCTGTTACCTTCAAATTAGCTAAACATCTTAACGACCTGATTTCACCCTTTGCAGCTGCCTCATACAGCTTGAAGTCAGCAGGAGAGTTGCTCGACATCATGAAGAAATGATAGCCCTGGGGGATTATTGCATCAATGGACGCTGAATCCCTCCTCACTAGTTCGGTACGGTTCGGTGCTTATTCGGAGGGAATGCCTTACCTACGGCCCCTCCTTTACTGTGTCTTTAATTGTTTCTTTGTGACTGAGCTCTCTTCTCTCTTTCTTTTTTCAGTTTTTCTCTCTTTTTATACATATATATTATCAACTTTATGTGTTCTCTTTTGTCTTCATTTCCAGATAGTCAGTCACTCAATATATTTTCTTCATATGGTTGGGTAAATAGTTAATTCTTGTTTCTTATTTCACTTTAGGCAGGACAGAATAGTATAAAAATTGTTCTAGCTTTTCTATTTCATTATCACATTCGGAGCTCTGTCTTCTGACTGGCTGAGCATCTGCATTGCCCGATCACCTGGTCCAGTGATGAGGCATAACTACTGGCTTACAAGACAACAACCTTCATTCCAACTCCAGCGTTTTACGAATCAGTATCTCTGGAAGATAATCAACTGATGACCAAAAGGCGTCTCAAGAATAAAATCGAATCTGGAAACTCATTATTCTAAACAAAAAAATCGTATCGTCGTCAGAAGCATTAAGAGAACACATACAGTATATACTGAATAATGCTGTAGATTTAAGTGACACAATGTAAATCTGTCCATCTGCTACATAAGATGAAACCTGCAATACTTTCATTGTCTTTGGTGCCAATATGTGTAACTGTGCAGACCAATCCTGGTTCCTCAAATGCTGACACACATTTGGCATTTCAAGTCCGGGTTTGCTGGGAGAACTCTGTTTAGGCTGTGCCACCATTGTCTATGCTCTTCTCTGGCCAGGTTCTGAGCTGCGATATGAATGGTTCCTTTGCTGCAGAGAGCTTTCCATTGTTTTCTTAAGAGGCGCTAGTTTCAAGATCTTTTGGTATGATGTTGCATTTCTTTTGACTTGTCCTCGTATGATCTTTATATCCTTTTTAGTCCGGGACAAATTGTAACAGAAATGAAACAAAGTGTGTTTGGTAGGCTAACATGTACTGCATAACGTGTCAAAAGTTTACCAAAGTATATTGAGTGGAACAGGTTCAAATAACCTGTTGGACATTAGTAGTTATTTTGGCGATTTTTTCACTCTCTCTGAAGCTTCTGGTGAGAATGCCTTCATCTAATGTTGCACAAAAGATATTTATAAGGGGTAAAATGTTACCATTCATATCCAGTGACACATATGATACAACCAGACTAAATATTGTTCTTTATTTCATCCGTAAGAATTTTTTTTTGTTTTTTAACTGCATAACAATTAACAACCATACATAAAACACAAAACTGATGAGCAAATGTACTTTAATGTTTACTTGCTTTTGTTTCAGGTTGCTGAGTAGTCAAGATGGATATTTGTGTATTCTGCACCCAGCCATTAGGCTATGAAGATCCAACGGTGACTCTACGCCAGAAGGGATGTGATGGTATTTCAAAAGCTAGTACAGCTTGCGGGAGTCAACAATGATCAGTACCTGGCCAAAAAGTACATACAAGGTGTAGACAGAACTCCCAAAACCCCAAGGCAACAGTAACTATGACAGAAAGCGTGCTTGTACATCATGTGAAAGAGACGCACGTCTCTTGCGATCTTCTGGTAAATTCGACTATCAGACCGACTGCATATTTTGTGGGTTTCCTGAGGCAGAGTAGCCTACACACTGATTCCAGTGAGGAGCTTTGAACTGCGAAACTCCATTCTGCAAGCTTGTGAAAAATATGATAATGACTGGGTAAAAATCGTAAAACCCGCTTCCTCTTTGTCCTGGATTTGCAAGCTGCAGATGTTGTATACCACCAACAGTGTAGCATAAACTTTCGCACGGGCAAGCAATTGCCAAAAATGGTTGTTTTTATGCAGGCAGATAAACAAAAAATGCTAAACATACAAGAATTAGTGGCAGACCAAAAGATGAGGTGAGAAGTGAGGCTTTTCTTCAGGTGGCCGAACACTTGGAACAAAATGATGATGATCAGATCAGTCACTGACCTCATTGACCAAATGCACAAATTGGTTGCAGTAGATAATTGTGAACCTTATAGTTTCAAATATGTGAAGCAATATTTAAAGAAACAATTTTGAGACAGGATAATCATCACATAGATAAATGGCAAGCCAAATGTGGTGACATTTCGCAGTACTGCTGCCAGAATTCTGTATGACTTTCACTGTAAACAAGACAGGATCCATATGATGAAAAGGCACAGATCATCGAAACTGCTGCAAATCTCATCAAGAATGATATCAGAGATATAAAGCAGTCCAGGGACACGACCCTTCTAATGCTGAGATGTCCTCAAATGAAGCTGAAATGGAGTTCACTCCAGAAAGTTGGAAAGACATTTCTCAAAATAGTATTCTCTGAAAGGATGTAGATGTAAAGCTTGTTTAATTAGGACAAGCTATTTTGCAAGCAGCTCGTCCCTGGGTGCTTCTGGCCCCATTGCAGATAGGTCTCGGTGTGCAGATGCATCATCACTTTCAATCCAATTTTCTGAGTCTTTGAATAGCCATGGGTTTTGTTGCTCCTATCCTGATATTAAGAACTATGAAAAATGTGCATCTGTGGTAGAATGTACAATGCCATCAAGCTATGGTCCACAACCTTTCCTTCGGTATGCTGCGGACAACGTGGACCATAATGTCAGACCCTTGATGGCAAGAACACCTTTCACGTGATGGATATTATTGCAGCCTTAACCCCAGGAACTAGAACAGACAATCAGATCAGAAGGATCAATGTGACCTCAGAGAACATCGCTTCTGTAGGGCGAATCAGAAGCTTAGCTTTTGAAGCAGATATTCTGTCAGTTATGCATTATGAAAACCTCTATGATCCAAAGGCGTATCTCAGTTCAGATCTAGATTTGCTTTAGAAGATATCACCTGTGCTTGATGTGTCCAGACCTCGTTGTTCTGGCCTAATGCAAATTGTCCACAAAGGTGAACATCCAAAGGCTGCCTCAGTGATGTTCTTACCAATGACAGACCTTGATCCAAAGGATCCAACATGTGCACCCATGCAAGAAAGAACAAATGTATCCCTCTCATGACTTCTGATTAACCAATTTGGTGGAAGGCACATATGATGGTACAGAGCCAGCCAGAAAATGAGGAGCTGAACTCTGTGGTTGTCAGCCTGGGAGGATTTCACATGCAGATGAGCTCTCTGGGTATTATTGGACATTCAATAAACGGATCAGGCATAGAAATCGTTCTGGAAGTCGTCTATGTAAGGAACAAAGTTGGACATATCTTCTTTGGCAAAGCAGTTGCTCGAGCCGTTAGAGGTCATTTCATTGTAAATGCCAGGGCACTTGATGTTAAGCTTCCCATTGAAGATGCTGAACTGGATCTGATCGGCCCAGCAGTAACCACGGATACAATGAAGACCACTGGAGCTACAGATGCCAGCACAGAAGCCTGTTCCAACAAAGATGTCCAAGAATTAGCAGTGTCAGGACACCAATTATAATAATACAGATCATAATAGATAGCATGATAGATAGATATAGGAATCTACATTATCATAATACAACTCATGATAGATAGCATAACAGATACAAACACCAGTCAAGCTAGGTGTGGGGAAGGAAGTGAGCTTGCAAGATTTTAGTGAAGAAATGCTAGAGGTGCACCGGAAGTGCTACATACACACAGACATACATGCTTCTAGAAACTTCACACACGGCCATTACATGTGACATTAGCCCTCCTAGAGAAGGAAGGAAGGAGTAGAGAGTCAGTAGGGGGCTAACTATAGAACTGAGAGGTTGTGGAGAGAGGAAGAGAGAAGAGGGGTCCAGCAAGAACTTAGCTAGTACATTACGTTCCTGTGTAATACATACACTGTTCAACTTAAACTTTTCCTTGAAGATAATAAACTATGATCAAGACCCTGTATCCATCTTTAACTTCTCCTGTCCTCGACTACACGATAACTAATACCAAATCTCAAGATTACATATTATATGGTCAAGATACCTCATATTATAGTTGGTGGCAACGGTGGGTTGTTCTAGAATCTTGTGTGTGTCTGTGAGTTGTGAGTCGTTTCTCGCTCTTCGTTTGCTTGTTTTGTTTTTCTTTCTTGATGTATTTCTCAGTCCTTTCTTCTTGTGATTTACTCGTTGTGGATGATGACTGCCGATACTTGTAGGTGAGTGTAGAGATTATAGAGATGTCTCGTAGACTTGTTACTTGTAGTTAATCGTAGGGCTTGTTTTTTCTCACTCATAACTCGTTCTTCTTATTATATACTCGGTTGTGGTTACTTGATCATAGAATTGTAGTTTCTTGATAATGTAGAATCGGCTGTAGAACTGAAGCTGGTATTGGTTACAGTATCGCCTGCTTTTGTAGAAATTCACTGTAGAACTGAAGCTGATCTTGGTTAGAGTCTCGCCTGCTTTTGTAGAAATTCACTGTAGATTAAATTTGAAGACAAGTTGCGTACTTCTGCTGACACCATCTTGTGTAGAACTTCGTAGCTTCTTGTAGTGTGTTTTCTAGATCAGCTATGCATAAGTTATACTCTTGGACGAGAGGTAGTTATACGTGAGTAGGTTTGTAAGTAGATAATTTTAGTTCCCATTGTCATGCAATGACATGAGAGGTAAAGATGAGTATGGGACATTGTATAATTTCATTTGTCTTGAAAAGATTAACTAAAGTATCTCACACACGAGTGAAGTATAAAGTAGAGTCCCGCTGTTACCTCCTAGACTTGTCTCGCTAGACACCCTTCTCTCTCTCTCCCTCTCTGTACAACCTCTCGGTTCTATGGCTAGCCCCTCTCTGACTCTCTACTTCTACTTTCCTTCTCTCGGAGGGCTAATGTCACGTGTAATGGCCGTGTGTGAAGTTTCTAGAAGCCTGTATGTCTGTGTGTATGTAGCGCTTCCGGTGCACCTCTAGCATTCCTTCACTAAAATCTTGCAAGCTCATTTCCTTTTCCCACACCTAGCTTGACTGGTGTTCTTATCTATTATGCTATCTGTTATGAGTTGCATTATGATAATGTAGATTCCTGTATCTATCTATCATGCTATCTATTATGATTTGCATTATTCCTGACAGCTGATATGATGCACCACGTACTTTCAGGAACTGCTACACATGCTAATGTTGAAAATAATGATGTGATGGACAAGATTTGGAGACAACTGAAGTGTGAGTAAAATAAACTTTGTTCTACAACAACCAATTTGTGGTTCCAGTATATGGAGGTGATTGACCTGCTCTGCAAATTTGTCAAAGCAGAACGTTTGGGTGACTGGGCTCTTCATCTACAAAGTCTGTATGTATGTCACCCTTATTTGCATTCTCTGAACATATACTGTACTTAAAGTGTACACACATTCCAGCAGAAGATGTCCAAACTTTTTGAACAGTATCCTGAAGTCTATTGGCATGTCATTCGTCGTTCAGATCGTTTGTGGGCTGGACAATCACCGGACCTACTCATTGAACAATGCCTCATGCGGAGCTTGAAAACAACAGATAGAGTAATTAGAGGCTGAGGTTTCTGAGACACAGCGAGTGTTGTGGGTACTTTCAGTGCCAGCCCGTGCAGAAGTGAACAATTCAGTGCAGCAACTCAATGGAACGAAGTACACCACATGTGAACAACACAAAGATGCCACACAGGCCAGGGTAGCAAGAGATGTGAAAGGTACCCACGAAGCTCTCAGATACATTTCGCAGAGAAACCCTTTTACTGATGAGCCATCACTGAGGAATATTACCACAGGTGTGACTGCATCACCATCTGTTAATGTTCACGATTCAAAGAATGTGGGAAAATGCATCCTGGCATCAATGGAAGACAAGACAGTGACAGAATAAACATTCCAAAAAAAAAAGAGATCAAGCTGTCACAATGGATGTTAAGTCATCTATAAAAAGTTCATGATAAGCCTGTGCATGTGGATCCCCAACTTCTGTATCAAAGTCTGGTAATGTTGGCACCAAAAGTGATGAACTGAAAGATGTTTTTGATCATGACTTATGCCACTATCCACCAGCTTTATTTGAGTCATCCCATATCCTGAGACCTGCTAACAAATCCTTTCTGGGAGAAGCACTTTGGTCATCAGAAGTTGCTGCTTTGCCTGGGCCATCTAAGATAGTTCAGTATGTTTT
This sequence comes from Coenobita brevimanus, assembly GCF_032717465.1. NCBI lineage: Eukaryota > Metazoa > Arthropoda > Malacostraca > Decapoda > Coenobitidae > Coenobita > Coenobita brevimanus. The sequence continues at coordinate 15,028,627 of NC_137058.1, forward strand.
AGATAATGGGAACTTTGCTTCATCGCATCTCATGGAGAAAAGGGGCCACATGGAAACCATGCACCAAAAACTGTGCACATATGAGAAGAATTGGTGGCAAAGTTGGGGCTGCAGTGTATTTTATTCCCAGCATGACACTTCAAACCAAACAGGAGGAGTTTCTGTACAACCAAGAGAACAAGCAGAGGTTCATTGCGATGCTATCCCAAAGGTTAGAACAAAGTGGCTGTGAAGTGCCAAGCCAAAGCAGATGCTGATTTGCTTATTGTACAGACAGCTGTAACATCTGCAGCTAACCAAGAGACTGTTGTAGTTGGTGATGACACTGATCTTCCTGTGCTTCTGGTCCATCATGCCAAGAATGTCTGTTTCAGAGTCTTCTTCAAGCCTGAGGCAAACATGTACAGAAAGCTGCCAGATGTTAGAACATTCTGTTAGGACTCCATATTATAAATACAATTAATTATAGAAAACATGATAGATAGATAGATAAATAGATAGATAGGCAGAGCACCAGGCAAGCCTGGGAATGGGAAATGATCTTGCAAGTGTAACTGAGGAAATGTTGACAATACACTGGAAGCAGCAAGTCAGGGGATGATATAGGTAGTGTCAGTGAGATAGCATACGAACAATGCCTAGTGACCATACACACACATACACACATACTCACACACAGGTTTCTAGAACATTCTAACAACAGTGTAACACACGTGACACGACCCCTGCTACACCAGAATTTAGGAAGCAGAGCTCAGAAGGAGGCTAGCTATAAAACCGACAGGTAGTGGAGAGAGTGAACAAGAAGAGGGGTCCAAATAGACTTACTTAGTATATTAAGTCTCTGTAAGACATACCCTGCTCAACTTAGATTTTCTCTGAAGATAATAAATTAAGATCAACTCCCTGTATTCATCTTTAACTCCTACTACAAGAATCAAGAGTCACATTTGGTTGGCAGCGAACGTACGGACGTCGTCTACGAATGTACAGTGAATTTCTGCAAAAGGAGGCGAGACTCTACAAGATTAGCTTCAATTCTACTGTGAATTCCTACAAAATACAGTCTACGAGCCTACAAGCCTATGAGCCAACAAGTCTACAAAACAACTCTATAATCTTCACGTAACTTCAAGCAGCAGCAAGAAGAATAAAAAACAAGCACAAGTAAAGCCAAAGAAAGACCAAAGCAACAAGCACACAAAACCCCAACACTCCCTCCCACCTACCTCCATCGCTGACGCAGAGGGTCAAGACACAGCACAACACCAGAGCCACATTTATAATGTATCTTACTCACCTTTCTTCACCCAGGTTACGTATCACTACTCAGTTACTCACCACAGCTACCAGTGTGAGAAGCAGACGTCACCATGTGTATATGCTGAGATGACATCACCATGCGATTTTGCTGACATAAGGCCACGCCAATCAACGTGTGACTGACACCTAGCACTTTTCACCCACTACTCATTACTCATTATTCACATAGCTCCTACTCATACTCATTTATTTCCACAGTATTGAGCTGGAAATTCGACGTTCTATGCTGAGGTTTGCCTGTGACAGCTGTTAACCACCACAAGCACCAGGCCATGGAATTTCCTGAGTAATATCGTCCATCAACACAACCCTAGAATTATCAAGAGATCTTCAATCAACCCTGCAATTTACTTCCGAGATCGAAGTTGCATCGACATGCCTCTCCGATCTGTATCAAGTGGGTAAAATTATACTTACTCATTTCTTCTCAGTGCTAAAATTAGGTATATTCAACTCCTTTACTTATTTCTATATATACACTTATATACTCACTATCTATCATTTATTACAAATCATTTACTCATCTATTTAGTTAGGACATAAAACAAAAGGCGTATTTCATAACACCATACCTTAATGACAGGGATATTTTCGCCACCATCCACGTCAATACCAGATGAAACACAATTAGATCCAACAACGGATTCACAATTAGGAGAGCACCAAGGCAACACACCCATTGTACAAAACTCAAAACAAACTAAAGATCAAGAAACTAATACGTCAGTTCTAGATGATGAGTGGGAAACCCCCTCTGACGTAGCAAGTGAGGACTTTGTCGCTGAATTGCACACTTATGCCAATATACTTAACAGGGTTCACCGTTCCGGCCGAACCTATTCCACCATTCCCTCACACAACGATAAACAAGTCCAAGTTAAATTAACAGAGCAAACAGTGAAAATGAATAACACAACAAATACTGCGGATCAAACATCCCCACCTCATGTTTATGTTTACCATGAAGATAAAACTGCCCCAAAATTCTCTGGCACAGAAAAAGATTGTATTGACGTCATTTCATTGGTCAGTCAGTGTGAACAAATCTTTATCAAGCGACACATCCTCGATGAACAAGAGAAAATTGCCATTTTTTCATCTTACATAAGCCAGGAAAGATGTCTAGCAAGCAATTTACTGAGATCAGGTAAACTCCTCAAGACTAGGACATATGATGAATTTAAAACTAAATTTTTGAAGAAATTTTTTGGAGGTATGAGCTTCTTGCCAGATGTCATTCCAGAATTACATAAGATTGTAGATCTTGTAAGAGAGCACACTACAAACCATGTGCTCAGTGAAATAACTGCTGATGTCTCCACAATCAAAAGAACATTGTTAGTTACTTTAGAAAACTCAAATTGGATAACAGATGATGGAAAGATGTCCCCAGACCTCGTCGTGGACATCATTGGTTATGGAGCTGCCTTGTGTAAATTACCTGATAGGACCCTTAAGATCACCAAGACGATCGTGTACACTCCAGGCATGTGCTTACTAGACTTAATGAACGAGGTAGAGATGCAGTGCAGTAAAGCAGGTATGGTCGACACACCCGCACATTCTAGTAGAATGAGAGTACCTGAGACAATATCAGCGGTGAAAACATCAACACCGACCCCAAACAGAGAACAAAATCGATCGCGACCCGAAAGCAGGCAGAGCAAACAACTAAACGTATCGAGGGTTGGATCACAAACACCAGGCTACAGGCAGTTTCATAAGTTTTCGCACAGCCCGAGCAGATCTCGTGCCACAAACAACACTACATATGGGAAGTCACCTTGTAGGTCATAGTCAAGAGATAGGTCCATTCTATGTCATTATTGTGCAAAACCAGGACACACAAGGAATGAATGCTTTATCAAAACAAAAGAGGATAGACAAAAGACACAAGGATTTGGTCCTTACTGTAGGCATCATAGATGCCAAGGGCACTGGACCAGTAACTGCAAAACAGTAGAAAAAATTGTGTCTATGTTCAAATCGGGGGAAGACCAGGTCATGACAAAAAACGAACAAACGTAAAGAAAACCAAGTCTAAAATTCACATAGGAGGCATGTTGGGAAATGAGTGTATCTTGATACCAGCTGTATGTGAGGATCAAAACGTTTCCTTATTTTTAGACACAGGCTCTCCAGTGAACTTAGTAACACAAGAAGAAAAAAATAGAATTCTTAAAAATAAGAAGAAAGTAACTTTTCTGGAAGAAGCTGATTTAGATTTAGATTCGGTAGATGGAAAAAAAATTACAGTAAAAGGTATGATAAGGTTAAATATAAGTTTCACAGAGACTACAAGACCATTCTCTGCATTTTCTATATCGTTGAAAACTTAGCAGTTAAAGCTCATATGTTAGTGGGCTTAAGATGCATGAGAGCAGAGAACATAACTTTACTCCCACAAATGAATGGAATAGACTTTGACAATGAATTCATAGAGGAAATACCATCAGAGCCCTCACCGATTAGTAAAAGAGAACCAAAAAGAATTGGTAATATTAAAAGCTTAAACAAACATACACAAACAGATGAGTGTATAGATCCACTCCCACCACCAGCACCAGCCTCCAGAATAAGAGACCCAGATAACAGTACTGCTTTATCAGTTTTTCCCGCCCATCTCACCAATGATTTAGTTATACCACCTAATTCCTATATGAAAGTTACCATAAAGAGCAAATTACGGAATAGTACTGTTCTTGTCTTAGAAGAATTATGTAAAGTAAAGGGATTGTCAGTAGAAAACGCATTGTCAGATGAACGACGAAGGGCAAACTCAGATATTCATAATTAATCACATGAATGGGGAAGTTCAGTTGAAAAAGGGGACTTGCATAGTTAATATTGAAAAATGTCCTGCCCCTGTGAAGGAAATAGTTATAGCTGGAGTGACAAGTGAGATAAAATCTACGGATAGAGAAAGCATAAAAGAGAATCTAATTCACTCAGGTGAATTTGATGAAGAAAATTATTTGTTAACCCTGCTGGAAACACACAGGGACACCGTAGCATTACCCGGAGAACAATTAGGGTGTACTAACCTGATTAATCACAAGATTAATGTGCACCCAGAAACACCACCTATTTTCGTATCAGCCTACCGCATCCCACACTCCCAGCGTACACTTGCAAATATGTCGATGAAATGTTAAAACTTGGAATTATTGAACCTTCAGTCCCCCCATGGAATGCCCCATTATTCTTCGTGCCCAAACGAAATGGAGAAATGCGTGCGGTAGTAGATTACCGTAAACTAAACAATCACACAATCCCAGACCGATTTCCCATGCCATTGCTAAGCGACGTTCTACAGAATATTGGACCGGAAAATAATATATTATTAACATCGATCTACTAAATGGCTATTATCAAATACCGGTTGAAGAGGAGTCACGTAAATACACTGCCTTTTCTACAAATAGAGGACACTACCAATATACAAGGATGCCGATGGGACTGAGGACAGCCCCAGGCACATTCCAGCGTCTTATGAATTACGTATTGTCCGGAATTTTAGGACAAGGAATATTTGTTTATCTTGACGATATTATAATCACAACGAAAAATATTACGGATCATCTCAAGAAATTAGACTTACTCTTACAAAAGCTTAGTGATGCTGGTTTAAAAATTAAGCTTTCTAAATGCAAATTTTGCTTTAAGGAAGTAAATTTCTTAGGCCACAAATTAAGTTCTAATGGTATTCAGACCACTGATGACAAAATACAGGCAGTGAGAGATTTTCCTGAACCCACTACGACTGACGAAGTTAGACAATTTTTAGGTCTAGCTGGGTACTATAGGTCATTTGTCCCACAATTCTCTCATATAGCCTTTCTTCTATTCCAACTACTCAAAAAAAAAAAAATGCTATATTCCAATGGGAAGAGGAACAAAAAAAAAAAAGGCATTTAACAATCTACAAATTAAACTAACAAATGCACCTTGTTTAGCATATCAGGATTACACAAAATCATTTCTTATTTGTACAGACGCATCAGTTAAAGGATTAGGGTCTGTACTGATGCAGAAAGATAAAAGAAGAAAGAATCAACCAATTGCATTTTCCAGCAGACAAACAAAAGGTGCAGAGAAAAATTATTGCACTACAGACTTAGAGGCACTTGCGGTGGTTTCTGCGTTACAAAAGTTTCGAGATTTGGTATATGGTTACGAAATCCACTTATTCACCGATCATAAACCACTAGTGGGTATGTTTAAAGAAAAACTCCTTTGTGAGAGGAGAGCAAGATGGAAATGTACAGTTGAAAACTACAATGTACAAATTCATTATATACAAGGTAAAATGAACATAGTAGCTGATGCATTATCTAAGAACCCGAACACAATTCAGGTCACGGCATTAGATCTCAAAGGAAATATCCCAAACCACGATGATATCGCAAAAGCACAAAGACTTGACCCAATATGGTCTAAAGTTATATACAAGTTAGAAAGTGGAGATGACATACAATTACCCAAGCTGCATGTACCACTCGAACAATTCACAATGGTCAATAATACATTATACAAGATCAACCCGAAACAACCAAAACACCAAAGAAATACTAACCAGTTGGTAGTACCTAGTGACATGATACCCAAAGTATTACGAATGATACACGATAGCCCACATGCAGGACATCCTGGAAAGGATAAGACATTCAAACAGGCCCAGGTGTTATATTACTGGCTTTCATTACGAAAAGATATAAACAATCATATAGACAGATGCGAATCATGTGCAAAACACAAAGGATACCCAATCACACCTGCACCGATGGGTAATTACCCTGTACCTCATCGACCATGGGACGTTGTCGCTGTTGATTTACTCAAGATGCCATTATCATACAATAATAACCAATACTTATTCGTAGCGACGGATCATTTTTCCCGTTATGTCATTTTAGCTCCAATAAAAGATAAAACACCAGAGACAGTAGCAAAGGCAATAACAGATAATGTAATATGTCGCTTTACTACCCCAAAGGTACTAATAAGTGATAATGGAAGAGAATTTAATTCTGATATCTTACAAGAAATATGTAAACAATACAACATCAAAAAGGTTAACGTTTTAGCCTATCACCCAGCATCTAATGGGTTAGTAGAGAGACAAAACAAAAAAGTATTAGATGTGCTACGACACATTCTCAGTGAAAATTATGCAAGTTGGGATGATTGGATTCCCAGAGTAGAAGCCTCAATTAATGGATCTATAAATAAATCCATAGGTGACACACCACATTTCATTATATATGAGACAGATAAAAAACTACCATATGAGCTCCTAGAAGGTGACAGTCTGCCCATATACAATTACGATGATTACTCTAAACTCCGTTTACGTGAATTCCAGGACATAAACAAAAGAATCAAAAAACAATTGACGATGTCCAAGGAAGAAATGACGGAGGCATTTAACAAGAAGGCAAGAGATTCACCTATCAGCTTAGGAGACATTGTTTACGGTATCATTCATACGAGAGACAATAAATTATCCCCAAAATTTGAGGGCCCATACAGAGTAATTAACATAAAAGCAAACACACTGTCAAGTGGCGAAGAGAAACAAGTTCATATTGACCATTTAAAACGAGTTTCAAGGGAATTATACAATAATTATTCAGCCTCGGATACAACCGAACAGGCGAACGTAACTCAAGAAACCAAGCAAGAAAACAACAATGATTACAAAAAGAAATTAAGGTCATATACCAAACAATCGAACATAGGTGCAGCTGTTCCAATCAAATCTACAGTACATCATTTACGAGAATTAAATATCGATTTAAACTCCTTCTATAAATGAAATACCAATCAACCGTAACACACATCATCACTATCATCGACCACAGCATGACCATATTAGGAAATTAATAGATTTTTTTTTTTTTCGGTAGGTTACGATGAAGGAACTTATGCTATGGATTCTCCTCTACATAGCAAGAGGATATGCGCACTTAGACCCCCAACACATAGTACGACAAGGATGCCTCATAGCTCCAACGGCCACGACTACAATCGTTAAGGACGTCATGAGTACTGAAATAAGTCTAGATTGCTTGTATGAATTACCTACTTATCTAGACAGCCTTGCGACGCCGATGCGAACTCTGGACTTCATGATAGGAAATTATGTTTCACAAGCACATAACACAAAGGAAGTGAATGAAAATGGTAAAGTTAGCGAAATGGAAACTGGAACAGGCAAAGTCAACTATGCTCATCATGATCCAAGATCTCCCATCTTATGGAATGGAGGTACTGAGCAACAGGAACAATATCACACGTACTCGCCAAAAGCGCGGTTTGTTCGACCTGGGTGGTGCAATTCTTGGGAACATCTTTGGATTGGCTACAGAGGATGGCCTTAAAGAAATAAACAACAATTTTAATAAGATAGCTCAGATACTAACATACTAAGATAAATTCATCACAGGACAGAACTCAGCAATGAAGACAATTGTGGAAAATCTGAAAAAGGCAGAAAACATAGCTCTCGAGAGTGTAGATAAAATAAATGAAATGGTAGGAAACATTACACTTTTCCAACACTTCTCCATCATCACAACATATTGACACGATTCTACTACAATTAGAGAACACTAGAGATCGTTTCAGGGCACTTATGCAAAGAATTTCGAATGCTGGTGATGGCAAGATCACAATTGACTTACTCCCAGTTCATGAGCTACGTCAGATAATTAGTCAAGGCATACATAAACATAAATTGAAGCCGTTGTTCCGCAGTAGGGAATTCATGCAATATTATCCATATTTAGAAACAACACTAACACCAACATCAGTAGTAGTTCATGTACCATTCATAACTGAAGACCTGTTCACAGTATACCAAATACATCCTTTCCCCTATAAAAATAACAACACTTTGGTCATCATCAACATCAACACAGACACCGAACTCATCATGGTCTCCAAGAGACGGGACACTGTCACTTTTGCAAGTGAATCAACGATTGAACGAAAGTGCCGCACATCCTTACATGCTGTTCATCTTTGTCCTGTGTACATTTTCATGTTTCAGCCTACTGATACAGTCCCTTGTGAAATGGCTATCATCAGAAATGACAATATTCATCATCATTGCAACTTCACTTTTGCTCCAGATAAACTTGTACACCATCAACGCATCGGACACTCACAGTTTTTTTATTTCACTCATAACACATCAATTTACATAGTCTGTCCAGATATACCACCATCTCATACTTCAGCCTCAGGATTATACATAGCACCAGACTACTGTGCGGTATTTACACCAGCCATGTCTACTTTATCCACCATCAATCACTACGCCATTCTCAATCATACACACAAACATTTCCACCCAATGCCTGATATGGACTTAAACATGAGCACAAGTATTAAGTTGACTTCACCTAAGTATGAAACTATGAAACTGATCAATGAAACAATGAAGCCCTGGGAGGAATTGAGTTTGAGTATGTTCAATCCACATTATGTGTATAGCCCAGCACCTACTGTCTTTATAATCTTCTGCATTGTATTTGTAGTACTGCTGTTCGCAATGCAGAGAATGCATGCAAGAATTGCTAATTTGGAGTCAGTATATAGTGGGGGGAGAGTTAACATCCAAGTTAACCCCCCTGAATGAAGTGTACATATTTTGTATATAGTATTTATTATATATATATATATATATATATATATATATATATATATATATATATATATATATATATATATATATATATATATATATATATATATATATATATATATATATATATATATATATATATATATATATATATATATATATATATATATATATATATAAAATACAAAGAAGAATGACCCATGTATGGCATACCAGTACCATTATCTTTAAATGAAATATCAATAAGTCTTACCATAATCTTAATTTTAAGCCTTTTTTTTTTCTTGCATGTATGCATTTCACTACAATAACCCAAGTACATACTGTATTACAGTTAAATAGCTTACTTTTAATGCATTTATTCAAATATATATACAACTTGTTTAAAATGTAATATTACTGGATAATTACTATTTACTATGAATATTATATGTATACAATATTATAATCAATATTATGTACTAATAGACTAGCATATGTCAATGATAATTGCTGTCAGAGGACCTTCAGCGGCGTGGGCCGAGCAATGTTATGAATCCATATTATATTTACAAATCATAATAGATAAATAGATAAATAGACAGATAGACAGCTCTATGCAAGCCTGGGAATGGGAAATGATCTTGCAAGTTAAATTGAGGAAAAGCTGACGACAGATCAGGAAGTAGCAATGTCAGGAGATGATGCAGTTAGTTTGTCAGCGAAACAGCAGGAGAACAAAGCCTAGTGACCATACACACACATACACACATACTCACACACAGGCTTCTAGAACTTTCCAGCCACAGTGAACACACGTGACATGACCACTGTTTCACCAGAATTTAGGAAAGAGAGCTCAGAAGGAGAGAGGTCATAGAATCGGCAGGTAGTAGGGAGGAAGGCTTAGCAACTTGGAAGAGAGAGATTATGACAACTAGTAACAATGTGGGCTATGCCAGTTGCAAAATGTTGATACTGAGAAATCTCACTAATTAGGACAAGTATTCCATACCCCCTGGGGGTAGGGGGGGTTTTCAAGAATACTCCCCCAGTATCCCTGCTTGTCGTACAAGGCGACTAAAAGGGTTGGCGGAGGGTTAGTGCCCCTCCTCAGAAAACAACTAACTAAAAAGAGAAACAAGAAGCCTCGGACAAGGACTGACCAAAAGATGATGACCAAGGACTGGACAAAGGACAAGGTAATCGGACCGTGGAATGTAAGAGGTGCGAATGATGAGGTGAAAGAGATATTGTCCAGGTGCTTGAGGGTGTGAAAGTTCATGTATGTGGAGTAACTGAGACTAAATGGAGAGGTGAGAGTGTGAGAGAATAGGAGTATGGATGGGGTATATGTTCAGGAGTAGGTGAGAACGAGAGGGCAAAAGAAGGAGTGTCTATAGTTGTGAGTAATATATGGAAGAAGAACATAAGAGAGTATGGATCAGTTGGGTCAAGGATTGTGTGGGTAAAGTTGAAAGTTGGAATACAAATGTGGGCGATTGTATGCGTGTATGCGCCAATGCAAGATCGTGCAAGCAGAGTGAGAGAAGAGTTCTGGACAAATGTGGAAGTGTGCATGGAAAAGTTTGGAAGGAATGAGAGAGTGTTTTTGATCGGTGATATGAATGGTAAAGTAGGGAATGTGAAGGTGGATGGGATAGTTGGTGAGTGGGGTGAGCCTGCTGAGATAGATGAGAATGGCAGTGCGTTAGTGGACATTTGTGCTGGAAGGGGGTTGGTGATAGCCAATACCCTCTTCAGGCACAAAATGGTTCACAGTTATACATGGCGAGTGATGAGAAGGGTGGGTGGTGAACTGAATGAAAGGAAGGCAATGACTGATTATGTGTGTGTGGATGAAAGGATGCGAAGATGTGTAATGGATGCTAGAGCTTATAGAGGTTGGGGGAGTGGACTTTCTGACCATTACTTGGTGGTGGCCAGAATCAAGATACAAATAAGATGGAGTAATTGAAGAAGGGAGGGACGGGAAGAAGGAGTATTTGCAAGGAGAGTGGAAAGGCTACAAGAGGATGAGAAAAAGGCAGAGTATAAGAGAGAAGTGGAGGAACGATTGGGCAAATATGAATTGGAGCAGATGGGGGACGTGGAAGGTGTGTGCAGGATATTTACAGAAGGAATGTGTGCAGCATGTGATGTGGTGTGTGGGATGAAGAGAAGATGAAGGGGGGTGCAAGGAACAGCATGGTGGAATGAAGAGGTGAGACAGGCTGTGGCACAAAAGAAGAAAGCATACAATGAATGGATGAGAAATAGGGGCGTGGAAGAAGTTGAGAGGCGGAAGAGAGAGTTATATGTAGAAAGAAAGAGGTAAAAAGATTAGTAGGAGAGAGTAAGAAGAGAATGGATGAGGAATTTGGAAGAAAATGAGTGTAAAGTGGAGGGACTGTAAGAAATGTTCTGGAAAGAGGTGAAGAAAGTAAGACAGGGTGGAAGTGAAGTTAGCAGGGGAGTGAAAGATAAATATGGTAGATTACTAGTGGAGAAGGGAGAAAAAGTGAGCAGATGGAGAGAACACTTTAAGGAATTGTTGAACATACAGGATGGAAGTGATGCGAGTATAAGTGGCTGGGGAATGGCTGGGAGAAGGAGGGAGGTGAGAAGACAGGAAGAAATCAGTAGGATAGAAGTTGTGGAAGTAATGAAGAAAGTTAAATTGAGGAAAGCCCAGGAATTGATGGAGTGTGTGGTGAAATGTTGAAGCATGGGGGAGAGATAGTAGTAGAATGGATGTGGAAGATGTGCAGATTGGCCTGGGAGGAAGGTAGAGTCCCGGAGGATTGAAAGTCAGGTATAATTATTCCCTTATACAAAGGAAAAGGGGAAAAAGAAGTGTGCATTAATGATAGGGGCATTTGTCTTCTTAGTATAAAAGGAAAAGTGTATGGTAGTATACTTATTGACGGAGTTAGGGAAATTACAGAGGAATTAGTTGGAGAAGAACTGGGAGGCTTTGGGAAGGGAAGAGGTTGTGTAGATCAGATATTCATTCTTAGATCTTTAATGGAAAAGTTTCTAGAGAAGGGAAAGAAGTTATACGCGGCTTTCATGGATTTGGAGAAAGCATGTGGCAGGGTGGATAGACAAGGATTGTGGAAAGTATTAAGAATATATGGAGTAGATGGGAAGTTGTTGAATGCTGTGATGAATATGTATGATGGTGCTAAGGCTACAGTGCGTGTGGATGGGGAACTGAGTGAATTTTTCTTTTTGAAGGTTGGGTTGAAACAGGGATGTGTCATGTCTCCATGGTTGTTCAATATGTACATGGATGGGGTAATAAAAGAGGTACAATGTAGGGTAGTGGATGTTGGAGTGGCCCTGGTGAGAGAGGGTGGTGTTTGGAAGCTCCCTGTACTGTTGTTTGCAGATGACACTGTGTTGTTGAGTGAAGACGAAGGGGAGCTGCAAGGCTTGGTGCGTGAATTTGGGAGAGTGTGTAAGAAACAGAATCTAAAGATGAATGTAGGGAAGAGCAAAGTGATGGTCTTTGAGAGAGGTGAAGTCAGTGAATGAACAGCGAGGCTGGATGTTGAGGAATTGGAAAATGTGAGTACGTTTAAGTACTTGGGTAGTGTGATGAGTAAGGATGGAGGTTTGGAGGGTGAAGTGCTTGAAAAGGTACAGCAGGGAAGAAAGGTTGCTAGTTCCTTGAAAGCAGTGATAAGAAACAGGGAAGTGAGCATGGAAGTGAAAAAGTTACATGACAGTATTGTGAAACCAACTCTAACGTGTGGAAGTGAAGCTTGGACGTTGTTGGAAGGGCACAAATCAAGAGTGAGAGCAGTGGAAATGAGTTATTTAACCCCTTAACCGCGGGGCATCACTTTCGTGATGCTCAGCCACAATGGATCATACCGCAGGGCGTCACTTTTGTGATTCTGTGTTATTTTGAATTATCCCAGGCTCTCAAGTGGTGGCTTGTATCATCTATCAGTACTGCCAATGTCCAACACTAGTCATCACTCCAAATCTCATCTGTACTCCCATCCATTGTTGACATTTTAGCGATTTTACCCCCTTTGTGACTCCCCTCCCTACCTGCCCTCCATTACCCTGTCCTCTCACCTCCCACGCTGCGCTGCGCTATGCAAATTTCCCCCGGATTTTTCCACAGATTTCATCCATTGAAATAAGCCCTATGCCCTGTACTTATACAAAATAATATATATAAAAAAAAATCAGATGAGTGATAGTGTTATACACCAGGAATTGGCTAATTATCACTTGACAACACCTCACGTGCATTCATTCGCTACATTACCATGGTAATTTCCCCTTTGAATTATGTCTTGTAATCGATGTCTGTAATAAAAATATATATCAGAAAGGAAGGGAGAAGCCTAAGTGACATTTACATTCACCTGGAACTACCTATTTCTTTATGTATTGCCGAGTTTTTCTACCTATAAAAAATTAGCATGTAAGTTAGCAGCAGTCAGCCTCAGTGTCATTGTCAACCCTTCCCTTGTCAGATAAGCCGCGGCACTTAGTTCCTTGTCCTCTGCTGTAGTGAAACCATGTCGCACTCACGCCCCGCCATTCCTGCCGCTTCTGCGCCCATTGCAAAGGGCCCCGTGACCTCTACCCCTAAGAAAAGTAGTGAGGGAAGCAGGAAAGGCCTTAGTGACTCTGCAGTGGCACGTGAACTTGCAGAATTGTCTTTGGTGATGATGGACAGTGATTTTGACGATTCAGGTGAATCGTGTGATGAGCCAGGTGAGGTTATCGTGCCAGAAACTGCAACAACGAGTGCTTCAGTGTCGGAAGTAGTCTCTAGCTCCAAGGGAAAAGAGCTGTTAGTGCAGCAAGGCAAGGAATTTGGGAAGGGAGTGAAAAGGCGGCGTGTTAGCCCCAGAATAATGCCCCCGCGTGACCCAGCCCACCATGAGTCCCGAGTGCATTCACCTCCCCGTTCCCCAAGCCCCACTTAACCACTTAACTCATTTCTTCCTCATTGTCGGCTGAGTTATCTCCGGAGTCTTCGTCATCGGAGTCACCACCAGCATCAACAGTGAAGGCAGGCCGTAGAGGAAGAGGTAAATCAAGGACTGTGATAAGTAGTGTTGTTAGTAGTAGGGTAAGGGCTGCTAGTGCTGTACGGCAACCCAGGGTCAGTGCAAGTGACCTTGAACGAGATAAATCTGCCTCACAGCCAACCTCCACCACCACCACCACCACCCGCCCTACACCGCCACAACAGGGAATCCTGGACACCTTCGCGTGGACGGAAGGGTCAGATTATGTGCCTGAAAATTTAGTATTTGATGAGAGCTCCTCAGGAGTTCAGCCTGCCTTCACTACTGACGAAAATGCTGAGTGTGTGGACTACCTTTTGGCCTTCCTAGATGACGAAGTCGTGCAGCACATATGTGATGAGACCAACAGGTATGAATCACAATGTGCTGCAAGTGGTACAGGCGCAGCCAAGATGCAACAGTGGTCCATGCTGGGAGTGCAGGAGCTGTACGTGTTCTTTACCCTCATGCTTCTCATGCCACACTCCAAGAAGCATGAGTTGGAAGAATACTGGTCCATGGACCCCTTACTACCCTCACCCACCTTCAATAAGTACATGGCCAGAGATCGCTTCCGGAACATCATGGGAAACCTGCACTTTGCCAACAACGATGTACCTTCCCAAACCGACCCACTCTGGAAGATCTGGGAGATTCTGAGCAGAATGAAGGATAAGTTTATGTCATTCTTCCACCCCTTTCAGAAGGTTGTCATTGATGAATCCTTGGTTTTGTTCAGAGGACGTCTTCGGTTTGTTCAGTACATTCCAAGCAAACGCCATCGCTTTGGAATCAAGTTCTTTGTATTGTGCGACTGTAAGACGGGGTACATCCTTGACTTCGTCATTTATTCAGCCAGCACTGTCGATCTGGATAAAACACACCCCCTTGGCTTCTCAGGCTGTGTAGTGAAAGTGCTCCTAGAAAAGTATTTTGGTGGGAATCATGTGCTGTATACAGACAACTACTATACAGCACCGAAACTTGCCAAATACCTTTCTGAGCACGGCATTGGCTCCTGCGGCACTGTCAAAAGTAATCGTGCCTACTTCCCCAAATTCACAGAGACAGGAACCTCGCAGAGAGGAGACGTGCACCTACGCGAGTCTGAGAAGATGCTGGCAATACGGTGGCATGACAAGAGGGTCGTGCACATGCTCACCACCGTACATAAGGGGGAGATGGCAGACAGTGGGAAGGTCGACCGAAGGACAGGCGAACCTGTGATGAAACCTGATGCTGTGTTGGACTACAATATCAACATGCGGCTGGTGGACAAGTCTGACATGATGACTGTTGAGATCGACTGCCTCAGGAAGAATACTAGGTGGTACAGGAAAGTTTTTCTGCATCTCATAGATATGACGAAGCTGAACGCCTTCATCCTGTACAAGATGAAGGTCAAGCCACCCAAGTCCTTCTCCCTGAGGTTGTTTGCCAGGACTTTTGTCCAGCAGCAGCTGGAAAGATATGGTAGCGTGACAGCAGCAACTCCAAGGCGCCATCCAGTAACACTTCCCGACCGACTTGAGCAGAGGGTGTATATGGATCGGCACAGACTTGAGCTTATGCCTGCCACAGGGAAAAGGAAGGCTGCGATTCGCAAGTGTCAGGTGTGTGCACATACCGCCCGCCGCACACCTGAGCACAAACGCACCTCTTGGCAGTGTGCTGAGTGCCAGGTTCCCCTCTGTGTTACCTGCTTCTTCAATTACCACAGCCAGAAGCAGTTCTAACAGTGCAAGTGTGAAAGGAGAATAATTTGGAAATAATGTGTAAATAGCAAGTGAAAGCAGTGGATGTTCAGTACATATGATTGAACAGTGTATTATAGTTTTATCCTACTGAAAGTGACAGTGAATAACATAGTGTAAGTAAAATAGAAGGGTAAATATTGAAAATAGAATAGAAAATGTAAATAGTAATGTAAGTAATTAGTAATATAAGAATATGAGTACAAATAATTTATGTTATAACAGTGAAAGTGAATCCGTGGCTCTCTACGTATTTTACTGAATGAAAAATTGAATGACTTCAGTGACAATGAACTAATACAACTGAAGGAAACTTATGGAGAAAGACTCCAGATATATATAAGTGTGATATAGTAATAGAAATATAAAGTGTGAGAGGTTTTATGAATAATAAATGACAGAGTACCAAGAGCGAACTAGCGCAAGTGCGACGATCAGATGCGCTCGTAATTTCCATTGCTTTCACAGTTGTTTTTTTTTTGGAGTATGGATCCCAGACTACCTGAAAATCATAGAGTAGTGTTTATAGTGTTTATATCTGGCTGCGGTAATCATATTACGGGTTGTCGGGAGCGTTGTGGTGTTGATGTGGATGTGATAGGAAGCGTTAGGAGGAATACACTGAGGTGGTTTGGCCATGTGGAGAGGATGGAGGGTGAAAGATTGACGAAGATAGTGTATGTGAGTAAGGTGGAGGGGGGGAAGAGGGAGGGGGAGGCCGAGGATGAGATGGAGGGATGGGGTGGAGAGGTATATGAGAGAGGGGGGTGTGAGTTGGAAGCAGGGCGGTGAAATGGCGGGGGCCAGGGCGACGTGGAGGCGATTTCTTTGTGGCCAGCCATACGGCTGTCAAATTTCCACAGAGAATGAGTGATACTGGGAGCTATTTTAGAGGGTAACTTTCACAAAATGCCTTTGTCAGTCGAAGATGAGTCCCTGCTGGCGTGCACTCCTTTTAGGCATTCTCACCAGAAGCTTCGCCAACAGTGAAAAAATCACCAAAAGAACTACTAAAGTTCAACAGGCTATTTGAACCTGATCCACTCAGTATATTTTGGTAAACTTTTGATACGAGGTACGTGTTGGCCTACCAAACACTTTGTTTCATTTCTGCTGCAATTTGTCCTGGGTCAGCTGCATATTCTTCATAGAGCATCTGGACTATTTTCTTGTCTCCCTGGGTTGTGGTGTGCTGCAGGGAGTTGGTCATACAGAATCTGGCAGAAAAGGTGGTGCCCAGGCATCCAGAATGTTTCTGACTCATCTCAGCTATTTCTGAGCCAGCATGGTCTCTATGCTGACTGAGCCTGCCTGCTGGAAAATTTGTGAGTGAGGGATATCATCCTCCCATGTGAGCCTGCATGCACTGTAAGCATCGGGTGAGAAATGACACAAGCTGTTGGGCGTGATGCTGGTAAGCATTCCGGGATTCAGCACCGTATAAGAGGGTGGAGAGGCATAGAGACATATACGCTGATATCTTCGTCTTGAATCTCCAGTTGATGTTTTCAGAGACTCCGGATCTGAGACGTCCAAAAATGGCTGAGGCATGGTTGATCCATGCAAGAAATTCTGCATCAATGTTAAGTTTATCTGTGAGCACATTTCCAAGGCAAGTAAAATTCTCCTCTCTGTTTTACATTTTTGCCATTTATCTGAAAGGCATGTTAGGCTCTTTTGGGTTTATTTCTGTGCGATATTATTTCTATTTTATTGACAGTTATTTGGAGCCCCTTTGCACTGGAAATGTTGAAAGCAAAGGTAAGACTCTGTTGGAGGGGTTCCGCAGTATGTGTAAGGACAACCAAGTCATCAACATGTTGTAGCTGTAGAAAATGAGCCATTTCAGTCTTTGTGCCTGAAAACACCTGATATCAGATGTTACCGTCTAGGCAGAAGTGGGTTCTTATTTCATCATTAGGGTTCATTTGTTGGTGAATTAAAAGGGTGGCTGAAGTGAAATAGATGTTGAAAATAAAAGGCACCAGGACACATCCTTGTTTTATGCCCATGTCCACATTAAAGGGTTTGGATTTGCTTCCACCTATGGACACACTAACATTCATGTTGTCATGCGGGCTATACAAGATTATAATAAATCAAATTGGAACACCAAATTTTGACAGCTTATGCCATAAACGTTCTATGTTGAGAGTTTCAAATGCTTTTGCAGGATCGATGAATGCAATATGTAACCCACAGTTCTGCTCATGGCATTTCTCTTGAATCTTACAGGCAACAAAGATCACATCACAGGTACTTCTGAGAGGTATATGGTATGTAGGAGGACTACTGGGCCTTGAGAGCAGGCTGTAAGCCTATGCCCAGAGTCGGACACATTAAAAAAAAAAAAAAAAAAAAAAAAGCGTTCCTACCAAAATTCATACTGTGTTTCAGTAAGTGTTGACTCAGATGTTTTGTCAGTCTGGATAACATTATCATGGTTAGTACTTCGCTAGCATTCACGGGGGAGGGGGGGGGGAGATGTATCTTGTACTGTCCCAATTTGATCTGTCCACTTTATTCTTATTGATGATTACAATATCAGTTGTAAACCATTCTGATGGAAGTCATTCTTGGTACCAAATAGTCAGGGTGAGATTAGGGAGGAGTTAATGGAGAAACTGGACACCTCTTGTATTACTTGAAATGGAATGCCGTCAGGACCAGGGTTTTTGTTATTTTTTTAGAGATTGGATGGTCTTTACTGTGGCTAGTGGTGAAGCTTGGGTTTTCTTCTAAAGTGCTTTGAAGCTGAGCCTTAATTTTCAGCCATTCTGCATCTAGGTTTGTTGCTTTGGTGTTTTGGTCGATTTTTTAATGTGTCCCATTCTGGGCATAGGCTTCACAGCCCGCTCCCAAGGCCCAGTATTCCTCCTACATACCCTACAACTCTACATGTCACCACTTCGGCACTAACACCCACCGTCCATATTGAATACGTGCTAGGACTGTCTCATACAGGACTGGTGTAATGGTATTAGTGGGGGTATTTTTATGACATGTCAGCGGGTCTTCTGGTAGATCAATAAAGTTTGATTTTATTACATTCAAATCCTTAAACTGTTCCCTGCCCCAGCGGGGCTTTGAACCTGGGTCCAATAGGACTGCAGTCCACCTCTCTAGCGATTATGCCACCGCCTCCCCCAGAGTTGTGGACATTGAAAAACCTTGTACGTAGCAGTGCTGTGGAAGGTTTTACCATTTGCCGCATCCTTTAAAATACTACAGTTTAGTTTCATGGGGGATGGTCCATGGCACATTTGTGGGTGTATAACTCTATATGCAGTTGTAGTTTGATGAGCATGAGGTTATGGGTGTTTGAGCACTCAGCACTCACATAGCTTGGGTTTTAAGAACTCCTCTTGAAACTCGCTGCCTTTCAATGAAATAATCCGCGTGGTCTTGTGTTTATTCTTTAGTTGAAAATGGTGTTGGTGATGACCAGACTGTGTTCCGAGGATAAAAAAGCAAAGACCATTGTTCTTTACTTACCAAAGCCATGGCTGAAAATGGTAGCATCCAGAGAGGCATAATAGGAAACTTTGATGGTGTCCTCAGAGCCAAGCGTTGGGGCTTAAGCACTGATGAGTGTTGCATAGTGGACCTTAGAGAGTGTTATGCACCCTGACTCACTGAGCCTCTCTGATGTGCCCACAGATAATTCTTGGATATTCTGGAGTGAGTTGCTTCAGTCTGCAAAGCCAACACCATGGTTTCTTTTTACATTATCTGGGCATCCCTTCCAGAAATAGGTATACCCTCTTGCTTCTATTAGGTAGCCCTTTTGAGATCCGAGTCTCAGACAAGGCAGCAATGTCAATCTTATATTTTTTCAATTCAAGGGCAAGAACGACAGTTCTACAGTGTGTTTATGTATCTTGGCCAGTATCAAGCAAGGTTCGTATATTCCTGGTACCAAAATCGGAGTTTTTTTTTTTTTTTTTACCTCAGTGTGGGATGCATTGAGAGACATGGTTGTATGTTCATGTGATATGAAGCAGCAAATGTCTAGATTACATCTTCTAATCCCTTTCCCATCAGGATTATGCTATTGGGCATCTGTTTCCAGCTGCTTAGTCGTACTGGATACTGCTGAAGGCATGACCTACCCCTATGCCATCATGCCAGCAACCACTACGTCAGTATCATCTACTGTATAAACAGAAATCACGTTAGCGACTTCAGGCCGCATCCATGACCTGCCACCGTCACCCTCTCCTGTCAGTATAAATACTTATAAGTATTTTGATTTTGATGAAAGCATGAAACGGGAGGTGAGTGAAACAGTGGGTTTGCGCAAAGAATGGATTTGGTTGTGATGGGGAGGGTGCAAAGTCCTTACCACCACATGACTTGGCCCTTCCCAGCCTCTGATGGCGGCATGAAGTTTCATGATGACTATCTACTGAGCAAGGCTGCAGGAATCTGTCGGAAGCTTTGTCTGTCGAGCCCCGCCTTCCGTGTAACTCCATTCACGGATTTTCGGTTTCAGTTTTTTTTTTTCCCGTAGCCTTATCCCATTCAAGGACAATTCACAAGGCAGTGGGCCTGTGGACACTTAGCCTGTTCCGTCACCTATGATCCCTCCAACATAGGTAACCCTGTCCTCCTATTGTGTGCGGGGCGGATCTCCCCTCACTGATGCAGCCCGCCATATTTACAAGGTACACAATCCTTCCACCACAACAACGAGGTTTTCATGGGGGGAAGTAAATCACACACACACACACACACACACACACACACACACACACACACACACTATATATATATATATATATATATATATATATATATATATATATATATATATATATATATATATATATATATATAAATTTGTAGTTGGTAGTGATTATTAAGCTGTTTCTTTGGTCTAGGGATACGGAACTACAATACCGCAAAAGCAGTTCACTCCAATCATTGTACTTATTTCCCAGGTATGAAAGATTTCCTTGCTGATTTAAATAACTTTTCAAGTTAAGTAAACACAAGAAAGTATCTAAGTTTCAATTTACAAAAATATTACATTACTTTACATATTACACAAAACCAACCCATTAAATATCCCGAAAAGTTATACAGTACAAAAGCGAAACAAATCAAAGTTTCACACCACTGGATGAAGTTAACCTGTCTACATAATCAGTGTTCACATCATATACGTATCTGTATGGTGGTCCAGACAGAATCTCACACGAGATAAGCAGCACAGAATCAGTCCCAGTCTCTCCATACACAATACACAATACAAGTGGTACATCAGGGTAATCACAGCTGAGGAGCAAACTAGAGTAAGGGCAGTGAGCTGATTAGTCCAGACATCACTGATCAACTGCCCCCGGCAGGTTTCCCTGCAAATTTATGTCCCAAGCTGTAGCTTCAAAGACGTGGTAATGAAGCCTTGGCTCCCTTCAGAAAACCAGATTTGAAGCACTCTAAAAGTTGATCAGGCTTCTGTTTCAAACAACTGTGAGGCATCTGAATTATTTCATAAGAGTAAAACCAAATAAACAGCATGGAGGACAGCAACAGCCGTTACAATATATATATATATATATATATATATATATATATATATATATATATATATATATATATATATATATATATATATATATATATATATATTGCCAGACACTTCAATCCCGTTCGGGGTGGCCACAAACAAATCGCCTCCACGTCGCCCTGTCCCCCGCCATTTCACTGCCCTGCTCCCAACTCACACACCCCTCTCTCATATACCTCTCTACCCCATCCCTCCATCTCATCCTCGGCCTCCCCCTCCCTCTCCCCCTCCACCTCACTCACATACACTCTCTTCGTCAGTCTTTTACCCTCCATCCTCTCCACATGGCCAAACCACCTCAGTGTGTTCCTCATAACGCTTCCTATCACATCCACATCCACGCCACAACGCTCCTTTATATCCTCATTTGTCAGCCTATCTCTTTATGTGACTCCACAGGCTCCTTTTAAATAACTCATTTCCACTGCTCTCACTCTTGACTTGTGTCCTTCCAACAACGTCCAAGCTTCACTTCCATACTTTAGAGCTGGTATCACAATACTGTCATGTAGTAACTTTTTCACTTCCATGCTCACTTCCCTGTTTCTTTTCACTGCTTTCAAGGAACCAGCAACTTTTCTTCCCTGCTGTACCCTTTCAAGCACTTCACCCTCCAAACCTCCATCCTTACTCATCACACTACCCATGTACTTAAACGTACTCACATTTTCCAATTCCTCACCTCTCTCAAAGAGGTGAAGTCAATATATATATATATATATATATATATATATATATATATATATATATATATATATATATATATATATATATATATATATATATATATATATATATATATATATATATATATACACACACACTGTTTATATAGACCTAATGAACGCCAAGTCAAAAACCATAAGGAGATATAAAAGCATTGAAACTGACTTGTTTAGTTTCTGTGTGTCGTTTTGTCTCTGGCTTTTCCTATAAAGTCAGGCATGTTAGTGTGTTGCCTCCTCGATGCCCCTGGAGGCTTTAGCCTCGCAACCCCCATATATATATATATATATATATATATATATATATATATATATATATATATATATATATATATTGAAACGAATCTTTTCGGTCATTTCTTATGAACCATTTCTGACATCCACTCTTATATGCTTGAGCTTTCGAAATATCAACTGCGCCCCATTTTTCACTATACATTATTCTCAACTTCCAGCTTCTCTTTTAGTTCGTCTCTCTCTCTCTCTCTCTCTCTCTCTCTCTCTCTCTCTCTCTCTCTCTCTCTCTCTCTCTCTCTCTCTCTCTCTCTCTCTCTCTCTCTCATTTTTTTCCGTTCTTCTTTCCATTTGGTTTCTGTTCTCTCACGTCCCTTTCTCATATATACTTCACCTCATTCATTTTCTATCCCATACTCATATTGTCTTATCTTTATGCACTCTTCACGTTTTTACTCTATTTTCTACTTTTTTTTTTTCATTTTTTTCCACGTTCCCTACCCATCCCTCCGTGTCTGTTACTTTTCGCTTTTGCTTACCTTGCCCTTAATCCGTCTTTTTTTTCCCCTTGTTTTTAATAGTTCTCCATCGTTCCTTCTATTTTTTTTTCTTTCTCATCTTATTGCATGTTCTTCCTTTCCTTTCTGTCCCTTTCTCTTCCTCACCTTTTTCCATCAAGCAATCAGTTTAGTTCATTTTTACATCCTATTCCTTCTACTTTCTGCCTTTCCATTCTTTCATGTTAGCTTCTTCCTTTCATTTGATTCTCAATTCTTCTGTTACATTCGTCCCTTTCCTCTTTACATCTTCATAATTTTCTTCCCTCTCCTTGCCCATATATTTGAAGCATTGCATTTCCCTCCAATTCGTTATTACATTCTTTATTGTTTCCGTATCTTCATTCAGCCTTCTGTGTTCCCATCCTCTCCGCACTCCCTGCCATCAGCATCAGGCCAGCCAGACCCACCACAAGCCATTCATGAGCCACCCGACTCTCCCCCACCCTCCAGCAAACAACAAAACAACCACAACAACAACCACTCGTACCAGCTTGAGACATCCGATTCCCCCATCCTCCTCCCACTATTAGGTCAGCCACAACATCACTACCATACACATCATACGATGACTCAAGAGCAGTAGATATAATTTACTTCGACTTTCAGAAAGCATTTGACACTGTCCCTTACAAGCGTCTCATGAGAAAAATAGAAGCTCATGGAATAAAAGGAAATACGCAAAAATGGTTACAAGACTGGCTTTCAGACCGAAAACAGCGAGTTGTGATAAGCGGAAAGGAATCCAAATGGCGTAATGTGATCAGCGGCGTTCCCCAAGGCTCGGTACTTGGACCGATACTTTTTATTATCTATACAAATGATATTGATGAGGGTCTAAATTGTAAAGTATCCAAATTTGCAGATGATACTAAAATAACCAGTAAAGTCACTTCAAAATTACAGTGGCAGCAGTTACAAAATGACCTTAATACTTTAGCAAGCTGGGCAGAAAAGTGGCAAATGAAATTCAACACAGAAAAATGTAAAGTACTTCATATTGGAAGTAACAATGTCCATGCAAATTACAAAATGAACAGTATTCAGTTATCAAGTACAGACAGTGAAAAGGATCTTGGTGTGATAATATCAAATGACCTAAAACCAAGCAAGCAGTGTACCGATGCGGTTAAAATTGCAAATAAGGTAGTGGGTTTTATTGGAAGAACTTTCGAGTTTAAATCGGAAAAAGTCATACTTGCCTTGTACAACTCGCTAGTGCGCCCCCATCTTGAGTATTGTGTGCAATTCTGGTCTCCGTACTACAGAAAGGACATTGAAAAATTAGGGAAAATTCAGAGAAGAATCACAAAAATGATACTACGACTTAGAAACAAACCATATGAGGAACGCCTTGAAGAACTTAAACTATTTAGCCTAACGAAGCGCAGGTTAAGAGAGGACCTTACTGAAGTTTTCAAAATCATGAAGGGATATGACAACTTAGACATGAATAAATATTTTGATATAGACCGGTCGAGTCAAACCAGAAGTAATGGCTGCAAAATTATGGGAAAGCGATTCCAATCCCACGAAGCAAAATACTTCTTCTTTAACAGAGTTGTAAATATCTGAAACAGATTACCCTCAGATACCATGAACAGTATCTCAACTGAGACATTCAAAAACAAATTAGACAAGTATTTGCACGAAAATCCTCAGCTGACTCTTTTTCTGTCCAAATAACTTGCTTTTATAGCTATGGTACATGTAAGTTCATGCCCCTTTTGTCTACAAGACACCCTGTAAACAATGTACCTGTACATAGTGTTGCGTCACGTTATTATACATTTTCAATTTATTCAGTGCAAACAAAGCAATATAAGCACAGATTGGGATCTGCACAGATAACCCTGAGTTAACGGTCACTACTCTTACTTTCGACCTGTGATGGGCTGTGGATCACTGAGGGTCCCTGTTAGTCAAGTGACCACCATCGGGATTTTTTTAATGTACCAAGGGTCACTGCTTCAGGATGAAACTTGTGTACTTGTCCCACATGGGAGAGTTCCCTGTCTCAGTGGAGTGAACGGAGCTAGGGCCTGATTTACTGCTGCCTACCTTAAAAGCGCCAGGCAAGGCTGCCACACCACCCCTAAACATCCAC
>NC_137058.1:15058570-15073570 GCF_032717465.1 Coenobita brevimanus
GTTGCTAGACTGCAAGATGGTTTAGCAGTTACCGAAGATACGAGTATATTTCTTCTGCTTATAATGAGGAAGCTTTTATAGGGTCATATATTGTCATACAGTACCAACCTCTTACTGCAGGACATGAATTTCGGCTAACGTGTACATCCCATATTAATTAATAGATTTGAGAAAAAATCATCATATGACGCTTTTTTTCATCTACTGGATAGGTTGGAATGAGGAGCACTAAACAAAACTCGAGGGAAAAAAGCACCCATATAAGCTGAACTATACAATTATATAAATATATATATACATATACAGTATATATATATATATATATATATATATATATATATATATATATATATATATATATATATATATATATATATACAATCATTTATTTATTTTCTATATGTATAAAAGAGCCGCTTGTTTGTTTTTTTGTCCTTCAGTGACGCCCGAACCAATATCCAGAGACCCCCAGACCCATATACATTCTGAATCAGGATGACCCAAGGATGGTTTTATGGGGGTCAAAATTTAGATTGGATTCATTTGAGGTCACCAGTAGAGTGTTTGCCTTTTTTTGGGCTGGGCAACGCCGGGTACCCCTGCAGCCCATTTTTTGGCATGGAGACTCACATGACCTCCAGTTCGGACATAGGCCTTGTGAGGTTGACCTCCAAGGTCATTTGAGCTCACCGGTCGGATGTCATTTGAGGTCACCAGAAATATAAAACAAGTGCGCGAAAATACTGTGCGTTAGTCTGCGAAAGCTGATATAGAAAGTTCCTGGATCTCTTATAATCCCTCTTCAAAAGCATAAGAGGTACATGGTTTTTCTGGAGTAGAAAGAAAGATTGAAGTAGAACAAATAGGATTAGAGTGTTCGGCTTTTTGGCCTGACAACGCCGAGTACCCCTGCTGGGATTATATATATATATATATATATATATATATATATATATATATATATATATATATATATATATATATATATATATATATATATATATATATATATATAGTGTGTGTGTGTGTGTGTGTGTGTGTGTGTGTGTGTGTGTGTGTGTTTAAAACAGCATAGTCTTGTGTAAAGGTAGAGTCTTTTTCATCTCTCTTCCTCTTAGTAACATCACCACAGTGTTGCAATACTGTTTATTAACAGTGTTTAAAGTTAACACAGCTACTGTTATCGCTCTGCTAGCATGACTTCTTCTTACTTGAGGACCCGCATCATCTGTCTGACTATAAACGTCGTTTATATGTGTAGATCTCTAATACAAATGTTAACCGCTATCTCATTTTTTCATGCACATAATTTGTGTCCTCTGAGAGTCCTGCTACTATTTTTATCCACGCTGCTAGCTCCAGTCTTTAAAATACGTTGCATATAGAAAACTGAAAATACATGAGACTCGATTTTGTTCTTTTTCTGTTTTTTGTCTAGGAAAAAAAAAATGTATTTCTGCAGTCAAACAGTCATTTTTTTAAATAACAATAACTCACGATATCCCACCATCACCCCAATAGCTAAGCTTTTGCCCATCCCAAGTGAGGGAAGGAACTATATCAAGGAAGACATACAACTGACAAAATTATTACTGTGTGGGTCTTGGGGCTGGGGTAATCCCACAAAGGCTGGAGTGGATTGAGGGTAGTGGGAGGGAAAATCAGTCTGTCGTTCGCACATGTCACACACTCGCTCCCAGTCTATTCCTGCTGTTCCTCTACTTTGCCATTTCCCCTCTTCTTGATTTCAGTCACATTTCCTCTCTACTTTCTTCTAATCTTCTGCTTCTACCATGGTCTATTTTCCATCTGATTTATTTGTTTGTAGACACTATCTCATGCTTCTCTATTTCTCTTCTCGTTCTACCCTCACTCCAGCCTCTGTTTAATTCCCCTCTAGGCTTACCTAAATTTCCTTCTTATTCTGATTCGCCATTCATTTTGCCTCATCCACAGGGGTAGCAAAATACAGTGTGTGTGTGTGTGTGTGTGTGTGTGTGTGTGTCTAACTGTGTTACTGCCTTCAAGGATGGAGTCTAGGTCTTAAGTGGCTGATTTAAGAGGTGGTGTATATATACATAAAATAGGGAAAATATGCACAATACTAGAAAACCAGTCAACCATCTAGGCTACCTATGTTGTGCCTGAAAAGTAGTAAATATTACCCAGTGAAGCAGGCGATAATATATATATATATATATATATATATATATATATATATATATATATATATATATATATATATATATATATATATATATATATATATATATATATATGAGATACAGTTTCATCAAAATTGTTTACAACAAGCCTAGAAACTACTTTCAGAAAGCTAGACTGGGAAAACAAAGGAGTGAACATATGTGGAGAAAAGCTAAACCATTTAAGATTTGCAAACGACATTGTCCTAATCTCAGATATAGCAGAGACACTGCAAGAAACAGTAAATGACCTGAACAGAGAAAGTCTCATTAAAGGGCAAGAGATGAACCGGAGTATAACTGAAGTAATGTTTAATCCACAAACACCAAAAAGCGCCTCCAGAATAAGCGGAGAAATACTTGAAGAAGTCGAGGAGTACAATTATTTGGGACAAATACTAAAATTAACGAAAGATAATGATAGCGAAATGAAAAGACACTTTACAATAGGATAAACAGCTTTCGGTAAACATGAGACATTATGAAAAGTAGCTTGCAGGTCTGTATGAAACGAAAATTGTATAACGAATGTACAATTCCAGCTATGACGTATGGCTGTGAGACCTGGAAACTGACAAGAACGATGGAAAATAAATTAATGAGTTCCCAGAGAGCAATGGAAAGGTCAGTGTTGGGAATATTTATAAGGGACAGAAAAAGATAAACTTAGGTGAGAGAGCAGACTAAAATCAAAGATATTAATAGAAGTTATAAATGAACAGAAATGGAGGTGGGCAGGCCATGCAGCATGAATAAAGGATAACCGATGCAGCAAGAGGTTGACTGACTGGACATGAAGAGATTGTAAGCGTAGCAGAAAAAGACCAGACAGGACGTGGAGATGAGATAGGGAAATCTGCAGGGAAATCGTGGCAAAGATTGGTCAGTCAAGAAATTCGTGGACAAGGTTGGGGGAGGTTTTTGTTCAGCAGTTGACTTGTAATGGCTGATGATGACGATGATGATGATTGGAGCGCCTTAATTACCCGCTAAACCATCAGGAGCCATAATTTGATTACATTCTCACCATCCACCATAGAGAATTGTTTCCTGATGTAAAAGAAACCATATGGTTTGATGATCAGTGTGGAGTCACCCGTAGACCACCCAGCATAATGAAGTGTTTCCTGGTGTATAGGAAACCATATGGCTTGTCACTCTGTGCTCAGTCACCCGTAGACAGAAAGCAGAGGAAAGAATAAAGGAAAGAAAGTCATAAGGGGAAGAAAGGAAAGAAGGAAGGAAGAAAGCAAAGGGCAGTCACTCGAGTGCAGCAGTACAACGAGTGAGTGGATGGTGAGCGCCCCCACCTACCACAAATTATTTATCTGTCTATCTCTCTATTGCCAGACGCCTCAATCCCATTTGGGGTGGCCACAAACAAGTCGCCTCCAAGACGCCCTGTCCCCCGCCATTTCACTGCCCTGCTCCCAACTCACACCCCCCTCTCTCATATACCTCTCCACCCCATCCCTCCACCTCATCCTCGGCCTCCCCCTCCCTCCATCTCATCCTCGGCCTCCCCCTCCCTCTTCCCCCCTCCACCTCACTCATATACACTCTCTTCGTCAGTCTTTCACCCTCCATCCTCTCCACATGGCCAAATCACCTCAGTGTGTTCCTCATAACGCTTCCTATCACATCCACATCCACACCACAACGCTCTTTTATATCCTCATTCGTCAGCCTGTCTCTCCATGTGACTCCACAGGCTCCTCTTAAATAACTCATTTCCACTGCTTTCACTCTTGATTTGTGTCCTTCCAACAACGTCCAAGCTTCACTTCCATACGTTAGAGTTGGTATCACAATACTGTCATGCAGTAACTTTTTCACTTCCATGTTCACTTCCCTGTTTCTTATAACTGCTTTCAAAGAACCAGCAACCTTTCTTCCCTGCTGTACCCTTTCAAGCACTACACCCTCCAAACCTCCATCCTTACTCTTCACACTACCCAAGTATTTAAACGTACTCACATTTTTCAATTCCTCACCATCCAACCTTGCTGTACATTCACTGACTTCACCTCTCTCAAAGACCATTACTTTACTCTTCCCTACATTCACCTTTAGATTCCGTTTCTTACACACTCTCCCAAACTCATCCACCAAGCCTTGCAGCTCCCCTTCGTCTTCACTCAACAACACAGTATCATCTGCAAACAACAGTACAGAGAGTTTCCAAACACTATCCTCTCTCACCAGGGCCACTCCAACATCCACTACCCTACCTTGAACCTCTTTTATTACCCCATCCATGTACAGATTGAACAACCATGGAGACATGAAACATCCCTGTTTCAACCCAACTTTCAAAGAGAAAAATTCACTTAGTTCGCCATCCACACGCACTGCAGCCTTCGCACCATCGTACGTACTCTTCACAGCATTCAACAACTTCCCATCTACTCCATATATTCTTAGCACTTTCCACAATCCTTGTCTATCCACCCTGTTATATGCTTTCTCCAAATCCATGAAAGCCGCATACAACTTCTTTCCCTTCTCTAGAAACTTTTCCACTAAAGATCTAAGAATGAATATCTGATCTACACAACCTCTTCCCTTCCTAAAGCCTCCCTGTTCTTCTCCAACTAATTTCTCTGTTCCATCTCTAACTCTGTCATTTAGTATCCTACCATACACTTTTGCTATTATACTAAGAAGACAAATGCCCCTATGATTACCACACACTTCTTTTTCCCCTTTTCCTTTGTACGAGGGAATAATTACACCTGACTTCCAATCCTCCGGGACTCTACCTTCCTCCCAGGCCAATCTGCACATCTTCCACATCCATTCTACTAATATCTCTTCCCCATGCTTCAGTATTTCACCACACACTCCATCAAATCCTGGGGCTTTCCCTGATTTAACTTTCTTCATTGCTTCCACAACTTCTATCCTACTAATTTCTTCCTGTCTTCTCACCTCCCTCCTTCTCCCAGTCATTCCCCAGCCACTTATACTCGCATTACTTCCATCCTCCATGTTCAACAATTCCTTAAAGTGTTCTCTCCATCTGCTCACTTTTTCTCCCTTCTCCACTAGTAATCTACTACTTTTATCTTTCACTCCCCTGCTAACTTCACTTCCACCCTGTCTTACTCTTTTCACCTCTTTCCAGAACATTTTCTTACAGTCCCTCCACTTTACACTCAAATTCCTTCCAAATTCCTCATCCACTCTCTTCTTACTCTCTCTTACTAATCTTTTCACCTCTCTCTTTCTTTCTACATATAACTCTCTCTTCCACCTCTCAACTTCTTCCACGCCCCTATTTCTCATCCATTCATTGTATGCTTTCTTCTTTTGTGCCACAGCCTGTCTCACCTCTTCAGTCCACCACGCTGTTCCTAGCACCCCCCTCCGTCTTCTCTTCCTTCCACACACCACATCACATGCTGCACATATTTCTTCTGTAAATATCCTACACACACCTTCCACGTCTCCCATCTGCTCCAGTACATATTTGCCCAATCGTTCCTCCACTTCTCTCTTATACTCTGCCTTTTTCTCATCCTCTTGTAACCTTTCCACTCTCTTTGCAACTACTCCTTCCTCTCGTCTTTCCCTTCTATTCATCCATCTTACTTGAATCCTAATTCTGGCCACCACCAAGTAGTGGTCAGAAAGTCCACTCCCCCAACCTCTATAAGCTCTTGCATCCATTACACATCTTCGCATCCTTTCATCCACACACACATAATCAATCATTGCCTTCCTTTCATTCAGTTCACCACCCACCCTTCTCATCACTCGCCATGTATACCTGTGGATCATTTTATGCCTGAAGAGGGTATTGGCTGTCACCAACCCCCTCCCAGCACAAATGTCCACTAACGCACTCCCATTCTCATCTATCTCAGCAGGCACACCCCACTCACCAACTATTCCATCCACCTTCACATTCCCAACTTTACCATTCATATCACTGATCAAAAACACTCTCTCATTCCTTCCAAACTTTTCCATGCACACTTCTACATTTGTCCAGAACTCTTTTCTCACTCTTCTAGCACGATCTTGCATTGGTGCATACACACACACAATCGCCCACATTTGTACTCCAACTTTTAACTTTACCCACACAATCTTTGACCCAACTGATCCATACTGTCTTATGCTCTTCTTCCATCTTTTACTCACAACTATACATACTCCTTCCTTTACCCTCTCTTTCTCACCTACTCCTGCACATATACCCCATCCATACTCCCATTCTCTCACACTTTCTCCTCCCCATTTTGTTTCAGTTATTCCACATACATCCACTTTCGCACCCTCAAGCACCTCGACAATCTCTCTCTCTCTTTCACCTCATCATTCGCTCCTCTTACATTCCACGTACACATTACCAAGTCCTTTGTCCGGTCCTGGGTCGTCATCGTTTGGTCAGTCCTTGTCCGAGGCTTCTTGTTTGTTTTTTTAGTTAGTTGTTTTCCTGGGTAGGGGCACTAACCCTCCGCCAACTCTTTTAGTCGCCTTTTACGACAAGCAGGGATACTGGGGGAGTATTCTTGAAAAACCCTCCTACCCCCAGGGGGGAAAATATTTATATATACTGAATATCTATCTATCTATCTATCTATCTATATCTATCTATCTATCTATCTGTCTATCTAAATACATATACTCGTGTATGTGTACATATATATATATATATATATATATATATATATATATATATATATATATATATATATATATATATATATATATATATATATATATATATATATATCATCATCATCATCATCATCATCAGCTGCTGGGGTCCACTGCAGAACCTGCCTATCCCTATTGAAGCAGGGACGATACAGCCACTGTATCTCTACCAAGTGGCTTAGGTTGTCTGGTAGAGACTTTATGTAGGGTGAGAAGTGCTTCTAAGTGTAATTGTAGTGTTGTAGTGGTTTTGGATGTGTGTGTAGTCAGTCTCTCTCTCTCTCTCTCTCTCTAAAATATATATATATATATATATATATATATATATATATATATATATATATATATATACCCCTGTGGCGGGGGGGACACAATCTGGCCGCACTATGTGGTGGTACTACTACTCTGCGGCCAGGTTGTGTCAGGAAGAATACTGCCACCGCATTCCCTGCGTGTCGTAAAAGGCGACTAAAAGAGGCGGGGGATTTTAGTTCTTAAAAGGGGCGTGGGATTTTAGTTCCTAAAAAGAGACAGGCCAGAGAAAGGGATGGGGGATTGAGTTATCCCCGTACCCTGAAGATTGGGTCTATGAATGTGAGTGGATGTAATACTATTGAGGCTAAAAGGGAGGAGATTGGGAGAATGTTTGTGAGA
Organism: Coenobita brevimanus; assembly: GCF_032717465.1. Classification (NCBI taxonomy): domain Eukaryota; kingdom Metazoa; phylum Arthropoda; class Malacostraca; order Decapoda; family Coenobitidae; genus Coenobita; species Coenobita brevimanus. The sequence goes on from NC_137058.1 coordinate 15,066,097, forward strand.
AGAAAGTTGAATGTGTTAGCTTTCAGTGAAACGAAAATGAAAGGGAAGGGTGAGTCCATGTTTGGAAGTGTGAATGGAAGAATATCAGGTGTTGATAAAGGAAGGGCAAGAGAAGGTGTGGCCTTGATACTGAGTCCGGAAGTACAGCAGTGTGTGATTGAATGGAAGGAGGTGTCATCGAGACTGATGTGGGTGAAAGCGATAGCTAAACGTGAGTCGTGGGTGCATATGGGCCTGGTAGTCAAAGGGATGAGGAAGAGAGGGAGTCTTTCTGGAATGATGTTGATGAGTGTCTGCAGAGTTTTGGAGCGAATGTGAATGTGGTAATTATGGGAGATCTGAATGATAGAGTGGGAAATGTAGCATTTGAAGGTGTAGTTGTTATGCATGGTGTGCCTGGAAGAAACGAAAATGGGGAACGAATGATAGGGATGTGCGTTGAGCGAGAGATGGTGATTGGAAATACACCGTTTGAGAAGAAAGATATTTATAAGTATACATGGGTGAGACAGGAGGGTGGAAGAGTTGTTGATAGAGCTTTGATGGACTATGTGGTTGTGTCCAGGAATGTAATAGGAAGATTGCTGGATGTGAGAGTTCTGAGAGGAGAGGGTGGAGCTATGTCTGACCATTACCTGGTGGAGGGAAAGTTAAGAGTAGGTAAGAGATGGGTGAGAGCTAAGAGGGTTAGGTGTGGCAGGGAGGTTTTGAAAGTGAGTGAGTTGGATAAAAGAGACAAAATGATAGAGTATCAGGAGAAATTGGAAGATGAGTGGAACTCAGTGAAAGATCAGGAAAATGGCAGTGTGAAGGAGGAATGGCAATTGTTTAAGAGTGCTGTGGTGGGGCATGCAGAAGAGGTGTGTAGTGTGAGACGTGTGGGTGGTGGTGGTGTAAGAAAAGGAAGTGAATGGTGATGCGAGGAAGTAAGTATGGCTGTGGCTGAGAAGAGACATGCATATGAAGTGTGGCTGCAAAGGAAGGATGAGGTGTCATATGAGGGGTATAAGGAAAAGAGGAATAGGGCGAGAAGGGCTGTGCGTGATGGTAAAGTGGCAGCAGATGAGAGGTGAGGCAGGTGGCTGACTGAGAATTTTCAACAGAATAAGAAAATGTTCTGGAAGGAGGTGAAAAGGGTGCGAAAGGGAGAGTCTGGGAAGGAAGAGCGAGTAAATGCAGAGGATGGAAGGATGTTAACTGAGATGGATGCAGTAAGGAAGAAATGGGCAGAGTATCTTGAAAGATTGTTAAATGTAGAGAAGGAAAGGGTGGCTGAGATTGTGGCGGATGGAAGGGTGCAAGGAATAAATGTGTTGAGAGAGTTGAATGATTCTTTGATCACGAAGGAGGAAGTGGAGAAGGCAGTAAAGGAGATGAAAACAGGGAAAGCTGCACGTATGGATGGGTGTGCTGTGGAATGCCTGAAGGGTGGTGGAGTGACTATTGTTGACTTGTTTGTAAGATTGTTGAATGTGTGCTTTGTGAAAGGTATGGTGCCAATTGACTGGGCAATTGCTTGTGTGGTCCCGTTGTATAAAGGCAGGGGTTATAAATATGACTGTACTAGCTTTAGGGGTATAAGTCTGTTGAGTGTTATAGGTAAGGTGTATGGTAGAGTGTTAATTATGAGAGTTAGAGAGTTAGAGAGGGTACAGAGGGAGTGATTGGTGATGAGCAGTGTGGCTTTAAGAGAGGGAGAAGATGCGTGGATCAGGTGTTTGCTGTGAGACAAGTGTGTGAAAGGTATTTAGCGATAGGCAAGGATGAGTTTTGGGCATTCATGGATTTAAAGAAAGCGTACGATAGAATTGATAGGGAGGCTTTGTGGACTGTTTTAAGATTGTATGGACTTGATGGTAGGTTATTAAAAGGGGTGAAGAATTTTTATGTAAATAGTAGAGCGTGTGTAAGAGTGGGAAATGCTGTGAGTGATTGGTTTCCTGTGAGAGTGGGGCTGCGACTGGGATGTGCGATGTTGCCTTGGTTGTTTAATATTTATATGGATAGTGTTGTAAGGGAGATGAATGCAAGAGTTGTAGGTGGAGGTCTGAGTCTGGTGAATGTTGATGGTGGAGAGTGGAATCTGAAGCAGCTGCTGTGTGCAGATGATATTGCACTGGTGGCTGATTCAGAGGAGAGATTGAGACAGTTGGTAGAGGAGTTTGGAAGGGTGTGAAAGGAGGAAATTGAAAGTAAATGAGAATAAGAGTAAAGTGATGAATTGTACGAGGTTGGTAGATGGTAGAGGTGATGAATATAGTTTTGAATGGTGAGTTGCTTGAGGAGGTAGAGTGTTTTAAGTATTTAGGGTCACATGTTCCTGTGGATGGAAGAATAGATGCAGAAGTGAAGTTTAGAATGAATGAAGTCAGAAAGGTGCTGGGTGGAATGAAAAAGGTGTTTAGATGTCGTTTGCTTAGAATGGATGTAAAGAGAAGGCTGTATGAGGATGTTGTGGTACCGACTGCATTATATGGGGCTGAAACATGGAATATGGGTGTAGCACAGAGGAAAAGTTTCAATGTAATAGAGATGAGGTGTCTGAGGAGTATGTGTGGAGTGACGGGTATTGATGAACTGCGAAGGAGAAATGATGAACTGCGAAGGAGAAATGGAGTTGTTCGTGAGATGGCTGATAGCGTTGAGTAGAGGGTGTTGCAATGGTTTGGGCATATGGAGAGAATGGAAAATGAGCAATTGGTGAAAAAGATAACTAGATCTGATGTGAGAGGTGTAGGGCTGAGAGGGAGACCACGAATAGGATGGATGGACAGTGTGAAGAGAGCGCTGTATGTGAGAGGGATGTTTGTTGAGCAAGGAAGAATGGCTGTGCGTGACGGAAATAAATGGAGAGAAACTGTGAATGAATAAATGATGACGCAGCCCTAAGGGGATATTCTCTCGCATTTGGTCTGATCAGTTAGTCAGGTCAGGTGCGGGTAAGGGGATTGGTCTATTATGATGTGGCAAGGGTAAACCAGCTCTGCTGTTGGGCCCTGCTGCGGAGGTCACTGATTGCACTGCGCAGTTGACCCTTGTGCGGTGTGGTGCGGTAAGGATCTGTCCCTTCTCCCTTTTGGGGCTAAGATGCGAATCGATGTGTATGAATGGATGAGTAAATGGGGAGTGTGTCGTCCTGTCTCGGCTACCTCTCTTTCCGTGGGGGAAGCAGCCAAGGTATATATATATATATATATATATATATATATATATATATATATATTGTTACATAGCCTATGATTTCATCATCCTTTGTGTAATTTTAACGCACAGTATGCTGCATGTTTGATCACGAGCGTGTTCTGCCTCAGTCCCCCCCTTCTACCGTTATAGTAGAGTAAGTCGTCCTTTCTGTTATTCAGTGCGGGATTGTCGACCGTTTGTCCCCATCGCTTCATTTGCGCGTCCTTATTACAAGTTGTATCAGGCTCTGCTGGCCCCTATATAATGAGCTCAGTCTCTGCATCATTGCCACTTAGATCTGCTCCTCTTTTTGTTCACATCTCTGTCCTCCCCTGTACAGATATTATTATTGTGAGTGCTCAAGAAGTCTCCAACCATCTAGCAGCTGTGTGTAATTTGAGTATAACTGTTGTTGCATTTTTTCTTGTACTGTGTAGCATGGGTTTAGTTTGTAGGCCTAGTGAAGTTTGTAATTTATGTAGGGTTCTTTGTCAGTCATTTTTGATAATAGTTTGTATCTGTAATTATTTATCTGGCATTCACTGAGTATTATCTGGTATCTCATTTTATCAGGGCTGACTTAGATAAATTTACTCTTGCTAATTTCGTGTTAATAGAGGCTATTGCAGTTAACCATATATTTAACCTGTTTATTTGCCATTACATTATCTTTATGAGTCCTGAATGTTTTGTTGTTAGTTTGTGCATTAAACTTTAACTTGTAATTTTGCCTAACTCTTTTGTTTTGAACCTGGAACTTTACGGGACTGTAGTGATTTTTAGTATTCTCACTTAAAGTGTACATTATCTTTCTCTGTTCCGTAACATAAATTTGGCGACCTCATATCAGGATATTCAGGATATTATCATAAGGATATTGCTTGATATTTTGTGACTGTTACTTATTCATGATGGCTACTATTACTACACTTGATGAAGCCAAAGATTTTTTGTCAAATGTGCAAACAGTGTGTGATATAGAAAACAGAACAAAGAATGAACTTAAGCTTGTTGCTCAACAATTGGGAATTGCTGTTCGCTCTCATCATTCTAAAGATCAAATTGTTGGTATGATTAATAAAAGCTTGTTTAATGTAACTCCTCCAAATGAGCAAACGCAGATTGAATTAGCTAAGTTACAGCTAGCCCTGCAGGAGGCTTGTGCTAAGGAGGCGGAGTCTCGTGTAAAGGAGGCTGAATTTCAAGCACGTGCCAAGGAGGCTGAGTCTCAGGCTAAGGAGGCGGAATCTCAGGTTCGGATTCAGGAGGCACAGATACAGGCACAAGTTGAACTTGCTAGGATTCAGGCAGACCATGAGTATCGCATGAAACAAGGTGGAACTGGATCATCTAGCTCTGATGATTTTGATGTGGCTAAAAATGTTAAACTTGTCCCTCCTTTTAATGAATCTGATTTAACAAAGTATTTTCAGTTGTTTGAGAGGGTAGCTACAGGTTTTAATTGGCCAAAAAAGTATTGGCCAGTACTCCTTCAAACTGTTCTCACCGGTAAAGCTCAAGTAACTTATGCATCTTTGCCTCAGGATCAGTCTGATAATTATGATGTAGTTAAGAGCTTGATTCTTAAGGCCTATGAGCTTGTTCCTGAAGCCTATAGAGTAAAATTTAGGACAACTTACAAGCAAGATAAGCAATCCCATGTTGAGTATGCAAAAATCAAAGATCTGTTAGAGCAGTGGTTAAATTCTAAGAATGTGGATTCTGATTTTGGTAAATTTAAGCAGATGATTTTGCTGGAGGATTTCAAGAGGTGTATTTATAAAGATGTAAGCCTATATCTTGATGAGAAAAGAATAGATAATTTGTCTGATGCTGCAGTTTTAGCTGATGAGTATGTTCTCACTCACAAGAGATATTCTAGAGAAAAAGGGAAAGCTGAGAGTAAGTACGTTGCCTCTACTCAGAGTACAGGTAACAGGAAAGAGAATAAGGATGATGTTTCTCAGGAAGTAAATACCAGCTTCACCTCTAGATTTCAGAAAAGTAAATGTACTTATTGTAGTAAGCTTGGTCATACTACGGAGAGATGTTTCAGGAGACAGCTTGATGTGAACAAAAAGGAGTCTTTAAATATTCAGTCAATTGGTCTAGTGTCCACTCTTGAGAGTTCCCAGAATTCTTTAACTGAGTTAACTGAACCTGCTTTGAGGGGTAATTTAAATTCTCATGATGGAGCTCCTCTTTTGAGCAGTAACGTGGGTGACACTCTCAAAAGTTCATGTGCTAATTTCCTGTCTGATGGTTTTGTCAGTCCTCTGGACAGTAATGACAGGAAATCAGTTAAAATATATCGTGATACAGGTGCTTGCCAATCCCTTATGCTGACCAGTGTTCTAGGCTCTAATGTTAATTCCTCTGATGAAACTGTAATCTTACAAGGTGTAGGGAATAATTACTTCTCTGTCCCTCTGTGCAGAGTGAATTTAGAGTCTGGTTTTGTTAATGGTTCCGTTATGGTTGGGTTGGTTGAGACACTCCCAATGTCAGGTGTAACTTTCTTACTTGGAAATGATATTGGTGGAAGTAAAGTGTGTCCAGCTCCTCAGTTGTCTAGTGAGCCAGTGGCTGCGGCCCAGGATTGTGATGTCCCTGATGTGTTCCCTGCATGTGCTGTCACTAGGGCTAAGTCTAAAGTTACTGGTGATTTAGAGGATAATGATGATGATGATGTTATCCTAGCTGACACTTTTCTTGCTAATTTGGACCACTCACCAGATGAGGCAGTACCCCGTAGTGTTGATAATTTGTCTCGTCAAGAGTTGGTTGAGTTGCAGGTTGCTGACCCTGAGTTGAAAGGTCTAGCTAACTCTGCTTACAGTGAAGAAGAGTCAGCCGGTGCTTCTACTTGTTATTATGTAAAGTCAGGAGTACTTATGAGGAAGTGGAGACCCCCAACAGCATCAGCCGACTGTGAATGGGAGGTTGTACATCAAGTTGTCATCCCTCGTGTTTGTAGGCAGGATATCATTAGAGTGGCTCATGATTCCAGTTTGGCAGGACACCTTGGAGTGAGGAAGACTGTGGCACGCATTTTGAAACACTTCTACTGGCCAGGTATCTTCAGGGATGTTTCCTGGTATTGTAAGTCTTGTCACACCTGTCAAGTTGTGGGAAGTGTAATCAGACCGAAAAGGTTGCACCTCTAGTTCCCATTCCTCCTTTTGAGGCGCCTTTCACCCGTGTGTTGGTGGATATTGTGGGCCCTCTTCCTAAGACTTCTTCAGGATTTTCTTATGTGTTGACCATGATTGATATGGCTACTCGTTATCCTGAAGCCATTCCACTTAGAAACATCTCAGCAAAGAACGTGGTTAAGGAAATGCTAGGGTTCTTCACAAAGTTTGGTCTGCCCAAGGAGGTACAGTCAGACCGAGGAAGTAATTTCATGTCGAATGTTTTCAAGCAGTCTCTGAAAGAGTTGGGCATCACCCAGATCACGTCTTCAGCTTACCATCCCCAGACCCAAGGAGCGTTGGAGAGATATCATCAAACACTCAAATCGATGCTCAAGAAATACTGTTTGGAACATCAGAAAGACTGGGATAAAGGTCTTCCATTCGTTGTGTTTGCTGCAAGAGAATCTCCAAATGAATCACTGGGCTTCTCACCTTTTGAACTACTGTTTGGCCATGAAGTAAGAGGACCCCTTAAGTTACTCAAGGAATGCTGGCTGTCGGAGGAAGATGACGTCAACCTGCTGGAGTATGTGATGAAGTTCAAAGAACGGCTGTCCACTGCTTTACAGCTGGCGAGAGAGAATTTAGGAGCTGCTCAGGAGAAGATGAAGACTTGGTATGACAAGAAGTCCAGGTTACGCCACTTTCAGCCAGGAGATCAGGTTTTGATTCTGCTACCAGTTCATGGGCAACCTCTTCAAGCCAAGTTTAGTGGCCCTTATTTCGTGGAGAAGAAACTCAGTGATGTCAGCTATGTCATCGCCACACCAGATCGTAGAAAGAGCAAGCAACTATGTCACATCAACATGCTAAAGTTATATCACAGGCGGGACGAAAATAATCCAGTCTGCACTGTAGCTGTTCCACCCGAGTCTGCAAGTGAAGCTCTCCCATGCAGTATGAGCCTGAGTGATAGTTTGGGGAAGAATCCTGATATCATGAATGATCTCCAGACTAAGCTTTCTCATCTACCACCCAAGGAAAGGCAGGAGTTTTCGGCATTACTGCAGGAGTACCCACAAGTGTTCCGTGCCACTCCAGGAAGAACTACTGTGTTGATGCATGATGTCGAGGTTGGAGACGCAAAGCCAACT
>NC_137058.1:15081070-15086070 GCF_032717465.1 Coenobita brevimanus
CACGAGGATATCGCAAAGGCACAAAGACTTGACCTAATATGGTCTAAAGTTATATACAAGTTAGAAAGTGGAGATGACATACAATTACCCAAACTGCATGTCCCACTCGAACAATTCACAATGGTCAATAATACATTATACAAGATTAACTTTAAACAACCGAAACACCAAAGAAATACTAACCAGTTGGTAGTACCTAATGACATGATACCCCAAGTATTACGAATGATACACCACAGCCCACATGCAGGGCATCCTGGAAAGGATAAGACATTCAACCAAGCCCAGCTGTTATATTACTGGCCTTCATTACGAAAAGATATAAACAATCATATAGACAGATGCGAATCATGTGCGAAACACAAAGGATACCCAATCACACCTGCACCGATGGGTAATTACCCTGTACCACATCAACCATGGGACGTTGTCGCTGTTGATTTACTCAAGATGCCATTATCATATAATAATAACCTATACTTATTCGTAGCAACGGATCATTTTTCCCGTTATGTAATTTTAGCTCCAATAAAAGATAAGACAGCAGAGACAGTAGCAAAGGCAATAACAGATAATGTAATATGTCGCTTTAATACCCCAAAGGTACTAATAAGTGATAATGGAGGAGAATTTAATTCTGAGATCTTACAAGAAATATGTAAACAATACAACATCAAAAATGTTAACGTTTTAGCCTATCACCCAGCATCGAATGGGTTGGTAGAGAGACAAAATAAAAAAGTATTAGATGTGCTACGACACATTCTCAGTGAAAATTATGCAAGCTGGGATGACTGGATTCCCAGAGTAGAAGCCTCAATTAATGGATCTATAAATAAATCCGTAGGGGACACACCACATTTCATTATATATGGAACAGATAAAAAATTACCATATGAGCTCCTAGAAGGTGACAGCATGCCCATATACAATTACGATGATTACTCAAAACTCCGTTTACGTGAATTCCAGGACATTCACAAAAGAGTCAAAAAACAATTAACGATGTCCAAGGAAGAAATGACGGAGGCATTTAACAAGAAGGCAAGAGATTCACCTATCAGCTTAGGAGACATTGTTTATGGTATCATTCATACGAGAGACAATAAATTATCCCCAAAATTTGAGGGCCCATACAGAGTAATTAGCATAAAAGCAAACAAAGTTTTAATTAAGTCACTTTCAAGTGGCGAGGAGAAACAAGTTCATATTGACCATTTAAAACGAGTTTCAAGGGAACTATCCAATAATTATTCAGCCTCGGATACAACCGAACAGGCGAACGTACCTCAAGAAACCAAGCAAGAAAACAACAATGATTACAAAAAGAAATTAAGGTCATATACCAAACAATCGAACATAGGTGCAACTGTTCCAATCAAATCTACAGTACATCATTTACGAAAATTAAATAACGATTTAAACTCCTTCTATAAATGAAATAACCATCAACCGTAACGCACATCATCACTATCATCGACCACAGCATGACCATATTAGGAAATTAATAGATTATTATTATTTTTTTTCGGTAGGTTACGATGAAGGGACTTATGCTATGGATTCTCCTCTACATAGCAAGAGGATATGCGCACTTAGACCCCCAACACATAGTACGACAAGGATGCCTCATAGCTCCAACGGCCACGACTACAGTCGTTAAGGACGTCATGAGTACTGAAATAAGTCTAGATTACTTGTATGAATTACCTACTTATCTAGACAGACTTGCGACGCCAATGCGAACTCTGGACTTCATGATAGGAAATTATGTTTCACAAGCACATAACACAAAGGAAGTGAATGATATAGTAAAGTTAGCGAAATGGAAACTAGAACAGGCAAAGTCAACTATGCTCATCATGATCCAAGATCTCCCATCTTATGGAACAGAGGTACTGAGCGACAGGAACAACATCACACGTACTCGCCAAAAGCGCGGTTTGTTCGACCTGGGTGGCGCAGTTCTTGGGAACATCTTTGGATTGGCTACAGAGGATGACCTTAAAGAAATAAACAACAAATTTAATAAGATAGCTCAGGTACTAACATACCAAGATAAATTCATCACAGGACAGAACTCAGCAATGAAGACAATTGTGAAAAATCTGAAAAAAGCAGAAAACATAGCTCTCGAGAGTGTAGATAAAATAAATGAAATGGAAGGAAACATTACACTTTTCCAACACTTCTCCATCATCACAGAACATAATATTGACACGATTCTACAACAATTAGAGAACACTAGAGATCGTTTCAGGGCACTTATGCAAGGAATTTCGAATGCTGGTGATGGGAAGATCACAATTGACTTACTCCCAGTTCATGAGCTACGTCAGATAGTTATTCAAGGCATACATAAACATAAATTGAAGCCGTTGTTCCGCAGTAGGGAATTCATGCAATATTACCCATATTTAGAAGCAACACTAACACCAACATCAGTAGTAGTTCATGTACCATTCATAACTGAAGACCTGTTCACAGTATACCAAATACATCCCTTCCCCTATAAAAATAACAACACTTTGGTCATCATCAACATCAACGCAGACACCGAACTCATCATGGTCTCCAAAAGACGGGACACTGTCACTTTCGCAAGTGAATCAACGATTGAACGAAAGTGCCGCACATCCTTACATGCTGTTCATCTTTGTCCTGCGTACATTTTCACGTTTCAGCCTACTGATACAGTCCCTTGTGAAATGGCTATCATCAGAATTGACAATATTCATCATCATTGCAACTTCACTTTTGCTCCAGATAAACTTGTACACCATCAACGCATTGGACACTCACAGTTTTTCTTATTTCCCTCATAACACATCAGTTTACATAGTCTGTCCAGATATACCACGATCTCATACATCAGCATCAGGATTATACATAGCACCAGACTACTGTGCGGTATTTACACCAGCCATGTCTACTTTATCCACCATCAATCACTACGCCATTCTCAATCATACACACAAACATTTCCACCCACTGCCTGATATGGACTTAAACATGAGCACAAGTATTAAGTTGACTTCACCTAAGTTTGAAACTATGCAGCTGATCAATGAAACAATGAAGCCCTGGGAAGATTTGAGTTTGAGTATGTTCAACCCATATTATGTGTATAGCCCAGCACCTACTGTCTTTATAATCTTCTGCATTGTATTTGCAGTACTGCTGTTCGCAATGCACAGAATGCATGCAAGAATTGCTAATTTGGAGTCATTATTTAGTGGGGGGAGAGTTAACATCCAAGTTAACCCCCCTGAATGAAGTGTACATATTTTGTATATAGTATTAATTATATATATATATAAAAATACAAAGAAGAATGACCCATGTATGGCATACCAGTACCATTATCTTTAAATGAAATATCAATAACTCTTACCATAATCTTAATTTTAAACTATTTATTTTTTCTTGTATGTATGCATTTCACTACAATAACCCAAGTACATACTGTATTACAGTTAAATAATTTACTTTTAATGCATTTATTCAAATATGTATACAACTTGTTTAAAATGTAATATTACTGAATAATCACTATTTACTATAAATATTATATGTATACAATATTATAATCAATATTATGTACTAATAGATTAGCATGTGTCAATGATAATTGCTGTCGGAGGACCTTCAGCTGCGTGGACCGAGCAATGTTATGAGTCCATATTATATTTACAAATCATACTAGATAGATAGATAAATAGACAGATAGACAGCTCTACGCGAGCCTAGGAATGGGAAATGATCTTGCAAGTTACACTGAGGAAAAGCTGACGACAGATTACGAAGTAGCCAGTCAGATGATGCAGTTAGTTTGTCAGCGATGCAGCAGGAGAACAAAGCCTTGTTGACCATACACACACATACACACATACTCACACACAGGCTTCTAGAACTTTCCAACCACAGTGAACACACGTGACACGACTCCTGTTTCACCAGAATTTAGGAAAGAGAGCTCAGAAGGAGAGAGGCCATAGAAGCGGCAGGGAGTGTGAAGAAAGGCTTAGCAACTTGGAAGAGAGAGAGAGAGATAGAGATAGGGAGATAGCTAGCGGGACTTTACTTTATACTTCGCTCTGTGTGAGAGACTTGTTAATATTTCAAAGACAAATAAAAATAGTCCCATACTGTTCTTTACCTCTCCTGTCATTGAACGACAAATGGGAAAGAAGATTATCTACTTACAAAGCTACTCAAGTATAACAACCGCTCGTCCACAAGTCTAATATATATAACTTCTCTACCAGTAACTACAAAGTCTTTTTATGACAATCACAGATGGAGCAGGGGGAGAAGATGATGCTAGGCGAGGTGATGCCTATATAAGGAGCTTATATACATTGAAGAGGGGTAAGAAAGAATAAACATGCGAGAACAAAGGAAATGACACTAGAAGGGCACAATATGGAGGAAGATGAAATACCAGATGGAAAGTGATTTGCAAAAAAAGTAATATCCAGCCCCATATTGACCTTAAAAGTTGTATGAACGTCAGTCAAAGTTCTAGGAGTAGGCGGTAGGAAAACGAGGCTCGTGGTCGTATCTTTAAAAAAAAAAAAAAAAATTGCATGTGGGGTATCCAAACCTGTACATAGCATGCGACCGCTGTTACACCTGGTCCGTCACACCACTAAAATGGCAGGAAACACTGCGTAATAGTGAAGGAATAAAAGAGATAGAGGGCAAAACGCTGGATAAGTCTACCAATGTCGGAATTAAAAAAAAAAAAAAAAAAAAAAAAGAGAGAAAGATGGAGGCAGAGTGTGTGTGTGTTGGAGGAGGGGGGAGGGGGGAGAGTGAATACACTGACCACTGGGGAACCAGCGCAAGGAATAAAGGATAAAAAAGTCAGAGAGAGAGAGAGAGAGATGAGTTCCTGAGTGTGAGAAACAGAAAACGAGACTGTAAACCGGGATGAAAAGAGGGAAATCGATGAAAAGAATATGAGAAAAGAGAGAAAGAGCACAAGGAATGTAAAG
>NC_137058.1:15091070-15155117 GCF_032717465.1 Coenobita brevimanus
CACACACACAGCAATGCACCTATGGAGATACAAACACAGGCAAGTACGTGCACATACTCGTACATAAGCCAGAAACATCTTTAGAGAATCCCTCCAGCTTCGTAGCTCGAAGGTCTAAAAGAAGCAACCGCAAAATAATGGGACCGAGAAGCGAGCGCAGAGAGTGGAGTCAAAGTGGTGTTTGTGTGTGGTGGTGAGTGGTAGGTAAACACAAAAGAGTTGTTGCTGTTGTTGTGGTTTTTGGCTTTTGATGACATGATCCCGACGGAATGAAGAAACTGAGCCACTTCAGCAGAATACGTTCATGCTTTTCCATATCCTAGAAGTTACTGTTTTGTGAGAATTAATTGAGTAGCCTACTCTAAGTTTGTTGCAGTGAAAGAGGTTGTATAGTGAAGACAGAGCGGTTTGCATGTACGTCTGATTACCGTATTGCGCTAATAGTGGTGTACAGAAAGGTCATTGCCGTGGTGCAGTCTGATAAAGTGGTTTCCAGTTTCTTTGAGAAGAGAACTATCTGTGAGATATATTTACAGAGTTGAACATAAAATCAGGAAGGTGTGCAATTTCCACCTGTGCATTCAGAAAAATAATGGAAACTGCACACCCAGTCCAGAGATATGCATGCCGGCTTGAAAGAAATGCAAAATTTAGTAGTGGTGGTGGTATTATTATTGTCAGTATTAGTGCGCGTCAACACGTGCCCTCGAACATATGTTGGCATCACAGCTTGCAACATGTTTGGGTACATGTATGCAGCAGTATCTGACAGATGTATGCAAACATGTTTCAGTGCAGCAGTATCTTGACAGATGTATGCAAACATGTTTCAGTGCAGCAGTATTTTGACAGATGTATGCAAACATGTTTCAGTGCAGCTTCGAACACTGTCAGCAGAGGCGATGGCATAAATGTGTCCATACCAGGCAGCTGAGACTTCATCATGATGTTGCCAACATGATCTGGACGCTGCTGTTCCCAACATGTTTGCAGCGTGTTCGTTACTGTGTTGCTTATATGTTGCCAGCACTTGTTTGAGCACATGTGTAGACGCGCACTTAGCTATATTTATTATTATTATTATTATTATTATTATTATCATTATTATTTTTATTATTATTATTATTATTATTATTATTTTTATTAGCAGCAGCAGCAGTAGTAGTACTAGTAGTTGTTGTTGTTGTAACATGTAGCAGTAGTAGTTGTTGTTGCTGTTGTCGTTGTCATTGTTGCAGCTGTTGCTGTTGTTGCTGTTACCGGTGGGAGCCCATTCTACAACATGTACCAAGGTATGAAAGTGATATGAGACATCCTTCCTAAATTTTGCATCCTTTATAAGGTTGGAAGGTGGGGTGACCCTCTTAAATGTTGGAAACAATATTCATGGTGGTGCAAAAGTAGGTTGACATTTACCATTTATTCCAACACGGAAGCCACACTTTTAGTCTCGAAGTGTTCAAATTGTCTCCTGTCACGGGGTTTTTAAAATAAATGCAAATATTAAGTGATAATGATAATGTTCAATAATATTGAACAGCAGGAACAAAAATTGTCTTGCTACATCAGGCAATGATTACTTTACGCCGGTTTGCTTCGCATGATTCTCTAAGAACGAGAATTTATAAACTTTCTCAACAGTACACAGCAGAGACTAATTACTCAATTGCTGTTTATTAGTACTGTTAGCCTCTGGAGAAAGTTACTTCACCCCTGACAATAAATAACTAATACTATTAATAATATCATGTTCTTGCTGATGCGTAACTCCTAGAAGGCACAACGGATTTTAAGTTTAATACAACAAGAGCTGCGTACTGGAGTTTGAATTCAGAAGTAAGAAGGTTAGCTAGGAGAGATAAAAGAAGATGTGTGGGTGAAAAGGTTGCAGAGACTGAAATCTTAATAAACAAAAATGATGGACAGAGTCAAAGAATAGCATATGAATCGATTAGAGAACTGAGTGGTAATGCAGGTAAACGCAAGGAAATACCAGTTAGAGACAGGGAAGGAAATTTATTGACCAAAGATGAAGATATTAAAAACAGATGGAAAGAGCATTTTGAGACAGTTCTTAATAGACCAATACCACCAGAAGAGGATATACCGTCTGCTCAGGAAGATTTAAATATAGAAACAGGAGAGTTGAGGCTTGCAGAAGTGGAGAAAGCAGTAAAACAGTTAAAGAATAATAAGGCACCAGGGGAGGATGGTTTATTTCCGGAAATGTTTAAAGTGGAGGGGGATAGATTAATAATGATCTTGACCAAGCTATTCAATAAGATATGGGTGACGGGGTTACTACCATCAGTTTGGAAGAATGGTGTAATTGTTAAAGTTCCGAAGAAGGGAGACCTGAGTGAATGTGGTAATTGGAGGGGAATCTCTTTGTCACCGATAGCTTTGAAAGTTTTCAGTAGAGTGTTGTTAAATAGGTTGGAGCCGGTGGTTGAGGGTATTCTGAGGGATGAACAGGCTGGTTTTAGAAAGGGACGTGGTTGCAATGATCAGATCTTTATAGTTAGGCATCTGATGCAGCAAGTTAATGAAATGAGAGTACCGTTAAGTCTTTGTTTTGTTGATTTTGAAAAGGCTTTTGATAGTGTTTCGAGAGGGACTATGGGGAAGATCATGAGACATTATGGAATACCAGAGGAGTTTGTGAGGGTCATTATGAACATGCATGAGGACACATTTTGTAAAGTGATGGTTGATGGTTGTCTGAGTGATTCGTTTGAAGTCAAGTCCGGAGTAATTCAAGGTGGTGTTCTATCGCCTTTACTATTTATATTGGTCATTGATTACATTATGAAACGCGTTGGAACAGAAACCGGTGCAGGTATACTTTGGGGAGAGAACAGGAAACTTTTGGATTTAGATTATGCAGATGATATAGTTTTGATTTGTGATGGGCCAGAAGAGATGCAGAGAATGTTGGACTGTTTGGTGAGTGAAGGTCGCAAGGTGGGTTTGGTTATTAATTGTGGAAAAACTGAAATAATCAATATGAATATGGAAAATGCGCAGGAATGTGTAATTGGAGGTATGGTTGTAAAGCAAGTTGATAGGTTTAAATATTTAGGTACTTATTTAGCCAAGGATGGTTCTTTGAACTTTGAATTCGAGGAAAGGTTAAAGAAGGCTAATCAGGCAATGGGAATGCTTAAAAATATTTGGAATAATAAACAATTTTTCTGTGCATACAAAAATCAAACTTTATAAGGTAATGGTTAGGAGTATCTTAATTTATGGACACGAGTCTTGGTACAGCACAGTGACTATGGAAAATAAATTTTTGGTGTTTGAAAATAAAGCACTTAGAAGAATATTAGGAGTTAAGTGGTGGGAAAGGATACCAAATAGTAGAATTAGAGAAATAACGGGAGTGCAGCCGATCGATGAATATGTTAGATTCTCACGATGGAAGTGGCTAGGACATGTGTATAGGAGACAGGGAATAGTACGAGGTACACCAGGGTGGGTGGCACTTGGTAGGAGAGGTAGAGGAAGGCCAAAAGAGACGTGGGTGAGGACAATGAGACAGGAAGCTGGAGATGAGTGTTGGGGAGATCTTGAGGAGTTAGCACAAGATAGGATGTGGTGGTGTGAGTTCATCGAGGCCCTATGCATCCCCGAGGGTGCCACAGGAAATGATTGATTGATTGATTGACAACAAGACTGGCCTAAGTACCAGTTATGAATGGCAAATGTTTATGCAAGCTAGGAGCTATAAGAGAAATAAGCTTAACTGTGGAGAAATGAAACACGAGTTTACATTACATTAAGCTCAAGAAAAAGAACTGTTAAATTTATTGACTACAAAGAAATAAATTTAACGTTTTGTCACAAATGAATTCAAATAAAGAGATCGTACTCACTCACTCACTCAAAAGCTAAATTTTTACGCCTAGGAAAAACACCTTAACTAAACTCTTAAGTCTAGGAAAACGAAAAGAAAATACTGGTCAATGAATGTGGTGTATCACCAGCGAAGGGTGGGATCCTGGAGAACTGTAGTCTAATGGAGTCTGGGTGCTAGCTGACCTCTCATCGCTCTCGCTGCTGGAGCACAGAACCTCACTCCGTCACGACAGACACTTGACTGACTAACTCGTGGGAAAGAAAGGGAGCGCTATGTCCGCATTTTTTTAACGGTCGAGGCAGGCAGGGGTGAACAATAAAGAAACAATAAAATCGCTCAGTAGAGCACTTAATGACGTGCATTAGATCGGTCACTTTTGAAACAGTGACGAATGTTTTGAAAAGTATACCACCGAAATGGAGAGAGAAACGGTTAACTGAGCGATACACAGTGAGTTTTCCACTAATAGTTCGTGGTTTCTCACAAAAGGAAAATGTCGCAAATTTGATTCGTGACATTACGCCCCTACAAAATGAATTTTTTCCTTATGGGAAAAAATTTGTGGATATATATATATATATATATATATATATATATATATATATATATATATATATATATATGTACACATCCTAACTCAGTCACACAAGATTCACACTGTGGTGTGTGTGCTATCCTGCTACAGGAGAAAATCACTATCGCCAAAGAGCGTAAAAACCTTGTATTTATGTTAACAGAGGCAAGCTTGAAGGAAAAAACTTCGTGACGACGGTGAAAATCTTGTACTCAGGTCAAACTGAGTGAAAGTTCGCTACATTCACACTGACAACTAACTGTTGCGTAGCGTGGTGTATGTAATACATGGCGTAGGTGTGACAGTTGTAGTGTAACTGTACCTATGTGTAAAATGACACAATAATATTAATGATATGGCGACGACGAAGGCAGAGGAGAAGAGGCGGCAGCGTGCGGCAGACGATCAGCTGGCCCGCACAGCAAAACTGCTACACCTATTGCTGTACCTGCAAAATCAATTAAGGTGGAGCATCAAAAGTGTCATTGAGACAAAAATTCTTTTTACGTTACAATTACTCTCTCTGCCTAGCAGTCAGTACATGCTATGAAAAGTACGCTCTAGCTCAAAAATACGAGTGACAGCCTAAGCTTCGTACATTCGAGGTCGCCATTAATTTATTAGGTAGATTATTAACCAGGAAATGTAGTCCCTGGATGCCGTTGTCTCGAGGACTTGTGTAGTTTACTGGTTAAACATAACTCTACACTTACGATTAGTGTCGGCAAGTTGAGAATCCTTATGCAAACTTGGGCTCACGTAGCCTCGAACTGCACATGGGTCTTCAACCTGTGCCTTAACCTAGTGCCTATATTAATATCAGGGAGCTGAGAATCCTTGTGCAAACTCGGGCTCACGTAGCCTCGAGTCGCCTCTGCGGAGTTCTCTCTCGAACTTCCCCCTTAACCTACAGTACTTATATTAATATCGGGGAGCTGAGAATCCTTGTGCAAACTCGGGCTCACGTAGCCTCGAGTCGCCTCTGCAGAGTTCTCTCTCGAACTTCCCCCTTAACCTACAGTACTTATATTAATATCAGGGAGCTGAGAATCCTTGTGCAAACTCGGGCTCACGTAGCCTCTAGTCGCCTCTGCGGAGTTCTCAAACTTCCCCCTTTAAACTACGGAACACGTGTATGTACAGGCCCTGGACATACTGTGTCCTGTGGGGCCAACAAGTGAGACATCAGGTCTACACTTTTGACTGGGAACCAGGCTGGTCCTTGGATTATTCAAATCTCTGAGGACGCCTATCACAGAACCCAGCATGCAACAATTGCCTATGTTAGTCAGCAGTTAGCAGGCGAGACATCAGGTCTGCACCTATGTTATCACTTCCCTTGATGTATCTCACAACAAGGTTAAACTGCTGTAAATACAGTGTCCAGCGTGTCAATCTTGCATTAGACTAGTGAGTGGCATATGATCAGTTTCCAGAGTAAATGGTGCCCCAAATAAATAATAATACTGTAATATATTTTAACACCATCAACCACAGCCAAGAGTTCCTTCTCAACAGTACTGTAATTCCTCTCGGCGGGTTTTAGCCTATGGCTGTGGTATGCCACTGGGAAGATTCCACCTTCCGATTCCTACATCAATACGGCACCTACTCCATCTTGTGAAGCATCAGTGCGCAGTATGAAAGGTTTGCTGGAATCAGGCAACTGCAAGATAGGCTCCTTGCACAACATGTTCTTAAGAGCGATAAAAGATCTCTCTTGCGCTTCTCCCCATTCAGTGGTGTTTGGAGCATATTTCCGTAGTACCTCGTACAACGGTTGGGCAATGAGAGCAAAGTTGGGGATAAAACTCCTATAATATCCCACTAGGCCAAGGAATGCCCTAACCTGTTTCTTGGTTACGGGTCTCGGGGCTCCTCTAACCTTCCTGATCTTGTCACCCTGACACCTGCAGTGATTGTTGCCAACAATATGTCCAAGGAACTCCACCTCACTGTGAGCAATCTTACATTTGCTAGGCTTCACAGTCATGTTGAAACTCTGGAGTCTACTGAAGACAATTTCCAAGAGTCTGAGGTGCTCCTCCAACGTGGCAGAATGAATGAGAACATCGTCAACGAACATTTCTACTCCTATGATACCATGGAGTACATGTCTCATGGCACGATTAAATACTGCTGGGGAATTGGTAAGTCCAAACGGTAGGACTTTATACTGGTACAACCCCCTAGGAGTAGCAAAGGCAGTGAACTGACGGCTCTCAGGACGAAGGGGAATCTGGGAGAATCCCTTCGCTAGATCGAGCTTCGTGAAATATCGTGACACTGCCAGCTTGGAGAAGATGGCAATATGGTCACCCATTGGCTCAGCATCCACTTTGGTGATTGCATTGAGCCTTCTATAGTCGCCACAAATCATGACTCCACCATCTTTCTTGCGGACTACTACCATCGGACTACAGTAAGGAAATGAGGACTTTTCAATAATGCCTGCAGTCTCCATGTCGGCAATTTCCTTGTCTACTGCGTCCTGTAGTGGCATGGGAATCGGATATGGCTTAACCTTTACGGGAGCATTGCTGGTCAACTCAATTTTATGACACGCAACCTTTGCAAGTCTAGGTTGGTCTGAGAAGACATCAGCATACTGACAGAGCAGTGACTTTAAGGCATTTTGGTCTCCTACTGCTAAGTCAGGATTAAGTAGGACATCCCCAACAGTCTCTTCCTGACGGGACTGAGCGGTTAAGCGCTCGTCATCATGGTCATCAGCTGGGATCACCGCGGCTGCCCCGGTTTCTTCCAGTGGCTGGTCACTATCATCAGTTACTCGTAGGCCAGTCTCCTCGGGGTCTGACTCATGATAAGCCTTCAACATGTTAATGTGGAATCTTTTACGAAGATTCCCCATCTGAATTATGTAGTTGAGGTCTGAAATGCACTATACTACATCAAATGGACCCTTCCACTGCGCCAACAACTTGTTCTGGGCAATGGGGAGTAACACCAGGCACTTATCGCCTGGACTAAACTTCCGAAGCTTTGCCTTCTTATCATAATAAGCCTTTTGAACTTCACGCGCCTTGATCAGTTCTTCCTTAGCTAGCTCGCACGTCGACTGGAGGCGGTCAGCCAAATCAAGGACGTAGGTGTAGGTGGTCTTGAATTAATGGTCAGGTTCTTCATTGTCCCACAACTCGCAAAGGACTTGAAGTGGTCCATGGACCGACCTTCCATACACCAGTTCAAAGGGTGAGAATTTCAATGAATGCTGTGGTGCTTCTCGATAAGCAAACACAAGAGGATCAATGAACCGTGGCCATTCCTTTGGCTGTTCGGCGGTCATGCGCCTCAACATCTTCTTGAGAGTCTCATTGAACCTCTCACACAACCCGTTACACACGGGATGATATGGCGTAGTCCGTAAGCCTCGGATGGACAGCAACCTGAACGCTTCGTTCATCATTGCTGAAGTGAACTGCGAACCCCAGTTGCTTAAGACCTCCTTAGGGATACCTACACGACAGAACACTTCAATTAATGCCTCAGCAACAGTGACGGCCTCTATATTCTTAAGGGCCATGGCTTCAGGCCACCGTGTACTGAAATCAACAATAGTGAGGATATACTTTGATCCATCACTAGCTCTAGGGGAGATTGGCCCAACTATGTCAACTGCTACTCTCCCGAATGGTTCAGAGATTACAGGCACTGGTTTCAATGGCGCAGGATGGACACGTCCCCAGTCAGTGGTATGCTGAACGTACGAGCCTCGTTATTTCCCGTCCCATTCCTGGCCAGAAAAAGTCAGCATGGATGCGGTCAGAGGTTTTCTTTTGACCCATGTGACCTCCCATCGCTGAACAATGACCTAATTCAAGCACTGCTCGGCGATACTTTGCAGGAACGACAAACGGCAGTCGAACTTCACCCTGGGGTGTCTGTGACTCACGGTACAGCCGTCCTTGCTTATGAAGGAACCTGGCTTGTCCTCCCCGTGAATACTTAATCACTTTACCCTCCAGCTTCTTACGCACTGAGGCAAGTGTTGAGTCAGTCTGTTGCTCTTGGATAACATCTTGACTACGAATCAGATCTTGTGGTGTTGCGACGGTCAACGGAGTGACGCGATTTGGAGCCTTGGCCATGGCTCGTGTTACCGTAGCAGCCGAAGTCTGAGTAGCAACATCTACGGCGCAACTATTTTTGATGCCAGATATGTTGCCTATAATGAGGTCAAAAAAAGGTTCTGGCATGACAAATGCAGCTGTCAGGCCAGTGGAAAATGGAGACGCCACCTGGATACATGCCTCAGGGAACAATCTCACTGATCCATCAATAAGTCTAACTTGGATCTGTCGACCTGTATACTCATCAGGCCGAACTAAACTCTGCTCAACAGAGTAACCTGAGGAACCATTATCCCTCAGAACACTTACAGAAACACCTCCCACAAACCCTGGCTGAACAAGAAAGGCAGTGTTGCTGGTGGAAGGGTCTGAGGAGGTAGCAGCCAGTCATTCATGAGATTGCGGAACAACCGATGCAGCAAACGTGGCGCCCTGGGAACTAGGTGTCTGAGGAGTCATACTCACCATCTGAGGAGGTGGAGCATTGACTACCTGTGGAGGAGAGTTCATGGTCGGAGGAGGACTCGTGAACTGTTGGGAAGTACCTGTACTGATAGAGATGGCACCACCGTGTGCTTGTGGAATGACTACTGCGTTTGCCTCCTGCCTCCGATACACTGATTGACCTGACTGAGGGTTACATGGCTTGTCCTTGTATTGCTGCTGCTGCTGCTTGGGGAACTGCTGCTGGTTGAGGTGCTTGTTGTACCGCTTCCAGGCAGGCTGCTGTGTATTTTGCCCCTGGTCCTTCTGCTGTTTGCTTGGACCTTGGCCATTACTCTGAGAACGGCCTTGGTGCTGGGATTCAGTCTGAGATGGCTTCCCAGACTTGGCAGTATCTTTTCTGCTGTTCCAGGTGTTTTGCATGCGAGTTTGATACCCGTATGCAGTGAAGTACACATCAGCCTTTTCTGCCATTTGGCTGGCATCTTTCATCTGGCAGATCTTAAGCTGTGCTATGAGCTCAGCAGGCCACGACCTCTCTAGCTGTGTACGCAGCATAAGGTCAATTATCCCCTCACGCGTGGAAGAAGTTTCATCTTTCTCCATCCACTCATTTAAGTCAGCAGTGAGACGGTTGAGGAACTGAACAGCTGTCTCCTTGTCTTGGAGACGAGCTCGCATGAACTGAACTTTGGCGTCGTCTACTGTGAGACCATACGCCTTAATGAGTGCAGCTTTCATCATCTCATACGTGAGATTGTCTCCACGAATTCTGTGGAGAATATCGAGGGCAGGGCCCTCAAATAAACTAAAAAATTGGAGTCGCTTAGCTGCCTCATCCAGTTGATATATGTCTGCCATGTCCTCAAAATGAGCTATGTACGGCTCAATTCGCTCGCCTTCCTTGTATGAAGGAAGCTTGATGCGTGGGGTCGCCAGGACATGTGTAGGAAGAGCGCTAGTGGAGCTTGGGTTGGCTGCAGAAGATGTGCCTGAAGCCAAGGAATCTCGCTTGAGCTTCAAAACCTCAAGCTCATGTTTTTCTCGTGCCTCACATTCGGCACGTTTATATTCACGTTGTTCCTGCTCGTGTTCATGTTGTTGTCGCTCTTGTTCCAACTCGAGCTCGCGCTGTTTCTGCTCGTGTTCATGTTGTTGTTGCTCTTGTTCCAACTCGAGCTCGCGCTGTTTCTGCTTGTGTTCGCGCTCCTTTTCACGTTCCTCACGCTGTTCTCGCTCGTATTCGTGCTGAATCTAACGCTCTTCACGGGCATTGTTCTCGCGCTGCTGCTCCTGATTATGGCGTGAGAGTATGTACTCTTTAATTTCGGTTGGGTCTGTAAGACCCATTTCTGTGGCTTCCTGTAAAAATACAGTGGTAGCCATGTCGCTAATTTACTGAGCAAGCCAAAACTAAGTACTGACTGCTGCTTCGCAAACGAATACTAATAAACACAAGTAAAAAATGCAGACACAAGCTATTGGTGATCAGTCTTATCTAGTTAACTGGCAAAGAATAAAGCAAAAATGCAAATGACTGGGAAGACTCAATAATTAACGCAATGGGTACGGCGGCTACCCAGGAGCGAATAAAATCGTCTGGCGTTACCAAAAATAAAGTACTAAAAAGAGTTAAGTACTCTATGGATTAATAA
Source organism: Coenobita brevimanus (assembly GCF_032717465.1). Lineage (NCBI taxonomy): Eukaryota > Metazoa > Arthropoda > Malacostraca > Decapoda > Coenobitidae > Coenobita > Coenobita brevimanus. The sequence continues at coordinate 15,101,697 of NC_137058.1, forward strand.
AGCAGAAATTCACTTGCTAAACCAACGGTAAACACCAGTAAGCTTGTGCCTATAAACTTTAATGATAAATACCTAAATATGAAAGAGTGAGTATTATCTCGTGAATAGCTTTAGAGCTAGGAGTTAATATCCTGGAATGAGGTCGCCAATTGTCACGGGGTTTTTGAAATAAATGCAAATATTAAGTGATAATGATAATGTTCAATAATACTGAACAGCAGGAACAAAAACTGTCTTCCTACATCAAGCAATGATTACTTTACGCCGGTTTGCTTCACACGATTCTCTAAGAACGAGGATTTATAAACTTTCTCAACAGTACACAGCAGAGACTAATTACTCAATTGCTGTTTATTAGTACTGTTAGCCTCTGGAGAAAGTTACTTCATCCCTGACAATAAATAACAAATACTATTAATAATATCATGTTCTTGCTGATGCGTAACTCCTAGAAGGCACAACGGATTTTAAGTTTAATACAACAAGACTGGCCTAAGTACCACTTATGAATGGCAAAACGGTTATGCAAGCTAAAAGCTATAAGGGAAATAAGCTTAATTGTGGAGAAATGAAACACTACTGTACATTACATTAAGCTCAAGAAAAAGAACTGTTAAATTTATTGACTCCCTGTACTGTTGTTTGCAGATGATACTGTGTTGTTGAGTGAAGACGAAGGGGAGCTGCAAGGCTTGGTGGATGAGTTTGAGAGAGTGTGTAAGAAACGGAACCTAAAGGTGAATATAGGGAAGAGTAAAGTGATGGTCTTTGAGAGAGGTGAAGTTAGTGAATGTGCAGCGAGGTTGGATGGTGAGGAATTGGAAAACGTGAGTACGTTTAAGTATTTGGGTAGTGTGATGAGTAAGGATGGAGGTTTGGAGGGTGAAGTGCTTGAAAGGGTACAGCAGAGAAGAAAGGTTGCTGGTTCCTTGGAAGCAGTGATAAGGAACAGGGAAGTGAGCATGGAAGTGAAAAAGTTACTACATGACAGTATTGTGATACCAACTCGAACGTACGGAAGTGAAGCTTGGACATTGTTGGAAGGACACAAGTCAAGAGTGAAAGCAGTGGAAATGAGTTATTTAAGAGGAGCCTGTGGAGTCACATGGAGAGACAGGCTGACGAATGAGGATATAAAGGAGCGTTGTGGTGTGGATGTGGATGTGATAGGAAGCGTTATGAGGAACACTCTGAGGTGATTTGGCCATGTGGAGAGGATGGAGGGCGAAAGACTGACGAAGAGAGTGTATGTGAGTGAGGTGGAGGGGGGAAGAGGGAGGGGGAGGCCGAGGATGAGATGGAGGGATAGGGTGAAGAGGTATATGAGAGAGGGGTGTGTGAGTTGGGAGCAGGTCAGTGAAATGGCGGGGGACAGGGCGACTTGGAGGCGATTTGTTTGTGGCCACCCCAAACGGGATTGAGGCGTCTGGCAATAGATGGATAGATAGAAATTTATTGACCACAAAGAAATAAATTTAACGTTACATCACAAATGAATTCAAATAAAGAGATCGTACTCACTCACTCTCTCAAAAGCAAAATTCTTAAGCCTAGGAAAAACACCTTAACTAAACTCTTAAGTCTAGGAAAACGAAAAGAAAATACTAGTCAATGAATGTGGTGTATCACCAACGAAGGGTGGGAACCTGGAGAACTGTAGTCTAGTGGAGTCTGGGTGCTAGCTGACCTCTCATCGCTCTCACTGCTGGAGCACAGAACCTCACTCCGTCACGACAGACACTTGACTGACTAACTCGTGGGAAAGAAAGGGAGCGCTATGTCCGCATATTTTTAACGGTCGAGGCAGGCAGGGGCGAACAATAAAGAAACAATAAAATCGCTCAGTAGAGCACTTAATGACATGCATTAGATAGGTCACTTTTGAAACAGTGACGAATGTTTTGGAAAGTATACCACCGAAATGGAGAGAGAAACGGTTAACTGAGCGATACACAGTGAGTTTTCCACTAATAGTTCGTGGTTTCTCACAAAAGGGAAATGTCGCGAATTTGATTCGTGACATCTCCCCTCACCATTCACACATAACATAACAATGAAACATATCATAAGACTTTTACATAAGAGTTTTACATAACATAAGACTTATGCAAACATAATGAAAGATAATGTCAACCTACCTTTGCACCACCCTGTACAGTGAATGACATTATAAAAAAACAAGACGAAATGATCTGAGAAGCTTTGTCGATATTCACTTGCTCACGATCTTCCATTTTTTATCGTTTTTAGTTTGGTGAGGGAACTGATCCCCCTGTGAACCAAGGGGGGTGTCACGTTCCCCAAATATCTCACTATGGATAAGGGTCCATTGTTCAACACTTTCTGAGATATCTAAGCCATATCTACCTCACTTCCACTATATCTGAGAAATTTAAATTTAATAATCATGGCTGAAACAATATATTATAGTGGAGGATCTTCGAGGTAACTAGTCGAACTCATCCGGACAGTTTCATTCATAGCCACCAAATTTCCTTGCCGGAGTTAAGGCACAGACACACAGACAGTCATATACACGCACAGACGGAGTGAATCTCGCACAATGGTATAGGGGTATTTGCCAATAATTATACCGTCCTACTTCGCAGGATTGATATATAAATGCTGTTTTGCTATAGCTGTTTTAGAGGCCGCCTGGATTGTTTGTTTGTCTATATAATATATGCTGGTTCAGTGAAGTATTGGCCGGGTCTGTTGGAGATATAATTTGCAGGGGAAAAGGAGATAAAGAACAGAGCAGAACAGAGGTGCTATTGTTGATGGTGGTGGAAGTGGAACACAGAAACCAGAGGATAGTTTTAATGCAGAGAGAGAGAGAGAGAGAGAGAGAGAGAGAGAGAGAGGTAACAATGAAAGGTAGATTGAAGAATGGGATGGTGGTAATTACGATCGGTAGAGACCCGAAGATGGTAGTGGGATATAAGAATAAGACGGTGTTGTTGGTAGCAGTTGTGGCAGTGCTAAAGATTGCTCTTTCGTTGTTGTTGTTGGCGGTTGGGAAAGAGCATAGCTGGTGGTAGTGATGGGAATAGTGGTGACGGATGAGAATGAGCGGTAAGTGGTGGTGATGAATACTCTTGATGGTGGTAGTCCTGGTGGTGGTAGAGTGAAATAAAGATATCAGGATGTTGTTAGAGGCTGGTGGTAGTGTACTGAGGCTGGGCGGGAAGGCTGAGTGCTAGTAACAATGAGAATACCCCGAGGGAACTCTGGCTGAACCACTGAGAGAGAGAGAGAGAGAGAGAGAGAGAGAGAGAGAGAGAGAGAGATCATTAAGAGAATTACCATCATGAATTACTTACAGAAGGGCAGTGTAACCTGAAAAAAATTGTGAAAGCGAAACCACTGTATTGCTGATCGTTAATATACAGTGACAATGGAAAATGTATACAGTACAATGTCTGTCTATCTATCTACTGCCAGACGCCTCAATCCAGTACGGGGTGGCCACAAACAAATCGCCTCCAAGTCGCCCTGTCCCCGCCATTTCACTGCTCTTCTCCCAACTCACACCTCCATCTCCCATATACCTCTCCACCCCATCCCTCCATCTCATCCTCGGCCTCCCCCTCCCTCTCCCCCCTCCACCTAACTCACATGCACTCTCCTCGTCAGTCTCTCACCCTCCATCCTCTCCACATGGCCAAACCACCTCAGTGTGTTCCTCATAACGCTCCCTATCACATCACATCTACACCACAACGCTCCTTTATAATCCCATTTGTCAGCATGTTTCTGCATGTGACTCCACAGGCTCCTCTTAAATAACTCATTTCCACTGCTCTCACTCATGACTTGTGTCCTTCCAACAACATCCAAGTTTCACTTCCATACGTTAGAGTTGGTATCACAATACTGCCATGTAGTAACTTTTTCACTTCCATGCTCTCTTCCCTGTTTCTTATCACTGCTTTCAAGGAACCAGCAACCTTTCATCCTTGCTGTATCCTTTCAAGCACTTCACCCTCCAAACTTCCATCCTTAGTCATCACACTACCCAAGTACTTAAACATACTTAAATTTTCCAATTCCTCACCATACAACCTCACTGCACGGTCACTGACTTCACCTCTCTCAAAGGCCATCACTTTACTCTTCCCTACATTCACCTTTAGATTCCGTTACTTACACACTCTCCCAAACTCATCCACCAATCCTTGCAGCTCCCCTTTGTCTTCACTCAACAACACAGTATCATCTACAAACAACAGTACAGGAAATTTCCAAACACTACCCTCTCTCACCAGGGCCACTCCAACATCCACTACCCTACATTGTACCTCTTTTATTACCCCCATAAATGTACAGATTGAACAACCATGGAGACATGACACATCTCTGTTTCAACCCAACCTTCAAAGAGAAAAAATTCACTCAGTTCACCATCCACACGCACTGCAGCCTTAGCACCATCATACTGTACATACTCTCCACAGCATTCAACAACTTCCCATCTACTCCATAATTCTTAATACTTTCCTCAATCCTTGTCTATCCACCCTGTCATATGCTTTCTCTTATACATAATAATATAGAGTACAATGTACTGTATATTATTATGTATAAGAGTCTCTCTCTCTCTCTCTCTCTCTCTCTCTCTCTCTCTCTCTCTCTCTCAGAATAAGCACACGAAATTTGCACTGTCCTCCTCCCTCATCACAAACGGAACATTTCTCACATGCGAGAGGAAGAGGCCACTAATTATGCTCCTTGACAAGCTGTGCAATAATTACTCAGGCTGAAATGGCTCATTACCGTGAATATTTTAAACAGGAAAGAAAAAATGTTTCAACTGTTGCAATTCCAGGTGAAAACGAGGACCGACTTCCTCTCTCCTAGTATTCTTTTCTTTAACTTTAATTATAGAGTTATCTTCCCCATGAGTTTTATACAACTTATTTCTTATCCCAGAAATGTAAGGTTATATATATTTATTTGTGGCCATATTTCTTTTTTCATGCCCTTGGCGTTCATTAACATTAACTTTTTCTTCTCTATGAATTTCTGTACATGTTTTCCTGCTAACAATGAACAGAGATATTTATACAAGGGACATTCAGGAATTCAAAGGATTAGAAACTGGGCGAATTAATATTTCTGCTGTCAGTAAATTTGTCTCGAAACTTTATTGTGCTTAATATCGAGCGACTTTACATAAAGAAACTCTTGCAGTCACAGGACTAACGATACGAACTCGCACGGATGCACGTGCTCTTTTGATATCAAAGTTCATCTATCTATGCATACGACTTAATCCATGAGGAGGCTGCAGTAAACGATTCACCACCATGTAAACCTGCCCTACGTCATCTATCTGTGTTTTCAGCAACTTCCACCACACTAAATCAATATATATATATATATATATATATATATATATATATATATATATATATATATATATATATATATATATATATATAAATATCGCCAGACACCTCAATCCCGTTTGGGGTGGCCACAAATAAATCGCCTCCAAGTCATCCTGTCCCCCGCCAGTTAACTGCCCTGCTCCCAACTCACACCCCCCTCTCTCATATACCTCTCCACCCCATCCCTCCATCTCATCATCGGCCTCCCCCTCCCTCTTCCCCCCTCCACCTCACTCATATACACTCTCTTCGTCAGTCTTTCACCCTCCATCCTCTCCACATGGCCAAATCACCTCAGTGTGTTCCTCATAACGCTTCCTATCACATCCACATCCACACCACAATGCTCCTTTATATCCTCATTCGTCAGCCTGTCTCTCCATGTGACTCCACAGGCTCCTCTTAAATAACTCATTTCCACTGCTCTCACTCTTGACTTGTGTCCTTCCAACAACATCCAAGCTTCACTTCCATACGTTAGAGTTGGTATCACAATACTGTCATGTATTAACTTTTTCACTGCCATGCTCACTTCCCTGTTTCTTATCACTGCTTTCAAAGAACCAGCAACCTTTCTTCCCTGCTGTACCCTTTCAAGCACTTCACCCCCCAAACCTCCATCCTTACTCATCACACTACCCAAGTACTTAAACGTACTCACATTTTCCAATTCCTCACCATCCAACCTCGCTGTACATTCACTGACTTCACCTCTCTCAAAGACCATCACTTTACTCTTCCCTACATTCACCTTTAGATTCCGTTTCTTACACACTCTCCCAAACTCATCCACCAAGCCTTGCAGCTTCCCTTCGTCTTCACTCAACAACACAGTATCATCTGCAAACAACAGTACAGGGAGTTTCCAAACACTATCCTCTCTCACCAGGGCCACTACAACATCCACTACCCTACCTTGTACCATATATATATATATATATATATATATATATATATATATATATATATATATATATATATATATATATATATATATACCCCCTGGGGGTAGGGTTTTTTTTCAAGAATACTCCCCCAGTATCCCTGCTTGTCGTAAAAGGCGACTAAAAGGGTTGGCGGAGGGTTAGTGCCCCTCCCCGGAAAACAACTAACTAAAAAAACAAACAATAAGCCTCGGACAAGGACTGACCAAACGTTGACGACCAAGGACCGGACAAAGGACATTGCAATTGGAACGTGGAATGTAAGGGGAGCGAATGATGAGGTGAAAGAGAGAGAGATTGTCCAGGTGCTTGAGGATGCGAAAGTGGATGTATGTGGAATAACTGAAACAAAATGGAGAGGAGAAAGTGTGAGAGAATGTGAGTATGGATGGGGTATATGTGCAGGAGTAGGTGAGAATGAGAGGGCAAAGGAAGGAGTATGTATAGTTGTGAGTAAAAGATGGAAGAGGAGCATAAGACAGTATGGATCAGTTGGATCAAGGATTGTGTGGGTAAAGTTGAAAGTTGGAATACAAATGTGGGCGATTGTATGTGTGTATGCACCAACGCAAGATCGTGCTAGAAGAGTGAGAGAAGAGTTCTGGACAAATGTAGAAGTGTGCATGGAAAAGTTTGGAAGGAATGAGAGAATGTTTTTGATTGGTGATATGAATGGTAAAGTTGGGAATGTGAAGGTGGATGGAATAGTTGGTGAGTGGGGTGTGCCTGCTGAGATAGATGAGAATGGCAGTGCGTTAGTGGACATTTGTGCTGGGAGGGGGTTGGTGATAGCCAATACCCTCTTCAGGCATAAAATGATCCACAGGTATACAAGGCGAGTGATGAGAAGGGTGGGTGGTGAACTGAATGAAAGGAAGGCAATGATTGATTATGTGTGTGTGGATGAAAGGATGCGAAGATGTATATTGGATGCAAGAGTTTATAGAGGTTGGGGGAGTGGACTTTCTGACCACTACTTGGTGGTGGCCAGAATTAAAGTCCAAGTAAGATGGAGGAACAGAAGAAGGGAAAGACGAGAGGAAGGAGTAGTTGCAAGGAGAGTGGAAAGGTTACAAGAGGATGAGAAAAAGGCAGAGTATAAGAGAGAAGTGGAGGAACGATTGGGCAAATATGAATTGGAGCAGATGGGGGACGTGGAAGGTGTGTGTAGAATATTTACAGAAGAAATATGTGCAGCATGTGATGTGGTGTGTGGAAGGAAGAGAAGACGGAGGGGGGTGCAAGGAACAGCGTGGTGGACTGAAGAGGTGAAACAGGCTGTGGCACAAAAGAAGAAAGCATACAATGAATGGATGAGGAATAGGGGCGTGGAAGAGGTTGAGAGGGGGAAGAGATAGTTATATGTAGAAAGAAAGAGAGAGGTGAAAATATTAGTAAGAGAGAGTAAGAAGAGAGTGGATGAGGAATTTGGAAGGAATTTGAGTGTAAAGTGGAGGGACTGTAAGAAAATGTTCTGGAAAGAGGTGAAAAGAGTAAGACAGGGTGGAAGTGAAGTTAGCAGGGGAGTGAAAGATAAAAATGGTAGATTACTAGTGGAGAAGGGAGAAAAAGTGAGCAGATGGAGAGAACACTTTAAGGAATTGTTGAACGTGGAGGATGGAAGTAATGCGAGTATAAGTGGCTGGGGAATGGCTGGGAGAAGGAGGGAGGTGAGAAGACAGGAAGAAATCAGTAGGATAGAAGTTGTGGAAGCAATGAAGAAAGTTAAATCAGGGAAAGCCCCAGGAATTGATGGAGTGTGTGGTGAAATGCTGAAGCATGGGGGAGAGATAGTAGTAGAATGGATGTGGAAGATGTGCAGATTGGCCTGGGAGGAAGGTAGAGTCCCGGAGGATTGGAAGTCAGGTATAATTATTCCCTTGTACAAAGGAAAAGGGGAAAAAGAAGTGTGTGGTAATCATAGGGGCATTTGTCTTCTTAGTATAATAGAAAAAGTGTATGGTAGGATACTTATTGACAGAGTTAGAGAAAGAACAGAGGAATTAGTTGGAGAAGAACAGGGAGGCTTTAGGAAGGGAAAAGGTGTAGATCAGATATTCATTCTCAGATCTTTAGTGGAAAAGTTTCTAGAGAAGGGAAATAAGTTGTATGCGGCTTTCATGGATTTGGAGAAAGCATATGACAGGGTGGATAGACTAGGATTGTGGAAAGTGTTAAGAATATATGGAGTAGATGGGAAGTTGTTGAATGCTGTGAAGAGTATGTACGATGGTGCAAAGGCTGCAGTGCGTGTGGATGGTGAACTAAGTGAATTTTTCTCTTTGAAAGTTGGGTTGAAACAGGGATGTGTCATGTCTCCATGGTTGTTCAATCTGTACATGGATGGGGTAATAAAAGAGGTACAAGGTAGGGTAGTGGATGTTGGAGTGGCCCTGGTGAGAGAGGATAGTGTTTGGAAACTCCCTGTGCTGTTGTTTGCAGATGATACTGTGTTGTTGAGTGAAGACGAAGGGGAGCTGCAAGGCTTGGTGGATGAGTTTGGGAGAGTGTGTAAGAAACGGAATCTAAAGGTGAATGTAGGGAAGAGTAAAGTGATGGTCTTTGAGAAAGGTGAAGTCAGTGAATGTACAGCGAGGTTGGATGGTGAGGAATTGGAAAATGTGAGTACGTTTAAGTACTTGGGTAGTGTGATGAGTAAGGATGGAGGTTTGGAGGGTGAAGTGCTTGAAAGGGTACAGCAGGGAAGAAAGGTTGCTGGTTCTTTGAAAGCAGTGATAAGAAACAGGGAAGTGAGCATGGAAGTGAAAAAGTTACTACATGACAGTATTGTGATACCAACTCTAACGTACGGAAGTGAAGCTTGGACGTTGTTGGAAGGACACAAGTCAAGAGTGAGAGCAGTGGAAATGAGTTATTTAAGAGAAGCCTGTGGAGTCACATGGAGAGACAGGCTGACGAATGAGGATATAAAGGAGCGTTGTGGTGTTGATGTGGATGTGATAGGAAGCGTTATGAGGAACACACTGAGGTGGTTTGGCCATGTGGAGAGGATGGAGGGTGAAAGACTGACGAAGAGAGTGTATGTGAGTGAAGTGGAGGGGGAAAGAGGACGCGGGCGGCCGAGGATGAGATGAAGGGATGGGGTGGAGAGGTATATGAGAGAGGGGGTGTGAGTTGGGAGCAGGGCAGTGAAATGGCGGGGGACAGGGCGACTTGGAGGCGATTTGTTTGTGGCCACCCCAAACGGGACTGAGGCGTCTGGCAATTGATAGATAGATAGTATACATATATATATATATATATATATATATATATATATATATATATATATATATATATATATATATATGCTGTATATCTGCAACCCATCCTTCCATCTTATCGTTTCCTTGTTTCCCCTCACACTATCCTCACTCACATATCTGTCCAATCCATCATTACATGTCATCTTCGGTCTTCCTCTCTTCCTTTCCCTTTCCACACAATTCACACACATTCTTAGAGTTGGTTTGCCATTCTCTGTTTGCGCCTCATGCCTACATCATTTCATGGTGTTTCTCCTGACACTTTGTCTGATATTCATATCAGTATTACGAAGATCCTTACCTTCCTCATTTGTCTGTGTGTCTTTTCATATAACTCATATACTCGTCTATAATATATCATTTTCTCTTCTTGTACTGTTCTCTTGTCTTTACAGGAGAGTCTAAACTTTAATTCCATATGTTAGATTGGTGATCACAATACTATAATGGTACGATTTTTTCTTTAATTTCATGCTCGCTCTCATCTCCCTTATCAGTGTTTTCAATGTACCTGCAGCATTCCTTGCCTGATGTACTCTTTCGTGCATTTCATGTTTTAAACTTCCGCCCTAACTAATCACATCATCTAAATTTTTGGTGGCACTCACGTTCTCTGTATCCTAATCGTGCAAACCTTACTACGCACTCCGTGACTTTATTCCTCGGAAATATTATAACTTTTTACTACTTCCAGTTGCGAACTTCGTGACATAGACTCACTTCCAAACTCATTCACCAAACCTTGCAAGTCCCACTCATCTTCATTTAACCGAGGAATATCATCAACAAATAACAGAATAAGCAATTCCAAACCTTATCTTCTCACACTAATGGCACTGTTAACATTCTTTCACCTCTTTTTCTCTGTTTAATAGCATTATTCCTATATGCTCACGTACTTAGCATTCATGGGAACATGACACACCCTCGTTTCACTGCAACATTCAGATAAAGAATTCATTCAGTCTAGTTTCTTTCCCACACGCACTGCCCCCCGTGCGCCTTCAGACGTGCTCTTAACCTCATTCATTAGCTGTCCATCTCCTCGGAAAATGTATCCTTCCATTCTTTCACAGATATATTAAATGTTCTGTTATCTGATCCACGCTACGCACCTGAGTTATACTCATCAGACGTCATTCAGTCATGTATTGCCCCATGAAGATAGTAAGGGTCTAGGGCTACGATAAGTTGTCCAGTTGTCGAAAGCAAGTGAATAATGGTTTTACCCTGAGTGGGAATACAGTATAATAACATTAAACTCAAACCAACCCTCGGATGGAAACCCTAATGTGCCACTCCCTCATCACCCTTTTTGCTACCAACGCCACCCTCATCACCCTGTCTGTCACCACTGCAACCCTCATCATCCTTTCTTTCCACCACCGCCACCCTCATCAACTTGCCTGCCGCCACGCAGCTAACATCAACTTTTCTGCCACCACCGCCACCTGTACCATTCTCTTTGTCACCGCCTACCATCCCTGCCACCATTCCCCGCTGATATGGTGTCGGAAGATCTTACACTTTGCCCCCTTTATAGCAACGAGGTGACCACCTTTTCCTGTTGTAACCAAAGTCACCATACATGTATATATTTTGTATGGGGTACGTTGCGTAAGGATTTCATTGTCAGAATAATAACCCAGCTCACAGGAAGATGATCTGTGTGTGTGTGTGTGTGTGTGTGTGTGTGTGTGTGTGAGGAAACAGTTATAAGACGAGGCAGGTATGTATCAGTGTGTGTGTGTGTGTGTGTGTGTGTGCGAGGAAATAGTTATAAACGGGGCAGATATGTGTCAGTGTGTGAGAAAGAGAAAGAGAGAGAGAGAGAGAGAGAGAGAGAGAGAGAGAGAGAGAGAGAGAGAAAACTATACGACGGTGTGTCTGTGTGTGTGTGTGTGTGTGTGTGTGTGTGTGTGTGTGTGTGTGTGTGTGTGTGTGTGTGTGTGTGAGCGCTTTATTCTGAAGTGGAGATGAATGTGTAAGAAGAGAGGGGGGGGTAACTGTGGGGGGAGGGAGAGGGAGAGATTATTTCATAACAGAAATGAATATATTGTAGCATGAAACTTAGAGAATAACACGGGTAAAATGCATGTTTGTCGTTTCAGTGGAAGCTCTGTGATAATGGCAACAGAATTTCGTTTCTCTTAACATTCACTATATTTGATTTGTCTTCATCCTTCCTATTTCATCGTCGTACACAATAAAAGAGTATAGCGCAGGGGGAGTCAGATGGTATAATAAATTATCAATGTAGCTCATGATTTCCTTAAATTATTAATCTTTTAACTTGTACATATAATCGTACTGAATACAAATTGGCATAAGCAAGGGAAATATTTCATCCTCATGATACCCAGATACTAAGTTGGAAAATCTTCTGGCATTTTACAAGATCTATCTTCTTTAATATCAGACTGTATAGTGGCAATTGTGCAATAATAATTTTTCGGTGCAGTGTAAGAGAATTTAAGAATATTCATCTATCTATCTATCTACATACCTAGGCTGCTTCCCCCAAGGAAAGGGAGGTAGCCGAGACAGGACGACACTCATATTCATAGTCAACATATTCTTTTGAGATCTTGGGTTCTGATATAACGGAGCAGGATGGCCACCCATTTGATTGCTCACAGGGTGTTTTTATGGGTTAGGGAAGATGTAATGTTTGTTTTTATATTCTATGCCAGGTATTCATACTACTATTTTTTTGTTATTTTTTTTTTATCATTTGAAAGGTTTATTATTCCTGATCGTGCTGCTGCTGCTGTGTGTGTGTGTGTGTGTGTGTGTGTGTGTGTGTGTGTGTGTGTGTGTCTGTGTTTGTTCTCTTTTGCATTGCATGCATAATTTATTTCTTCAGGCACTTTGTTTTTACTTTTTCTCTCACATTGTTATTTCTGCTTGACAATCCTTCCTCCCTCCTACATATACCTCGTTGACGGTAGGTGTGCCTACATTGGGTACCAAGTCTGTGTCTATGAGCATTTATTGAAGCCAGTGATCACAGTTCGAAGAGAGGGAGAAGATGATGCTAGGCGAGGTGATGCCTATATAAGGAGCTTATATACACTGAAGAGAGGTAAGAAAGAATAAACATGCGAGAGCAAAGGAGATGACATTAGAAGGGAAAAATATCGAGGAAGATGAAATACCAGAAGGAAAGTTATTTGCAAACCGGTAATATCCAGCCCCATATTGAACTTTAGTTGTAAGAACCTCAGTCAAAGTTCTAGGAGTAGGCGGCAGGAAAACGAGCCTCGAGCTCGAAAATTTAAAAAGAAATACATTTGCATTTTGGGTACCCAAACCTGTACATAGCAAGCGACCGCTACCACACCTGGTCCGTCAAAGCACTAAAATGGCAGGAAACACTGCGTAATATTGAAGGAACAAAAGCGACAGAGGGCAAAGTGCTAGATAAGTCCGCCAATGTCGAAAAAAAAAAAAAAAAAAAAAAAAAGATGGAGATAGGGTGTGTGTATGGTGGAGGAGGGGGGGGGGGAGTGAATACATTGACCACTGGAGAAAAAGCGCAAGGAATAAAGGCCACGTAGGTAGCACGTATGGTTTGGTTATATGGTTACCACCCAGCGTTGTAAATGGTTTCTTGGCTTACAGGACACCATTTGGCTTGTCACTCAATGTAAAGCCACCTGAAAAGGAAAGAAAATCAATAAGAAGTGACCGGAAAGATTGGAGAAATAGGAAGAGAGGAGAGTAGGCACAGGAAAAGAATGATAAAGGCTAAGGAAGAAGTAGGCATCACTACATCAAGTGAGTGGATGATGGTCGCAACCGAAAAAGGATGAAAAAAGTCAGAGAGAGAGAGAGAGAGAGAGATGAGTATCTGAGTGTGAGAAACAGAAAACGAGACTGGATGCCGGGGTGAAAAGAGGGAAATCTATGAAACGAATATGAGATCAAAGAGAAAGAGCACAAGGAAAGTACAGTATGGAAAATGAAGAGTGATAACGACTGACTTACTGCTGATAACATTTACGCACACACACACACACACACACACACACACACACACACACACACACACACACACACACAGACATGCACCCATGCAGATACAAACACACGCAAGTACGTGCACATACTCGTACATAAGTCAGAAGCATCTTTAGAGTATCCCTTCAGCTTCGTAGCTCGAAGGTCTAAAAGAAGCAACTGCAAAATAATGGGACCGAGAAGCGAGAGCAGAGAGCGGAGTGTAAATGGTGTTTGTGTGTGGTGGTGAGTGGAAGGTAAACACAAAAGAGTTGTTGTTGTTGTTATGATTTTTGGCTTTTGATGACGTGATCCCGACGGAAAGAAGAAACTGTTTTGTGAGAAATGAGTAGCCTACTCTAAGTTTGTTGCAGTGAAAGAGGTTGTATAGTGAAGACAGAGCGGCTTGCTAGTACGTCTGATTACCGTATTGCTCTAATAGTGGTGTACAGAAAGGTCATTGCCGTGGTGCAGTCTGACAAAGTGAATTCCAGTTTGTTTGAGAAGAGAAATATCTGTGAGATATATTTACAGAGTTGAACATAAAATCAGGAAGGTGTGCTATTTCCACCTGTGCATTCAGAAAAATAATGGAAATTGCACACCCAATCCAGAGATATGCATGACGGCTTGAAAGAAATGCAAAATTGTAGTAGTGGTGGTGGTATTATTATTGTCAGTATTAGTGCGCGTCAACACGTGCCCTCCAACATATGTTGGCATCACAGCTTGCAACATGTTTGGGTACATGTATGCAGCAGTATTTGGACAGATGTATGCAAACATGTTTCAGTGCAGCAGTATCTTGACAGATGTATGCAAACATGTTTCAGTGCAGCTTCGAACACTGTCAGCAGAGGCGATGGCATAAATGTGTCCATACCATGCAGCTGAGACTTCATCATGATGTTGCCAACATGATCTGGACGCTGCTGTTCCCAACATGTTTGCAGCGTGTTCGTTACTGTGTTGCTTATATGTTGGCAATACTTGTTAGAGCATACGTGTGGACGCGCACTTAGCTATATTTATTATTATTATTATTATTATTATTATCGTTGTTGTTGTTATTATTGTTGTTTATTATTATTATTATTATTGTTGTTGTTGTTGTTGTTGTTGTTATTATTATTATTATTATTATCATTATCAGCAGCAGCAGCAGTAGTAGTAGTAGTAGTAGTTGTAATAGTAGTAGTGGATGTACAAGCAGTAGTAGTTGTTGTTGCTGTCGTTGTTGTTGCTGTCGTTGTTGTTGTTGTTGTTGTTGTTGTTGTAGCTGTTGTTCTTGTTGCTGGTACCGGGGGGAGCCCATTCCACAACATGTACCAAGGTATGAAAGCGATATGAGACCTCCTACCTTTATTTTGTACCTTTTTTAAGGTTTGGAGGTGAGGTGACCCCCATAAATGTTGGAAATAATATACAGTGAAAGACATTATCAAAAAACAAGACGAAATGACCTGAGAACCTTTATCGATATTCACTTGCTCACGATCTTCCATTTTTTATCGTTTTTAGTGTGACGAGTGGATGGATCCCTCTGTGAGCCAAGGGGGGTGTCACGTTCCACAAATATCTCACTATGGATAAGGGTCCATTGTTCAACACTTTCTGAGATATCTAAGCCATATTTACCTCTCTTCCACTATATCTGCGAAATTTAAATTTAATAATCATGGCTGAAACAATATATTGTAGTGGAGGATCTTCGAGGTAACTAGTCGAACTCATCCGGACAGTTTCATTCATAGCCACCAAATTTCCTTGCAGGAGTTAAGGCACAGACACACAGACAGTCATATACACGCACAGACGGAGTGAATCTCGCACAACTGTATAGGGCTATTTGCCAATAATTATACCGTCCTACTTCGCAGGACTGATATGTAAATGCTGTTTTGCTATAGCTGTTTGAGAGGCCGCCTGGATTGTTTGTTTGTCTATATAATATATGTTGGTTCAGTGAAGTATCGGCCGGGGCTGTTGGAGATATAATTTGCAGGAAAAAAAAATATAAAGAACAGAGCAGAACAGAGGTGCTATTGTTGATGGTGGTGGAGGTGGAGCACAGAAACCAGGGGATAGTTTTAATGCGGAAAGAGAGAGAGAGAGAGAGAGAGAGAGAGAGAGAGAGAGAGAGAGAGAGAGAACAATGAAAGGTAGATTGAAGAATGGGAAGGTGGTAATTACGATCGGTAGAGACCCGAAGGTGGTAGTGGGATAATAGAATAGACGGTGTTGTTGGTAGCAGTTGTGGCAGTGCTAAAGATTGTTGTTTAGTTGTTGGTGGTGGCGGTTGGGAAAGAGCGTAGCTTGTGGTAGTGATGGGAATAGTGGTGACGGATGAGAATGAGCGGTAAGTGGTGGTGATGAATACTCTTGATGGTGGTAGTCCTGGTGGTGGTAGAGTGAAATAAAGATATCAGGATGTTGTTAGAGGCTGGTGGTAGTGTACTGAGGCTGGGCGGGAAGGCTGAGTGCTAGTAACAATGAGAACACCCCGAGGGAACTCTGGCTGAACCACTGAGAGAGAGAGAGAGAGAGAGAGAGAGAGAGAGAATCATTAAGAGAATTACCATCATGAATTGCTTACAGGAGGGCAGTGTAACTTGAAAAAAATTGTGAAAGCGAAACAACTATATTGGTGATCGTTAGTATACAGTGACAATGAAAAATGCATATAGTAAAATATATATACTGCATATGTTATGTATAAGAGTCTCTCTCTCTCTCTCTGTCTCTCTCTCTCTGTCTCTCTCTCTCTGTCTGTCTGTCTGTCTGTCTGTCTGTCTCTCTCTCTCTCTCTCTCTCTCTCAGAATATGCACACTAAATTTGCACTGTCCTCCTCACTCAACACAAACGGAACTATTTCTCACATGCGAGAGGAAGAGGACACTAATTATGCTCCTTGACAAGCTGTGCAATAATTACTCAGACTGAAATGGCTCATTACCATGAATATTTTAAACAGGAAAGAAAAAAATGTTTTAATTGTTCCAATTGCAGGTGAAAATGAGGACCAACTTGCTCTCACTTTTTAGTATTCATTTCTTTATCTTAAATTATAAAGTCATTTTCCCCGAGAGTTTTCTATAATTTATTCCTTATCCCAGAAATGTAAGGTTACATATATTTATTTGTGGCCATAATTCTTTTTCCATGACCCTAGCATTCATTGAAATTAACCTTTTCATTTTTCATGTCTTTGGCGTTCATTGACATTAACTTTTTCTTTTCCATGGATTTCTGTACACGTTTTCATGCTAGCAATGAACAGTTAAATATGTACAAGGGACATTCTTGAACTCAAAGGATTCGAAACTGTGCGAATTAATATTTCTGCTGTTAAAATATTACTCTGAATATTTTACTGTACATAATACCGAGCGACTTTACTTAAAGAAAATCTTACAGTCACAGGACTAACGTTGCGAACTCGCACAGATGCACGAGCTCTTATAATATTAAAGCTCATCTATCTATGCATACGACTTTATAAGGAGGCTGCAGTAAACGAATCATCACCATGTAATCCTACCCTCCGTCATCTGGCTGCCTTTTCACCAACATCCACCACACTAAATCAACACACACACACACACACACATATATATATATATATATATATATATATATATATATATATATATATATATATATATATATATATATCGTCACTCTCATAAAGAAATTGCCTAAGGAATTTTTTCTACCTTTTGGGAAATTGGAAAAAGACGTGTCTCATTTTCTTAATTATCAATGACTAAAGCCGAAAGTTGAAGCACATTTTAGACCACTCACACCCTAGACCTGCCAAAGGCAGCTAAATAGGTGCGAAACGTGACGAAGAATTGTTTTAGGCAAAAATCCAGAAATCGCCGAAAAATGACTTAGGCAGTTTCTTTTTGAGGGTGACGATATATATATATATATATATATATATATATATATATATATATATATCTATATATATAGAGGTATAGATATATAGATAGATCCCATATCATCAGTGATTTGAGTGTCCACTGCAGGATCAGCCTATCCCGACCGAAGTGGGGATGTTACAGCCAATGTATCTCTACCAAGTGGCTTAGGCTGTCTGCTAGACATTGTATGTAGGGTGCGAAATGCTTGAAAGTGTAACTGTAGTGTTGGAGTGGCTTTGGATGTGTGTGTAGTCTGTGAACCAAGTGTAATCGGCTCGCGCAAGCCAACTGGATGCAAGCATACTTTATAGTATGCTACACTGGTTCAACCACAACACCCCTTATTTCCGCCAAGCTGTACGTGGTCAGAAGAACGCTCCCAGAGTTTATTACCCTGGTGGGGCGCGAACCCTCGTTCTTCAGTGTACAAAAACGCACACTTTACCACTGTACCACAGAGGCTCCACACACACACACACACACACACACACATATATATATATATATATATATATATATATATATATATATATATATATATATATATATATATATATATATATATACAGCAGTGTGTGATTGAATGGAAGGAGGTGTCATCGAGAATGATGTGGGTGAAAGCGAAATTTGAACGGCAGTTGTGGGTGTTTGAGTGCATATGGGCCTGGTAGTGAAAGGGATGAAGAAGAGAGGGAGTCTTTCTGGAATGATGTTGATGAGTGTCTGCAGAGTTTTGGAGAGAATGTGAATGTGGTAACCCGCCCCGTCCCGGCAACTTTTCGACCACTGGTACCCCCCAATCCCGGGCAATTTTCGACCTTTTTTTTTTTTGCTTAAACTTTCGCTTTTGGTCAGAAACAATGGCCGGTGGCAAAGAAAGTGGTCCCTGGGGTCCCTAATTAGCTTAACCAGGTATGCGATGGTCCCACCTGGCCCCATGTTCTCCCTATGCGGTGTGAGCATCAAACGTTTTCTATGGTATTATAAGTTTGGGAAACCAATGAAAGTAAGTAGAAATGAATTTATTACAAACATAAAAACATGTGATAAAAGAGTATATTGGATTTTATACAAAAATAGAGCAGAAATAACCATTGTACCATCGTGAGAAACGAGCAAAATCGGCCAACTTGGTTCCGATGAATCGCTAACATTCTAAAATCATGATACATATAATTTTTTTACTTACATAATACTTCTACAATAACATTATACCATTTTACATTATATTGAACTGTTTTTACGTATTCACAGGCCTTTTGATAACATTTAGCGTAATGTTAGCGCTTATTTACGTAGTGAGTGAACTCGCTGTGACTGATGTTTCAACTCGTATTGTGCTTTTTCTACTAACATAATACCTTTCTAATATTATTATACACTTTTCAACTTTATAGAACTGTTTTGAGATTATTTCAGGCCTTACGTAAATATATAGCGTAATATTAGCGCATAATAATACACACGGTGAAGTCGCTATGACAACTAATTCAACTTACAACCTATTTTTTTACTTATATAATTATTCTACACTAACATTGCACATGTAAACACTTGATATAATTGATATTACATCATTTCTGAACGTACGATGGAACTTAGCGTCATATTTGCGCGTACTTACACAGGGAGTGTTATCGCGATATCATTTGTTTCACCTTACACAAGTAATCAACTTATAAAATACCTTACTACTAACATTACAACATCATCCACTGTATATAATTCCTATCACATACTTACTGACCAGAATGTGGGTGTACTCGTGACGTCAATTATGACAACTTACAGTAATGTTCAACTTATACGTTTTATTCATGCTAACATTACACCCGTTTCCACTTTATTTCCTTGCTATCACATATTTACTGACCAGATTTACACAGTGGGTGTAGTTTTGATAACAATTCTTTCCACTTACACTAATTCTCATCTTATACATTACTTTTCTGAAAAAATAACACCCGTTTCAACTTTATATTTGACTTAGCACCTACTGACTGGCCTTACCATTATCATGAGCGTCATTTCGCCTTCCCACACAGTTTCAGAAGTGTACGAGATTATGATATTCCTTGAAACAAGGCTGAAGGCACAACGCAACATTGCACTCGACACACTCGTATCTTGTGTCTTTTCTCTGCGTTGATGGTCTGACTGTCGAGTGCTTACATACATGGCAGCGACGCTGGGGTTTACGACGGTTTGGTTCGGAAGGGATTGCGCTGGGGTAGTGGCGGGCTGCAAGACGTAGGGGAGTCTGAGCAGCACGGGGGGCGCGGGGGCGGTGTGGGGGTCTTTCCTGGGCATGCTTGGCGATTATTTCACGTGCCAGCTCCCTCACAAACCCCTCAAAGGTCTCGGATACTCCGGTGGTCATTGCGTGCAGGTAGTGGGCGTTCAGGACCGTGATGTCGAGCAAGTGGAAAAAGAGTTTCTTGTACCACTTCATCATTGTCCTGGCACAGTCAACACTTGAAATCATCGAGTCTGACTGATCAACTTGCCTCATGTTCAGATTATAGGCAAGTACAGACTCTGGTTTCCATATGTTGCACCTCCTCTCGCTACGGTGATCCACGGAGTCTGTGCGGTGCATCAGGGGGCTGTGAACAGTTGATAGGAGGCAAACTTCCCTGTTGTGGTTCCACAGGGTTGCAAGGATGTTATTGGCCTGGAAGAAAACCACCTCATTCTTGTCAAGTTTCCTCCCTATCTTGACCATATGGCGACGGTTTCTCTTGACTGTACCACAGACTCCGGTGTCGTGTTAGTGGAGGAACCTAGCGAGAAGAGGGCTAGTGTACCAGTTGTCCAGGTACAAAACATGACCACGATGAAGGTACTCTTCTATCATTGTCTTCACCACGGCCCCAGAGAGTCCTATACTCCGATCTTCTATTATATCTGTTCTGTGCGCCCGTGTACAAGACTATGTCTTGCACATAACCAGTCTTACAGTCACACATAACAAAGATCTTGAACCCGAAACGGTGTCTCTTGCTGGGTATATACTGCCTAAAGGAAATATTGCCTCTCCACAACACAAGACTCTCGTCTATGACGAGGTCTCTGTAGGGATAAAATGAGGAGCGGAACATTTCCCGTAAATGATCAAATACCAGCCTAATTCTCCTCATTTTATCGGTGTTATTTGCATTGGCTGGATCATCTGCATCAAAAAAGTGGAGGCGGCCGAGAATAAACTGAAATCTATTACGACCCATCACCTTTCCAAAGAAAGGTGTTAGGATGATTGGGTCCGTTGTCCAGTAGGCAGGAATTTGATTTTTCCTCACCACACCCATCAAGATTACCAGGGCAAAAAATAGGAACATCTCTGATATAGTCACGGGAAAGTCATACTGTTCTGCATGCTTGCTTGTGGTTCCTAGGCGTTCACTTTCAAGGCACTGGGATTGTGAAAATATATTTGTCTGTTCTACTAAGCGCCCAACAAACGCCTCATCAAAAAACAAGTCGAAAAAATCTAAACGTGACGACCCAGCATTTACACCTGGAGCCGTGCAACCTGACCGCCACTCCTCAGTGAACTGGTGAATGATGGGAGTAAAATTACTCCCATCCTCCCAGTTCCACGTGACACCACCGTCTCCAGCCACGTCACCATCGTCCCCTTCGTCAGGGTGGGGAGGTGAGGGTGGTGGGGGAGGTTGGGGAGGTGGAGAGCGGCACCTCTCATCACTCGCACTTCTCTTCCCTCTCCCTTTTCCTTTGCCCTTTCCCTTCCCTTTCTTTCCTTTCCCCACACCCTGGGGCTGTGGGGAGGAAGTTTGTGAATATTCAGGGGCGAAAGAAGTGCTGGGGAGTGACTCAACCTGCTCTCCCCTAGGCCTACGAGCACCACGTGCTCGTGCTGCCTCCCTCACACCACTGACCCCTTCACCCCTCACTACCCCCACACCACTCTCACTTTCACCCCGCGCTGCCGCCACAACACTTTCCCTTTCTCCCAGCAATCCCACCACACCACTTGCTACTTCCCCAGACAAAGTACTTGAACCATACCTTAGGTGTCGTCTCGCCCCACCTTCTGATCCACGTGGTGATATTTTTTCCTTTCCCAACCACTCGGCGATATCACGTCCTAGGCCTCCGTCATCCTCATCGTCCTCATCCTCGTCCTGATCAGAATCGTGATGGAGAGATAGCTGTGCACGTGGTTGGGGAGCAGGCTGGCCTTCCCTTGCCTTACGGTATGTCACATACCGCGTTTTTCGGGGCGAAGGGACCTCTTCATCACTGCTACTTATTTCTTCCTCTGGCTGGACGTAATCACGATCCACCACATCATCATCGAGTGGAGAATCACTGTCTCCAGTGAAGGCTTCCAGGACGGATGCAATTTGCTCATCTGAGAGACCTTTCCGTGCCATGTCTGACCAGGGTCACTGCTGGCAGGTGAGTGACCGAGACAAGGGCGAGCGCGGGTCACGCGGGGCCTAGGACGCTGCCTGCCTGGCGGCAGGTAGGGGAGGCTTGGGTACCCGGGCGAAACGAAAATCTCCCGCGAATTTTGAAAATTGTGGAAATTATGAACCTTGCAATTGCAGGACGTTGAAGTACGTCCTCGGGACTGGCTGTGACAAAACGTGAGGACGTGGAAGTACGTCCTCGGGACGGCGCGGGGTAGATCTGAATGCTAGAGTGGGAAATGTAGAAGTTGAAGGTGTAGTTGATATGCATGGTGTGCCTGGAAGAAATGAAAATGGGGAACGAATGATAGAGATGTGTGTTGAGCGAGAGATGGTGATTGGAAATACGCTGTTTGAGAAGAAAGATATTTATACATGGGTGAGACAGGAGGGTGGAAGGGTTGTTGAAAGAGCTTTGATGGACTATGTGGTTGTGTCTAGGAATGTAACAGGAAGATTGTTGGATGTGAGAGTTCTGAGAGGGGAGGGTGGAGGTATGTCTGACCACTACCTGGTGGAGGGAAAGTTAAGAGTAGGTATGAGATGGGTGAGAGCTAGGAGGGTTAGGTGTGGCAGGGAGGTTTTGAAAGCAAGTGAGTTGGATAAAAGAGAGAAAATGATATGAGTATCAGGAGAAATTGAAAGATGAGTGGAACGCAGTGAAACATCAGGAAAATGGCAGTGTGGAGGAGGAATGGCAGTTGTTTAAGAGTGTTGTGGTGGGGCATGCAGAAGAGGTGTGTGGTGTGAGACGTGTGGGTGGTGGTGTAAGAAAAGGAAGTGAATGGTGGTGCGAGGAAGTAAGTATGGCTGTGGGAGAGAAGAGACGTGCATATGAAGTGTGGCTGCAGATGAAGGATGAGGTGTCATATGAGAGGTATAAGGAAAGGAGGAATAGGGCGAGAAGAGCTGTGCGTGATGGTAAAGTGGCAGCAGATGAGAGGTGGGGTAGGTGGCTGACTGAGAATTTTCAACAGAATAAGAAAATGTTTTGGAAGGAGGTGAAAACGGTGCGAAAGGGAGAGTCGGGGAAGGAGGAGCGTATAAAAGCAGAGGATGGAAGGATGTTAATTGAGACTGATCCAGTAAGGAAGAGATGGGCAGAGTATTTTGAAAGATTGTTAAATGTAGAGGAGGAAAGGGTAGCTGAGATTGCGGCAGATGGAAGGGTGCAAGGAATAAATGTGTTGGGAGAGTTCAATGATTCTTTGATCACGAAGGAGGAGGTGGAGAAGGCAGTAAAGGAGATGAAAACAGGGAAAGCTGCAGGTATGGATGGGTGTGCTGTTAAATGCCTGAAGAGTGGTGGAGTGACTATTGTTGACTGGTTAGTAAGATTGTTGAATGTGTGCTTTGTGAAAGGTATGGTGCCAATTGACTGGCCAAGTGCTTTTGTGGTCCCGTTGTATAAAGGCAAGGGTGATAAGCATGAATGTACTAGCTTTAGGGGTATAAGTCTGTTGAGTGTTGTAGGTAAGGTGTATGGTAGAGTGTTAATTATGAGAGTTAGAGAGGGTACAGAGGGAGTAATTGGTGATGATCAGTGTGGGTTTAGGAGAGGGAGGGGATGCGTGGATCAGGTGTTTGCTGTGAGACAAGTGTGTGAAAAGTATTTAGCGAAAGGCAAGGGTGTGTTTTGGGCATCCATGGATTTAGAGAAAGCGTATGACAGAATTGATAGGGAGGCTTTGTGGACAGTTTTAAGATTGTATGGACTTGATGGTAGGTTACTAAAAGGAGTGAAAAGTTTTTATCTATATAGTAGAGCGTGTGTAAGAGTAGGAAATGCTGTGAGTGATTGGTTTCCCGTGAGAGTGGGGCTGCGAAAGGGATGTGTGATGTCGCCTTGGTTGTTTAATATTTATATGGATGGTGTTGTAAGAGAGGTGAATGCAAGTGTTTTAGGTGGAGGTCTGAGTCTGGTCAATGTCGATGGTGGAGAGTGGAATCTTAAGCAGCTGCTGTTTGCAGATGATACTGCACTGGTGGCTGATTCAGAAGAGAGATTGAGATAGTTGGTAGAGGAGTTTAGAAGGGTGTGTGAAAGGAGGAAATTGAAAGTAAATGAGAATAAGAGTAAAGTGATGAAGTGTACGAGGTTGGGGGATGAATATAGTTTTGAATGGTGAGTTGCTTGAGGAGGTGGAGTGTTTTAAATATTTCTGGTCGCATGTTGCTGTGGATGGAAGAATAGATGCAGAAGTGAAGTTTAGACTAAATGAAGTTGGAAAGGTGCTGGGAGGAATGAAAAAGTGTTTAGATGTCGTTTGCTTAGAATGGATGTAAAGAGAAGGCTGTATGAGGGTGTTGTTATATGGGGCTGAAACATGGAATATGGGTGTAGCAGAGAGGAAAAGTTTGAATGCAATGGAGATGAGATGTCTGAGGAGTATGTGTGGAGTGACACGTATGGATTGAGTGCGAAATGATGAAGTGCGAAGGAGAACTGGAGTTGTTCGGGAGATGTCTGGTAGAGTTGAGCAGAGGGTGTTGCGATGGTTTGGGCATATGGAGAGAATGGATAATGAGCAATTGGTGAAAAAAAAAATAGATCTGATGTGAGAGGTGTAAAGCTGAGAGGGAGACCACGAATAGGATGGATGGACAGTGTGAAGAGAGCGCTGGATGCGAGAGGGATATCTGTCGAGGAAGGAAGAGTGGCTGTGCGTGACAGAAATAAATGGAGAGAACCTGTGAATGAATAAATGATGACACAGCCCTGAGGGGATATTCTCCCGCATTTGGTCTGATTAGCTAGTCAGGTCAGGTGCGAGTAAGGGAATGGGTCTATAATGATGTGGCAGGGGTAAACCAGCTCTGCTGTCGGGGCCTGCTGCAGATGTCACTGATTGCACTGCGCAGTTGACCCATGTGTCATGTGGTGCGGTGAGGGTCTGTCCCTTCTTCCCTTTGGGGTTAAGATGTGATTGACTGTGTTTGAATGGATGAGTATATGGGGAGTGTGTCATCCTGTCTCGGCTACCTCCCTTTCCATGGGGGAAGCAGCCTAAGTATATAGATAGATAGATAGATAGATAGATATATTTGCAACCCGTCCTTCCATCTTATCCTAGGTTTCCCTGCTTCCCCTCACGCCATCCTCGCTCACATACCTCTCCAATCCATCATTACATCTCATCTTCAGTCTCCTTCTCTTCCTTTCCCTCTCCACAAAATTCACATACATTCTCAGAGTTGGTTTGCCATTCTCCATTCGCGCCCCATGCCTATACCATTTCACGGTGTTTCTCTTGACACTTTGTCCCACATTCACATCATTGAAGTCTCCGTTCTAGGAAATTTCATTGTTCACCACCACCTTTGGCTCTCCTATCCTTTCACTGATTCACCTGGTGAACAAGCCTACACCTTTTCTATCCTTAATGACCTACAGCAGCTTGTACAGCACCCTACCCGTATCCCTGACCGCCTTGGAGGGAGCTCCAACATACTTGACCTCTTCCTTATAACTAATCCTTCTGCTTGCACTATTAATCTTTTCTCTCCGCTGGGCTCCTTTAATCACAACCTTATCACTTTAACCTGTCCTGTCACTCCGGTACTGCCTGTGGACCCTCCAAAGAAACGTCGTCTGTGGCACTTTGGAGTTGTGGACTGGGAGGCCCTCAGGCAGTACTTCTGTTATTTTCCCTGGAATGATTATTGCTTCCGTGGCCGGGAGCCATCTGAGTGTGCCTTGTGCATTACGGAGGTTATTCTCTCGGGCATGGAAGCATACATTCCTTTCTCATATCCTCTGACTAATGCAAGAAAGCCTTGGTTTAATCATGCTTGTTCTAACGCTGTCCACAACAAGGAGTGGGCCTATAAAAGGTACTGGAGCCAACCCACCCCTGAATCACATCTTTTATGCTTTTCTGCCTGGAATCATGCTAAGTCTGTTCTTTGCTCTGCTAAAAATAATTTCATCCGTACTAAATGCTCTCAACTCTCCAACTCGAATTCTTCCCGTTCCTTGTGGCACCTTGCCAAAAACCTTTCTAACAACATTACCTCATCATCCTTCCCTCCTCTTTGCTACTCTGATGGCTCCGTAGCTATTTCTTCTACTGATAAAGCAGATCTCTTCGCTCTGACTTTCTCCTCCAATTCCACCTTAGATGATTCCAGTGCAGTTCTTCCATCACTTCCCCCCTCTGACTTCCTCATGGCTGACATTAAAGTTTCTTCAGCTGATGTATTTTCTCCCATCACAGGCCTCAATACTAACAAGGCATAATATGTGCCTGATGGAGTCCCTCCTGTTATTCTCAAGAACTGTGCTTCTGTGCTTACACCCTGCCTAGGCAAACTCTTTCGCCTTTGTCTATCAACTTGTACATTTTCTTCTTGCTGGAAGTTTGCTCTCATTCAGCCAGTCCCAAAGAAGGATGACCATTCCCAACCCTCTAACTATCGTCCAATTGCTTTAACATCCTTTATCTCAAAAGTTTTCGAGTCAATTCATAATAGAAAAATTTTAAAACATCTTTCCTGTCACAACCTTCTTTCTGATAGTCAGTATGGGTTCCGTCAGGGACGCTCCACTGGCGATCTTCTCACCTACATTTTAGACTCCTGGTCATCCTCCTTTCGGGACTTCGGCGAAAGCTTTGCCATTGCACTTAACATCTCAAAGGCTTTCGATCGAGTCTGGCATAGATCTTTAATTTCCAAACTGCCCTCTTACGGTTTCTATCTTTCTATCTGTGCCTTCATCTCTAGCGTCCTTTCTGGTCGTTCTATAGCCGCTGTTGTAGATGGCCATTGTTCTTCTTCTAGATCTATTAACAGTGGTGTTCCTCAGGGTTTAGATCTATCAACAGCGGTGTTCCTCAGGGCTCTGTCCTATCACCAACTCTCCACCTTTTATTCATCAATGACCTTCTAAGCTGTACATCTAACCCTATCCACTCATACACTGATGACTCCACCCTTCACCTTTCCATTCGGTTCCCGCAACGTCCATCTCAGCAGTTACTTCAACAAACAGGGGATGAGGCTATGGCACACCTAATGTCTGACTTGGCTCGTATCTCTGTCTGGGGTAAAAGTAATTTTTTTGTTTTTAATGCATCAAAGACTCAGTTCTTACACCTATCAACCTGGCGAAATTTTCCACAGGTGTACCCACTAATGTTTAATACTATTCAGCTTAATCCTGCATCATCCTTGAACATGCTTGGGGTTTCATTTACAAGGGACTTGTCTTGGAAAGATCATATTACATCTCTTGTAAAATCTGCTTCTAAGAGATTAGATGTGCTAAGCCGACTCCACTCCTTCTTAACCCTTCACATTTGTTGACTCTATACACGGGTTTTAACCTCACCTGTGTGGAGTACAACTCTTATGTGTGGGGAGGCTCCCCATATACAGCTCTTCTCAATAGGGTGGAGTCAAAGGTTTTTCATCTCATTAACTCTCCTCCTCTTACTGACTCCCTTCAACCTCTGTCTCTTAACTGCACTGTTGCATCTTTATCTCTTTTCTATCGCAACTTCAATGGTCACTGTTCCTCTGAACTGTCTGCATGTATTCCTGCACCTCTACGACGGGCGCGTAGCACCCATCTAGCAGCAATCTCTCATCCTTTTTCAGTCCAACTCTCTAATGCAAGAGTTAACCGTTACTCCCAGTCCTTCATTTATGCAACAGGTCAACTCTGGAACTGTCTTCCTCTGTCTGTATTTCCTGCTTCCTAAGATCATATCCTAGTCTATAATATATCATTTTTTCTTCTCGTACTGTTCTCTTGTCTTTGCAGTAGAGTCCAACCTTTAATTCCATACGTTAGAGTGGGGATCACAATAATGTAGTACTACGATTTTTTTTTTATTCCATGCTGCCTCTCATCTCCCTTATCAGTGTTTTCAATGTACCTGCAGCCTTCCTTTCCTGATGTATTCTTTCTTGATTTTCATGTTTTAAACTTTCGCCCTAACTAATCAAATTATCTAAATTTTTGGTGGCACTCACGTTCTCCGTATCCTAACTGTGCAAACCTTGCTATGCACGCCGTGACTTTATTCCTCTGAAATATTATTAGTTTTTACTACCTTCAGTTGTGAATTTAGTGTCATAGACTCACTTCCAAACTCATTCACCAAACCTTGCAAGTCCCACTCATCTTCATTAAACGGAGGAATATCATCAACAAATATAGAACAAGCAATTCCAAACTTTATCTTCTCACACGAACGACACTGTTAACTTTCTTTCTCCTGTTTTTCTGTTTTATAGCATTTCTCCTATATACTCACGTACTTAGCATTCATGGGAACATGACACACCCTCGTTTCACTGCAACATTCAGATAAAGAATTCATTCAGTCTAGTTTCTTTCCCACACGCACTGCGCCCCGTGCGCCTTCAAACGTGCTCTTAACCTCATTCATTAGCTGTACATCTCCTCGGAAATTGTATCCTTCCATTCTTTCACAGATATATTAAATGTTCTGTTATCTAATCCACCCTACGCACCTGAGTTATACTCATCAGACGTCATTCAGTCATGTATTGCCCCATGAAGATAGTAAGGGTCTAGGGCTACGATAAGTTGTCCAGTTGTCGAAAGCATGTGAGTAATGGCTTTACCCTGAAAGGGAATACAGTATAATAACATTAAACTCAAACCAACCATCGGTTGGAAACCCTAATGTGCCACTCCCTCATCACCCTTTTTGCTACCAACGCCACCCTCATCACCCTGTCTGTCACCACTGCAACCCTCATCATCCTTTCTTTCCACCACCGCCACCCTCATCAACTTGCCTGCCGCCACTGCAGCCCACATCAACTTTTCTGCCACCACCGCCACCTGTATCAATCTCTTTGTCACCGCTTACCATCCCTGCCACCATTCCCCGCTGATATGGTGTCGGAAGATCTTACACTTTGCCCCCTTTAAAGCAACGAGGTGACCACCTTTTCCTGTTGTAGCTAAGGTCACCATACATGTATATATTTTGTATGGGGTACGTTGCGTAAGGATTTCATTGTCAGACTAATAACCCAGCTCACAGGAAGATGATCTGTGTGTGTGTGTGTGTGTGTGTGTGTGTGTGTGTGTGTGTGTGTGTGTGTGTGTGTGTGTGTGTGTGTGTGTGTGTGTGTGCGTGTGTGTGTGTGTGTGTGTGTGTGTGTGTGTGTGTGTGTGTGTGTGTGTGTGTGTGTGTGTGTGTGAGAGAGAGAGAGAGAGAGAGAGAGAGAGAGAGAGAGAGAGAGAGAGAGAGACAGACAGACAGACAGACAGACAGAAAGAGAGAGAGGAGTTTACCTTTTTATTTTACTGATTCACATTATACCTTCAAAACCCCCGATTAACTAAGCTGGACAAGAACATGGGATAAAGATAAAGTGAGGAAACTGCAAAATAATTATCCTTATATTTGCCTGTTTATTTTGTGTCATTATGATCTTACATGTTTGAAAATATTTTTAACAGCTAGAATCATTGTTTGGAAAGGATTTCCCAATGAATTCTAAAAAAATAATAGAACTCTTTTGATTTACTTTCTACAGTTTCTCTCTTACATTACCTTTCTCTCGCTGTCAGCATTTTAAAGACCTCAATCTTTGTATTCCACAACTTCTTTCCACTGCTGTCTTTCCGCTACTGCATATATAAAACATAGGATTAGCTTACATCATTAGTATTTTTTCGTTTGCAAAATTTCGACTGCACTAGCTCCATCTTACATTAGGATAATACTGAGTGGTTGGGTATTATACAGTCTTGACTTTATGCAGTGCTTTGCACAAGACCCTTTCCTTCCTGTGTTCTTTATAGAAACTGTATTTTTCTCTAAGTTTCACCTGTCTGGCCATGCCTATTGTATATTGTGTAGATTTTACAGATTATTTAGGTAATTCTGCCCTTATCTGTCTTGTTCATTCTTTGTTGCTTGCTCCAAGGAGGTGAAAATACACTGATGTATGACTTTTGTGTATATGTTTAGGAACTCATTTGTTGGTCGTGTTTCACATAACATTGTGTGTGTGTGTGTGTGTGTGTGTGTGTGTGTGTGTGTGTGTGTGTGTGTGTGTGTGTGTGTGTGTGTGTGTGTGTGAAAGAATGGGAGGCCCATATTTCACAAGGCTAATTGCCATAACCATGCAAAGTATTAGAAAAGCAGCAACTACAAATGAAAGCTTACTTACAGTTATACAGGTACTGTCCGGTGTGTTTAACAGTACTGCATCTGTGGAGATTAAAAGTCACTCTAAAAATCAGATTATCAGAGAGATGGAGGGCATTAAACAAGAGATGAGTTGTGTTTTTGGAAGTCAAATAAATTACCGACTTTTTTTTTCTTTTGTTGTCCCAAAAATAGAACCCATCAATAAATTTACCAATAATTATGAAGTATTATGTGATCTTTAATTTATATTCTGATCAGTAATTTTTATTGGCGTACTAGTATTAGAACATAAACTCAGAAAATGATCATAATTAAATGACTTCACACAAACCAGCCCCACAATAAAACTGTAAATTTTATGCGTAGGTCAATGTACAGAAACATTAAACTTATATACCTACACAAACTTGAAGTTACTCGACTTGGAATTGCTTCATTTCATCCCCAATAGCTTTATTAACTTTTTTAATATACCACTTTCGAACGCCAGGCGTGATTCACCATCCGTTTGATGATAATGCCACTTTCAAATAACTCGTGTGTATATATATATATATATATATATATATATATATATATATATATATATATATATATATATATATATATATATATATTCTTGAGGTATACGGGATTGAAAACTTTGGCACATCCTCCTTTATCAATTTTCTTATGTATGGTTTCTATTTGCCGTACAAATTTTGAGTGGTCTTCTTGGAGTTTCTTCACGAGTTCCCCAAAAGGCAGGGACGTTCGGAAATTACCTTGTTCCATATTCAGACTGGATCTGATGGTTCTGTCGTGGGTGGCTGCTTATATACGACTCAGGTGAATTAGGTTGAGATAAGTGGGCGGAGTTCATCAGCTAAGCTGGTCTCTCACTGGGTGCTTCGTTGGCTAAGCTTACATCGCATTGGACCATGTCATGTACCAGCATCACTGCAACAGTGAGGAGTTCGGATCTCATTCGTACATTGGAATTACATGGACCAGACTATCAAGGTGCCTCATCTGTCACCTACAGAATGGATGTTTTCGTGCACTGTCAGGCTCTTGTTGCAACAAACCCACGGCACTTCCAATGCTCCCTTGGGGATGGTGAGGTGGTGAGTTTAATCTCTCTGGGACTCCCAAGGGTCCTGAGGCTTGGGATGTTACTGGGCTGGAAAGCTTGGCTGTGCAGAGTTCTGCCCATGCACGGTGACTTCTCCCGTACTGGAGACGCCAGGCAAGAGGTCATAGGAGTCCTAGGGAGATAAGCACCATCGTGGAAATGTGCATTGCATTGGACAGGGATATTTGAAGGGATGACCAGGGGATGTAGCCCGTTCTTTTGCCCAAGATTTTTTAAGGAGAACGGGCTGCCTCACCTTGTCATCCCCACGTGCTTCTTCCGCGAGTTGCATTCTGCTCCCCGCAGCTGGGAGCACTGGTCCCGGCCACCGCGGCCTGCCTCCCCCCACCTAACACCGCAGAAGAGGCTGCGGCTGGAAGCCGCACTCAACTGGAAGATTGCCATGTCAATCCCAGACCCGGCTATAGACATGGCTACAGTTAAGACCACTGCTGAATTACCAATCACCATCAGTGACTGAGGAGGGTCAGGACTCTTCTGACTCCATTTCCTTATCTGAGGATGCATTGTTTGGCTCCTTGGCCAGGGAGGAGGTTGATGAGCCCTCCCCTCCTCTGGATGAGGAGGGCAGCCCATCTCGTCCTCTTATCATTGATTCCAAGGACTGGCTAAATTGACACTCGTAGCCCACATCTGGTCGTACCAGTTCAAAATCTCGACCTATTCCACCTTGTACAATCTCCACCGGACAATGAGGGGATTCCACCTAGTCTGATTGTCTGGGAGAAGGTGTGTCTAGCTGATCTTCGAGCTTTCTTCTTCATGCTGCCTCCACGCTTGGCCCAGGAGGCTGGCTGTCTTGTGAAAGGCGAGTGTTATGTTGTCTTTTCTTTGGTCTGTAGCCTTATTTGGCCTGATGCCCCTCATAGCGGGCGATGGTGAATAAACCATGAATAAAAAAAAACATCAGAACCAATCTGAATATGGAACAAGAGAGTTCTGAAACGTCACTGCCCTTTAGGGAACTCCTGGAGAAACTCCAAGAAGATCACCAAAAAATTGTATGGCAAATAGAAACCATACTATCATGAGCATTAGTTTCTTTATCTCCCTGACAATAGTGAGGTCAAAGTCACGGTTAGAGACGGACCAGACGAACGAACACAGACGGTTCACAATGATCAGATTTGCTTCAGTATGACAAAGTCGTTCACACACTTGGACTCAGCATCTTTCACGCTGGCATGAATGTTATAATAAAGTTTAAAGGATGTTCTTATCCTCTTGTTAACCGCTGCCACTGCAAAATAAGCCTTGTGGTTCGAAAGTAGGATGCCTAAGACAGATGCTTTAGAGTATTAGACCAAAAATGAGTTGAAAGGGGACCTAGAAAGATATCGAGAATTGCATATAAACAGTAATGCATACACTGAAAGAAATGCATTTGGGAATCACTTTACAAAAACTAATACCATGTTGTTTGTGGTGGTGAGAAACGAGGGTAATATTGTGGGAAGAGAGTCCCACCAAATCCCATGAAGCATTAATCTACCGCATGCCAGTGCTGTTTTAAAACGGTCTGACATAATTCTGCGGCCAGTGCCAGTGCCGTTTTAATTCGGTTTAAAACAAAAAACTTCACTTTGACTGCATTTTTCAAGATTTGGGGGTAAAAATTGGAAGGCATGTAAGGTAACTGTTCCTCTACCATCCCTCAGGCTGTCTAGCCATACACTCACTCGCCCCCCCCCTCACGCTTGCTCTGCTTCACTCTGCCTGTGTGCCTCACCCAGTGCTGTACATAGTGAAGGAATTTTGTAAATATTTTCATGTAAGTGTAAGTTGTAAATATTTTCTTCTAAGTGTAAGGACTATATAGTGAAGTCAAGTTGTATATACCTTCTTGTAAGTGCCAGGACTGTACGTAAAGAAGTCGGGTTGTACCTATCTTCAAGTAAGTGTAAGATAATGCATTCACAGTGAGAAGGACATGCAAATTGTGATAGATGCTGAAGTAATAAGTAATCATAAAAGTGTATTGAACATTGCTATACCTTCCCAGCATAAATACCTGAGTATACCTTACATAGAAAACGTCTTTCTCTCACGTACGTGGTGAGCGTGAGAGAGCAGCTATACCTGTACGCAAGTATGCAGGACTCAATAAAACTCATTTCCGAGCCTCAGTGAGCATTTTAGTGGCGAAATTCGTTGTTTCCACATCAGAATCTATCATTTTAGCCAAAATAAAAGGTTGAAAAATGGCCAGCACTGGGGTGACCCATAGGGCTAAAAATAGCCGGCACATGGCGGGTTTACCGACTACTATGGACTGGCTAATGTTCGAATGCATGGCCCGTCTCCAACTGGGATTTAGACTTCACTCTCGCTAGGGGAGTAAAGAAACTAATGCTTGTGATATTACATAATTATGAAAATAAAGAAGAATGTGCCACAGTTTTCAATCTCATATGCCTCGGTTACACCAATGTATAATATACATATATATATATATATATGTTAGGACTCCATATTATAATTACAAATCATAATAGATAGATAAATAGATAGATAGAAAGACAGATAGAAGCAGGGAGTCAAATGATGAGAAGGTATTGTGTCTGCGAGAATCGAGCAATGCTAAACATGCTTACACACTCTTAACTCAAGGAATGCTTTACAGGCACACGACAGCGCCTCATGACCATACACACACATACTCACGCACAGGCTTCTAGAATTTTCCAACCACAGTGTAACACACATGACACGACCCCTGCTACACCAGAATTTAGGAAGCAGAGGCAGAAGGAGACAGGCCATAGAAGCAGCAGGTAGTAGGGAGACGGGCTTAGCAACATGGAAGTGAGAGAGAGAGAGAGAGCGAGACAGGGAGGTAGCTAGCGGGACTCTATACTTCACTCGTGTGTGAGAGACTTTGTTAATATTTCCAAGACAAATAAAAATAGTCCCATACTATTCTTTACCTCTCCTGTCATTGCATGACAAATGGGAACGAAGATTATCTACTTACAAACTACTCACGTATAACAACCGCTCGTCCACAAGTCTAATATATGTATAACTGATCCACAAAACTCCACTACAAGTATATACAAAGTCATTTATGACATTTGGTGGCAGCAGTGGGATACGAACCTCATCTACAAATCAACAGTGAATTCCTACAAAATATCAAGATTGAAAACAAAAAAATATCTCTCACAACCAACAACTTACAACCAGCTCCTGATAGTATTCTCTTCAACCCCCCCTCCGTCTCCACGATCATCACGCTGATGTAGAGGTGAAGAGGTCACAGGACGCCTTGCAAGTAGTTTAACAAAGTACTGATACAAACAATCTTGCAATTTCTACGACGAATCAACGAACTACAACAATCTACAATCAACTACAAGTAACAACTCGACGAGTCGTCTGTATAATCTTCTACACGCTCCTACAAGTAGCGGCAGTCTTCATCCCACAACGAGTAAATCACAAGAAAAAAGGACCGCGAATGCATCGAGAAAGAAAAACAAAACAAACAAACGAAGAGTGAGATATGACTCACAACTCACAACCACCAGACCTCACCCTTGTTTCTCTCCTACCGTCCCCCAACCTCCACCGCTGACGCAGGAGTCAAGAGGTCAAGACAGATAGATAGATAGATATAAACATATATATATCCATACATACCTAGTTCCTTTATGCTAAGGGAAGGAACCGAAGGCCGGGAGCCTGCAAGATTGTTTCCTTGAGAAAATAAACAAATAAAAAGATAACAGAGAGCCAAAGTCAAGATCCACTCATCTTGGTGTGCCTGGACACACTGCATTTAAAAGACAGGAGATCATAGGCAGTTAAAATACAGGCAGAGAAAGAAAGTTCCAGAGCTGATCAGTTGCATACATGGAGGACTGAGAGTAACAGATAAATTTTGCATTAGGTAGCTGGACAGAAAACTGATGAGAGTTTATTGCCAGATGAGAGCAGACAGTTCAGAGGAGGAGTGACCGTTGAAGTAGAGATAAAAAAAAAAGAAAAAAAAAAAAGATGCAACAGTTCGGGAAAGGGACAGAGATTGAAGGAAGCAAGTAAGAGGAGGAGAATTAATGAGACAAAAAGCCTTTGACCCCACCTTGCTGTGAAAAGCTGAATGTGGGGAGCCTCCCTACACATGACAGTTGTACTCTACACTGGGACATATAAAGCATGTATATGAAGTCAACAATTGTGCAGGGGTAAAGAAGGCATGGCGTCGGCTTAGCACACCTAATGTCCTGGAAGCAGATTTTATATGAGAGGTAATATGATCTTTCCAAGATGCATCCCGAGATAATGAAACAGTGAAACCCCAGGTATGTTTAAAGATGATGGAGGATTGAGTTGGATATCGTTAAAAATTTAAGGATACTCCTGCCGAAGATTTAGTTAGGTTGAGAGATGTGAAAACTGAGTTTTTGATGCATTAAAAACAACAAGATTGCGTTTACCCCAATCAAAGACATAAGCCAAGGCAAACATTACATGTGCCATTGCCGCATCCCTTGTTTTTTAAAGTAACTGCTGAGCTGGATACTACAGAAAACGAATAGAAAGGCGAAGGTTGGGGTCATCATTGTATGAGTGGATAGGGTTAGATGTACTGCTTAGAAGGTCACTGATGAATAAAAGGAACAGAGTTGGTGATAGGAGAGAGCCCTGAGGAACACCACTACTGATAGCTTTAGGAGAAGAACTGTGGCCATCTACATCAGCAGCCATAGAACGACCAGAAAACGTATGCAAAATGAAGGCACAGATAAGAGGATAGAAACCGTAAGAGGGCAGTTTGGAAATTAAAGATATATGTCGGATTCGACCAAAAGCCTTTGAGATGTCAAGTGCAATGGCAAAGCTTCCGCCATGGTCCCGAAAGGAAGATGTTCAGGAGTCTGAAACATAAGTGAGAAGATCGCCAGTGGAGCATCCCTGGTGGAACCCATACTGACGATATGAAAGAAGTTTGTGATAAAGTGCTTCAAAAATTTTTTGTTATGAATAAACATGAAAACTTCTGAAATACAGGATGTTAAAGCAATTGGGCGATAGTTTGAGGGCTGGGAATGGTCACCTTTCTTTGGGACAGAATGAATAAGAGAAAACATCCAGGAAGAAGGAAAGGTAAAAGTTGAATGACAAAGATGAAACTGTTTATCCAGGCAGAACGAAAGCACATAAGCACAGTTTTTGAGGACAACATGGGGGACCCCCTCAGGCCCATATACCTTGTTTGAACGAGGCCAGTTGCAGCAGAAAATACATCAGTTGAAGAAATATTAATGTCAGCCATGAGGGAAAGAGGTTGGGGGGGGGGGAGGATGATGGAGGAACAGCACTGGAATCATATAGAGAGGAACTGGAGGATAAAGTCCGAACAAAGACTTCTGCATTATCAGTAGAAGAAATAGCTACAGAGCTATTGGAATCGAAAAGAGGAGGGAAGGATGTTCAAGAAAACTTGGTAAAAAGGTTTTTGACATGGTGCCTGGGGTAGGAAGAATCTAAGTTCGTGAGTTCAGAGCAATTAGTATGAAAGAAATTATTTTTAGCAGAGTGAAAATTAGACGTAAAACGATTCTGGAGAAAAAAGTTCAAGATGCAGGGTGGGCTGGCTCCGATAACTTTCGTAGGCCTTCTCCTTGTTGTGGACAGCATTAGAACAAGCGTGATTAAGGCAAGTTTTTTTTTTTTTGCATTAGTCACAGCATATGAGAAAGAAATGTAAGCCTCCATGTCCAAGGGAATAACCTTTGTAAAATACAGGGCACACTCGGATGTTTCTCGGCCATGGAAGCAATAATCATTCCAGGGAAAATCAAAGAAGTTCTGTCTAAGGGCCTCTCAATTAGCAACTCCAAAGTGCCACAGCCACCACTTCCTGGGAGCGCAATAGGACAAGTTTAGGTGATAAGGTTGTGATTGGAGGAGCCCAATGGAGAGAAAAGATTAATTGTGTAAGCAGAGGGATTAAATGTAAGGAAGAGCTAAAGTATGTTGGAACTCTCTCCAAGGTGGTCAGGGATACAGATAGGGTGCTGTGTAAACTACCGCAGGTCATTAAGGATAGAAAATGTATATGCTTGTTCACATGGTGGGTCAGTGAAAGGAGAGGTGGGGCAAAGGTGGTGGTGAACATTGAAATCTTCCAGAATGGAGATTTCCGAGAAAGGAGAAACTGATAGGATGTGTTCCATCTTATAGGTAAGGTAGTTGTGGAAATTTTATAGTCAATAGAATTAGGGATAAGTGAACAGCACGTATGTATTTAATTAGAGAATGACATGATAGCCGAATCAAGAGAGTAGAGAATTCTGAAGATTCAAGTTCAGGAATATGAGTGCAAATTATACCATTGTAAACCTATACAGAACAGCCAGCTTTGACTGTTAAATGGGTATAGAGAAAATAGATGGATACAGAGAAGGGTTTGTTATCAGTTGCCTCAGACAGCTGAGTCTCAGTGAGGAGGAGTGGGTGAGGCTTAGCGGAGAAGTGGTGCTCAAGAGAGAGAAAGAAGGAAAGGCCATGAATGTTGCTGTAATGAAGAAGTAACTCAAAAGGTGGTTCCAGGCATCTCGCTGGGTCGTCACCGGGTGGGAGGCGGATGGTGGGGGGACTTTGATGTCCGCTCCCCCAGACTCCGAGGCTTGGTGATTGGAT
Organism: Coenobita brevimanus; assembly: GCF_032717465.1. Taxonomy (NCBI): domain Eukaryota; kingdom Metazoa; phylum Arthropoda; class Malacostraca; order Decapoda; family Coenobitidae; genus Coenobita; species Coenobita brevimanus. The sequence continues at coordinate 15,139,595 of NC_137058.1, forward strand.
GCTACTGTGAGTAAAATTTTGAATTGGAAGCGTAGTGTGTAATGTACATATATAGTAGTTTAGTGTTGACACTTAGAAGAACTTGTAATAGAAATCATCCTGGTCCCCACCTCTATACAAGTGAAACACTAAAAAGGTTCAGCAAAGGTGGATATCAGGAGCTAGTCCCGAGAGCTGATATAAATACATAGATACACATATATCTATATCTATCTATCTCTTATCTATCTGTCCATATATCTATACTTATATCTATATGTCTATCTATCTATATATCTATATCTATTTATCTATATTTGTCTATCTACCGTATCTGTCTATTTATATTCACATATTTATATATCCATACATATACATATTGTTTTGGATTTAGTTTAAGCTACCGGTATATTACTGATGAAGGGAACGATGCATCAACATTAGTTATCCGTGCCAGTCAGTTAAAATCAATGTTTAGACGTTACTTACCTCGAAAAACAGGTTATACATGAGTCGGTGTTCAGGTTTCAAGCTGATTCGGAAACTACAACAGGAAATGAGCATATTAGAAATGTTACGGCATATGAAATGCTGTGACTGAGAGCAGCAAATACGAGTATTCCTCATTTACCACGCACGTTCGTCATTAAGGCCTTGCAACACAAAAGTCATGTTGTAATCTATGTGTTAACTCGCAAAACAATTATATAGTATCTTCAAAATAGAATATTTAAATAGAATGCAAATTAAGGTCACCAGAATATGGTGCAATATGTAAAGACGTCAATGTGTTTTGCTAACAGTCTCGTGACTCTTGAACCTGACGATGTTTGCTCAATACTTATGGTGTTGTGCTACTCTATCACACCCACACCTTCTCCCTCCCCTTCTCTCGCATCCTCTCTCCTCGTTCCCTCTCTCCTTTGCCATTTCCTCTTCCCGTACATCACTCCTTTATCATCCCCGGTACGACCCACTAACAACACTGAACAGGGGTTAACTTGACTCTTGGTGATTTTTGTCGCATGTAGTGTTGTCTTAGGTGAGCACTGAGGTTGTGTCTTGTTACCTAGAGGAATCGGTCGTTAAGCAGGAGACTGAGGATGTCCTATTTTATCATACTATTGTTGATGTCAGTTCACCTTTACTGAACAATGGGAAGATCTCTCATTGTGAATGTGTTAGAAAAACAAGTCCCTGCCGAGTTTTGCCATGCAGTACAAGGTCTCCTACTGGATAATAACCATACATATGTGCTTTTGCTAGCAATACGTATGTACAGTACAGCCATTCAATGATCTCCCCAGACACAAGCAGAACGGACACAAATGTAGATATGGTTGTTAAATATGACAGCACCCGACTTTGTTTGAGTCCCAAGGCCAGGTGTGACCTTGACCTTTGGAGTAGATGGGTGGTTGTCACGCGCGACACACCGTCGAGGTAAGGGGAACAATTATGCGAAGTTTCATCAAAATATGTCCTTGCATGTGGAATTTACAGAGTGGACACGAAATTGCTGACGGACTGACGGACGTGCAGACGAAATGACGGAACCACGCAAACCTATAGTCTTCGACCGGTTTGACCGGTATGGGATTAATTACCACTAACTCTTCCAGTGTCATGATTCTCTCATTTTATCCTAGCTACACCATACGAATTTTTTCAGGTTGGAAAAGATCTTTTGTAAGTAAGAGATTAGAAATCGGCACTATTAACTTCTCCATTACGCCGGATTATGCATCGGAGATCCGATAAAGCTAACGATTTATGAACACTGCACTGCTATTATTAAGAATATAACGAAGGTGTTCCAAGAAACTATGGATCAGTTCCTCCTCAAGTCCAGTCATAATGACGCGGTGTAATAAACTAGCAATTATGATTCCTCAATGAAATAGGTGCAAACTTCTATCGTGCTTTCGTGTGAAGTTATGAACACAGGATATCGTTCAGAAAAATCGTGCTTCGTTGTTCCTTACGGATATCAGCATGTTTAAGCATCAAGAATGTCTATTACAATCTGGACTAACTTAATTTTTACAGTAATGTAACAATAATTTTGTTTTATTTAACTACGTGACATACTTCATATACTTGCCACGCTGGTATTCTAGGTCAGGTAAGGTGAGTGTCAGATGCTGAAGCACAGTGGCTTTATCATGCAAGTGGGCGTGACGTGGTGGAGGAGGTGAGAGGGCTGACAGAATTTAAGCCCATGGGAAAGATTAGGCCTGTGATAAGAACGAGAATATACTGTTGAATATAAATAGAAATTAATGTAAATTACGCATACATGAAACTAAGTAACCCTGTTAGTACAAAGCATCTGCTGTAGGATAAATAAAAATCAGTCGGAGGTAATGAGATTAACGTTAGAAGTTAGCGTAATGGTGATGCAAACTGTAGTAAATAAGATGGAATAAATCGACATTTCCATTTGTACTCCATCTCCATTAAGGTGTTGAGGTGTCTGCAGATTTATATATAACTGGCTGGATGCTGGCAATAACGATCCATTTATTTCCCAGCTGGCTAATTGGTCCTGCGGCTGGGAGAGTAATGGGAGTCCGCGCTGCCCTTGGTCACCAGGTGGGTGTGAAGGCAGGGGGGGCAGAGGAGGAAGAGTTCAAGCATGGGAGATGGGGGAAAAAAAAAAAAGGCTGAAATTAATTAGTTGTGCAGTTTCGATCTGGCATTATGAGGAAACATGGAAACTGCATACCCAATCTTGAGACATTCATGCCAATTTGAAAGAATTACAAAGTGGAAGCAGTAGTAGTAGTTAGCTGATGAGAGCCCATTATACATCATGTAGAGTACTAAGATATCAAAGTGACATCTTCCCTCCTCCCCCTATTTAGTATCCTTTATAAGTTTCGCACAAGGGCTGACCCCCATCAAATATAATCATTAAAATTTTTATATAGTGTCAGACATTATCTAGAAGCCAGACGAACTGACCTGAGAAATTTCGTTGATATGCTTGTGCTCACTTTCCCCTTTTTCTGATCGGTTTTCTTATTGGAAAGGGGGGCTGACCAACCCATGAATCATGGGGGTTCACGTTTCCATCGTACAACATATTATAATAAAATATTCAAGCCATATCTGACCTCCTGTCACTATTTCTGATATTATAATTATTTGGTAGGGAGTGGCTGACCCCTTTAATAATCATGGATGTAAAACTGTATTTAGTGGAAGGCCGTTGTAACCAAGCGAAGTCACCTGGAGAGCTTCATTCAAATCCATCAAATAGCCTAGACGGAGTTATACCCCCCTCCCTCAGCACACAGTATTGGGCTGGTTTATCAAAGTAAAACACAGTAACAAAAAAGAAGAATGCCATCGATTACAAGATATGGAAAAAGCAGGACAATTTCAGAGGCAGTAACAGATGGAAGGTAAATGATTTAAGAGTCTGCTTTTATAAGTTCTGTTTTCATGGTACTCAGGTGTGTGGCGGTACAATAAGTGCAGTAATGGCAACAACTGTTGTGACTTTTGTATATTTACTTTTAATGTTTCTTTAACTGAACCAGAGATCTTTGACCTTGTGTTGTGGGAGCGCTTGGTACAAGCTCCAGAGCCATGTGTTTACATTGCTTGCCAACAGATGATGTAAATGCTTCTCACCTCTTTAATGCTATAACTACAGTTGCACTGACTCAAGCATGGCCATTGGAATGTCGGTGTACTCACAGAATAATACTGAAATCAGTATCAACACAAATTAAATACAAACATTATCCTCCATTGTTATATTCTGATTCGAACATGTGATATCAGAATTACCAGCTATGGTTACTTGGGCATCAGTCCTAAGGTGAAGTTTCCATTCAGTACTTTCTGCCTTTATTCAGTGTTATTAACATCTTCCAGGCCTTTTGCCATACTTTCCTAATTAACCTTTATTTTAATTGTCATTCAGCATTACTGTTTTTGAACCTGCTGGAGAGGGATGATTTCATGTGGTGGCAAAGATATAAAAATATCCCTTAACCCGTCGCGTCCCGGAGACGTGAATTCACGTCCTCACATGATGTGCACTCATATCCCGGAGACGTAAATTAACGAGGCAAAATTGCAAGGTCCCTAATTTGCACAATTTTCAATTTTCGCGAGTGATTTCGCGAGTGATTTTTGGCACGTATACATGGGACACCTTCCTCTATTCCTCTACAAGATGCCAAGCAGGGACAATGCCTTACACCACATAACCTTTCCCCCCCCCCCTGCACGCCATTGTCTCAGCAATCCACCTGTTACCAGTGACCTGGCCAATAAAGACATTCAGGGCCAGAGTGATTCCCCAATCGATGACAATGTGAAGGACAAAGTTTACATAGCATTAGAGGAAGAAACAGTTAGAAATGATGATCAGGTAATGTGGGGAAAAAAGGTCATGAATGGTGATGAGTTAGTGAGTGAAACAATGCTTATAATGCCTATATTACTGTTTGAAAACCAATATACTCTTGTACTACATATAAATTCGTACCAAGTAATAAATAAATACTGTTTATGAGTGGATAAAATAGTTACCCTCCCATAGAACTCGTTTTCTTTGGTGCCAGCCTGTTAGAAAACCCAGTCAGGTAAGGAGGTACTCGTACCTGTATCCAGTATTTTAAACCTCAGGTGAGCGATTTCTCTATGAATTTTTGATGTTTCTCACCAAAAGCGGATGTTTGAGCAAAAAAAAAAAAAGGTCCAAAAATGTCGGGACTGGGGCGTACCACTGCCCAGAAAACGTCGGGATGGGGCGGGTTAAATCCTTCCTTTTCCCCAGGAAGGAAGATGGTGACTGCAGAAGTGAAGCTTCAGCCTGCAATTGACTTGATTCATACTTAGATGAACTAGGAGCCACAGCAATATCATATGTCATTCTAAAACAGAGTTACTCATTTTTATCCTGTCTCTTTGCCATATCTTCTGTCTGTCCTCTTGCCACTGCGAGTCGGTTTAGTAGTCGCGTCTCACTGCATAGTGTTACTGCTATGATCAGCCATGTGAATAACGGACTTACTGAACGTTATTGCATTAGCAATTTATAGCAGAGGCGATATTTATGTGCAATGGGTGATGAACAGTGATAACCCAATTTTCGTGGACTTTGTCTTCATCCGAGTATTTCCATGGGTTATAATAATTCATTAATCACTATGGCTTACTGATAAAGTACATCGAAATAACTCATGTACAAATTTAATTACTATTCTCTCTTAAAATTATTCGCTATGTTGACCATTATGAGGTGCAATTGATGACTGTATTGATCGTGTGGTGAAATGTGAGGGTGGGACAGGGCAGAGGAGGTGTGTGCGTGTGGTTCTATACTCGTAGTTGATGGGGAGGTGACTCTCAGAAGCAGGTTAACCCGAGGCGTCCCATTTACATATGGATACGTCACCATGTTTTGTCACGATGAGACCCGATGACGTATCCATATGTTTTGAAATACAAGGTCCGTCATTTGCACATTTTTCAAGTTTTGTGGGTGATTTTTGGAAGGCAAATGTGGGAGACATTCCTTTACCCACTGTCAGGCAGGGATATTGCCTGGCCCCGCCTGACCGCCCCCTACCCCCCACATGCCATTTTCTTGGCAACTCACCTGTTAGCCGTGACCAAGCCAGTAAAGACATGTTGTCCCATGGTCTCTTCAATGACGAAATTCAAGGCAAAAGTTATTCCCAAGGTGGAGGACAAAGGAAGAAACAAGCCAAAGGAAGAAGTAAACAGAAGTGATGCGGCGGTAACATCGTAAAGGAAGGTGAGGTATGTTGATGTGTTTTGTGAGTGAAACAATGCTTTTATCACCTATATTATTGTTTGAAAATCAATATACTCTTGTATTACATATAAATTAGTACCAAATAAATAAATATCTAACCTTTTATGAGTGGTTTGGAAAAGTTACTCCTCCCATAAAAAACGTTTTCTCTGGAGCAGGGCCCACAAAAGACAGTACCAGGTATTCAGAGGGACACCTGTATAATCAATTATAAGCTCAGCTGAGCACTTTTATGGGCATTTTCCAATGTTTCTCACAAAAAGCAGAGGTTTTAGCCAAAAAAAAAAAAAAATGAAAATCTGCTGGGATTGGGGGGGGGGGGTCAGTGGTGAAAAATCGGTTGGGACGCGGTGGGTTAAGTCTAGGTAAGTTAGGATGAGGCAGCCGTGACAGTGTGATACACATGACGACAAATCAGGATGGAGGGAGTAGAAGGAGATCCGGACGTGATAGAATTAGGCAAGATGACAGGTAAATATGTAGGGTGAAGCAATAAGAAACAGTTGAGGTGGGCCGAGGCAGGGAGAGGCAGGACAGGTCCGAGCAATGCCAGATGGGATGATGGTATAGGAGCCAGGGGTAACTGGCCCATCATGGCTGGCAGGGAGGGAAGGAGTTAATGGTGAGAGGGTATAGGGAGGCTGTGATTAGGGAATGGATGGGAGGGAGTAACGCTGGTATGCGCATGTATGTGGGGGGAACAGGTGAGTGTGGATGTGGGTGAGTGGGTGTGTGGGGGGATGGTAGGGTTTATGGGTGGGAAGAGGGCAGGTTGATGTAAGAAGGATGGAGGATAAAGGAACTTAAATTATTTGGAAAAAACTCAGAGGTAAAGGTTTAAAGTACTTTTTAATTCAAAACCTTCTTGGGAAGTCTAAACAAACAAGGGATATTTGAGGCCCTTAGAACCATAAAGTACTTTCTGCCAGAAATAAAAAATGGAGAAAAACGCATTTAAAGTTTTCATACTTTAAAAATGCCATAACTCTGAGACTATTGGAGATATATATATTTTTTAAATTAGCTAATGGCATCTACTTTAACACAGAAACACTTTTATCTTGAAAACTGTGGCATTTTGAAGCAAAAAAAACTTTGAACACGTTAAACTCTAACTGCAATACTGCACTGCAACATTTGTTCAACAAAATAGTAACCTTTTGTTTCCCCCAACAAAGATATTCAGTCTATCGTATGTCTGATGATAAGTATAAGCTTGTACTATATCCCATAAATGATTTCACAGAAAAAAATAATCATATCCAAGCCAATGGAGCCACAATAGTCGTCAATAATCGAAGTGTTGAGTGTTGACTCCAAAATATTCCTATGTTTTGCACCACAAAAACATTCTTGCCCTTTCCCAGCCACGAAGAGCGTCAGACACTTCCCCCACTTCACTGTCACTACCTGAATCACCCATACTAGCAGTAAATCCACCATAAGTAAGCAAGAAAACGCCAAGCAACAACAAGCTGTGGCAATGCAGGTGAATATAAACAATAGACTTAAGAAGAGGGAGAGAGCATTCACATGCTCTGATTGGTCAAGAAAACATGGCTCAGGCCACCGCATTGGCTCGGGGATTCCTAGACAACATGCGTTGCGTCTTCTCATTTGCCCACTAAGACACGTGGAGTGATGTGGCAGAATGTATCTTATGGACCTAAACTCAGGCTCTCAGACGACCACGTACCGGCATGGCTTCACACCTCACTGTAAAGAATGGGAATTTCGACCACTTTGACAAGACCACAGAATACACCCAATATGCTCTCCAGACAGAGCAGAAGTTGGTGAATATAATGCTATAAAAAAACCATTTTCCCCAAACATGGAGGAAAGTACCTTATGGTTCTAAGGGCCTCATTTCACCATTAGTGTCTGATATGAAGTAACGTTGTCTTTATGTATTCACTTCATCCCAAAGAAGAGTGTGTCCCCCCATTCACTTTCATCCACACCGAGGAAGAATGTGGTGCATATAATTATATATATTATTTCCACCCTATCAATTTTTCTTACCCATCGAAAACAAAGTGTTTTTTTTTTTTCATTGCTATCAGCGTATTCTGAAATATTATTTCTTTGTAAATAGTTTTAGGATATAACGATCAGCAATAATAAATTTTGGGGGTCGTACAAGTAAGCTAAGTTACAAAAAGTATATTTTTAAAAACTTGAGAATTCGGTAGTAAATATATAAATGAATAAATAAATTATATATATCTATATATCTACATATATATAAATATATAAATATATATAGATAGATAGATAGATAGACAGATAGATAGATAGATAGACGGTAGGTGGTGGCGACCATTATCCACTCACTTGATGTAGTGCTGCCAACATCTTCCTTCACCTTTATCATTCTTTTTCTGCTTCTGCCCTCCACTCTTCCTCTTTCTACCATCTTTCCTGTCACTTTTTAATACTCTTCATCCCATTTCAGGGAGCTTTACATTGACTGACAGGCCTAATGGTTTCCAGTAAGGCCTCGGTCACACACAAGTGACTCAATGTCCAACAGCCGCGCAAACCACGGTCATAACACATCTTTCCATCGATCATCCCTTGATTCGCCGGCAAAGCCCGGGCTCTTTCTGGCACTCGTGAGCCGCTGGGATAACTCGTCGGGCCTCATGACTTGCCAAAAGTCATGTCACAGTTGCGTCACAGTCAGGAGTGTCTTAAGTCGGTCGTGAAGCAGTATAGCTCAATCAGATGCCTCGTGATGCGGTCGTTGCATGTCGTGATGCTGTTGCCGACAAAAAAAAAAGTTACAACTGCGTGTCCCATATCAACTGACTAGACACAGGAAAGGTCCATGATGATGCGCTGGGTGTCACTGGTGGTCCAGGTGTGATGCCCCACCCCATGCTGGGTGTCATTGGTGATCCAGGTGTGATGCCCCACCCCATGCTGGATATCTTTGGTGGTCCAGGTGTGATGCCCCGACCCATGGGTGGGTCGTGGGGGTGTCGTGGTGGGGTCGAGGTGCATTCCTGAAGTGCATCAGGTAGTTGTCTTGCGTTTGTGGGCGGTCGTGTCACGTTTGTAGCTCCATTGCCTCACGGTTGCCTTGTGATCTGGTCGCATTCTTGAGGAAGTCATGACCGGTCGTCAGGCAGTTGTAAGCAGAGCAGATTCGGGGCCAGTCAGCAGGCATGGGACCCAACTAAGACATGACTTTGAGTCGTGTGGCGGTCAGACCTTGAGTCGCTTGTGTGTGATCGAGGCTTAAGCCAGGAAACCATTTACAGTGCTGGGTTGTAACAGTATTACCAACCCTCAAATATTCTCTGTGTCAACAAGTGGGTTGGCAGAGAGTTAACGCTCCTCCGTGTAAAAACACCAGTTCAAGGACAAACGGCCACTCCTTATGATATATACATATATATATATGCAAAACTACTGAAGTCTGAGAGGTTAACACAAACTAAACAGGAACTATATACCGTGGAGTCTCTTTTATCCGAAATTCTTTTAACTGTGAATATGCCATTAACCGTAAGTTTTACTAAAACGTTCTCATTTCGATTAACCGCAAAAATGTGAAATCTATCCGAAAATTCAAACATGGCGGGCTTGTTTCTCGTGAAATTTATTGTGATGGCTCCCCCTAAAGCTAACCCAATTGGTGGAAATAAGAGGAAAAGAGTTGTGCTTACTCTGAAACAGAAATTAGAAATATGTAACAAGATAGAACGTGGTGTAAACAGAAGTGTGTTGATGAAAGAATACAATGTTGGCTCAACCACTCTCTATGACATACGTAAACAGAGAGAAAAACTTCTCAAGTTCTCTTGTATCCTACATATCATTACTGTTCCCTTGTATCCTACATATTGTTACAGTATCTTTTATCCGAAAAAATCAATTAAACGAAACTTTGAAAGTCCCATGTTTTCGGATAAAAGACTCCACTGTATATTGTATTCAACACTGCAACTCTTGGTTTCTATGCCATGAATATTAGCTTTTAAACTCTATTACCTAACTATCAGAAAACAGAAATCATATTCCAATATTGGTGGAAGTTCTGATTTTTGGACGCGGGAGCATCTCTACGAGCAGTTCTGTTCGTCTACATCTGATTAACGATTTTCGGTCGCGAGATGTTTCACTTCGAAAACTTGATGACTTCATTCAAGCCACAACACACCGCACAATACCACACAAAGGAAATTAACTCATGGATCCTGAAGCTACCGCATCTAATACTTTTAATCTATTTAAATGATCGCTTCTGTAGATAAATATCGCTAATATGCATACAATGCTTTGGTAATGAAGCTATTAATTTGTACTGAGGATGGTAATGCACAAATGGTAAGAGGTGGATACTGATCTTAAGTAACTGCTACAGTTAACAAGGGAACAGATCTGTGCTGCCCTCTTGAGACAACAGTGACCACAATTTTGAAGTGATAATCGTAGACAAACTTATCCAGATTTTTTTACGTTCCAGTACCTTTGGAAGAAAAAGCATTTATCGGGGTTACAATTGCACACTCTCCCAGGGGCAAAGCTGTGAGGGAATGTGTGAAACCCCCCGGAATCAGAAAAATTGCTTCCTTGGGAAACTTTGAATAAATACAAGTTCAGGTGGAACTGAGAGAGAGAGAGAGAGAGAGAGAATTCCCTGTATGAAGAGTTTGTGTTAAAGTTAGAGGATAAAAAAAAATTGTATAATCACTAGGTCATTGCAGGCTACATAGTTCATGGGTAGTGAGATGTGTTACAGGATGCTCAAACAGATATGGTGAGGTCACAAGCAGGTAGGGTGGACTCCGTGACGCCACTTCGTGATAACCGGCAACATTTAAGTAACAAAAGGTATGCTTGGTTTCAAGCAATATATTATACGATGTAGTTCTAGGTTTTAGAGGACATTACCATACCATTTTGTAATAAAAGCACCCTGCTTTTGATCCTCCAACATGGCAGTTTGCATTCTGGTGTGCGATTTTACAGCAGAACAGATCCAGTCTTATATCATCACAGTGAACGTGTTATTAGACCAGTGTGACTGAAAGTATCAGACAGTGGATGAGGGGTAGTGAATTAGACTAGCTGCATTTAGCCATCCGTTATGATAATTTTGGTTGAATATTGTATTCTACAAATTGAGAACAGCTGTCTCCAAACCATCTCATCTAGTAAAGAAAATGAAAATGGTGCCAGGTTTTACAAACCTCGCCCAAAAGCAGTTATTTTATTTTTAACCATTTTCAAGTTTTAGCCCTCTAAAAATCTGTGCTCTTGTCTTTGACTTTTCAAGGTAATTCAAGCTCAAAGGTCAAGATGGCAAATACAAGCCAGTACGAGACTTCCTATATCTTGATAATAGTGTTCCACCCCTCTCATACCCAGTTAAGAGTAATCCAACGGTCTTGATGCAGTTTCAATGGGAGTTTATTGGGAGAAGACAAACATAGGTCGAACCTGTTCAATGTTAGTCTTCCAACTGCCCGCAGCAGTGCTTGGGAGCCGGCTGCAAGCGTCAGCATTCTTTTATATCTGCTGACATGTGCGGTAATTGTCATGTAGGCACTCACACACTACAAGATACATGTACTGTTATACACTGCTAGTTTTAGTTTGCAAGTTCAAGAAATTATCAAGGTATGGTTAGAGTATAAAAGTATGGTTACAAAGTGTGGTTACAGGTCCAGTTACATTAAAGTATGATTACAGTACTCCCCAGTATGATGAAATTGTGTCTCCTGACGCAATGGGCCATTATCATACAAAGAGTGTAGTTAGCGGGGGGGACACAACCTGGCCGCACTATGGGGTGGTGCTACTACTCTGCGGCCGGGTTGTGTTAGGAAGAATACTGCCACCGTATTCCCTGCGTGTCGTAAAAGGCGACTAAAAGGGGCGGGGTGAGGGGACTAGGGACCCCCTCCTCTGTTTTTTAGTTCCTAAAAAGAGACAGGCCAGAGAAAGGGACGGGGGATGGAGTTATCCCCGTACCCTGAAGATTGGGTCTATGAATGTGCGTGGATGTAGTACAATTGAGGCTAAAAGGGAGGAGATTGGGAGAATGTTTGTGAGAAGAAAGTTGGATGTGTTAGCTTTGAGTGAAACGAAGATGAAAGGGAAGGGGGAATCTATGTTTGGAAGTGTGAATGGAAGATTGTCAGGTGTTGATAGAGGAAGGGCAAGAGAAGGTGTGGCCTTGTTAGTGAGTCCGGAAGTACAGCAGTGTGTGACTGAATGGAAGGAGGTGTCATCGAGACTGATGTGGGTGAAAGTGAAATTTGAACGTGAGTTGTGGGTGATTGTGAGTGCATATGGGCCTGGTAGTGAAAGGGATGAACAAGAGAGGGAGTCTTTCTGGAATGATGTTGATGAGTGTCTGCAGAGTTTTGGAGCGAATGTGAATGTGGTAATGATGGGAGATCTGAATGCTAGAGTGGGAAATGTAGCAGTTGAAGGCGTAGTTGGTATGCATGGTGTGCCTGGAAGAAATGAAAATGGGGAACGAATGATAGCGATGTGTGTTGAGCGAGAGATGGTGATTGGGAATACGCTGTTTGAGAAGAAAGATATTTATAAGTATACATGGGTGAGACAGGAGGGTGCAAGGGTTGTTGATAGAGCCTTGATGGACTATGTGAAGTTTGTAGTCTAGGGAATGTAATAATAGAGAAGATTGTTGGATGTGAGAGTTCTGAGAGGGGAGGGTGGAGGTATGTCTGACTGTACTACCTGGTGGAGAGGGAAAGTTAAGAGTAGGTAAGAGTATGGGTGAGAGCTAGGAGGGTTAGGTGTGGCAGGGAGGTTTTGAAAATGAGTGAGTTGGATAAAAGAGAGAAAAAGATGATGAGTATCAGGAGAAATTGAAAGATGAGTGGAACGCAGTGAAAGATCGGGAAAATGGGCAGTGTGGAGGAGGAATGGCTTGGTTGCTTTAAGAGTGCTGTGGTGGGGCATGCAGAAGAGGTGTGTGGTGTGAGACGTGTGTGGGTGGTGGTGTAAGAAAAGGAAGTGAATGGTGAATTGCGAGGAAGTAAGTATGGCTGTGGCTGAGAAGAGACGTGCATATGAAGTGTGGCTGCAGAGGAAGGATGAAGATGTCATATGAAAGGTATAAGGCAAAGAGGAATAGAGCGAGAAGGGCTGTGCGCAGGATGCTAAAGTGGCAGCAGATGAGAGGTGGGAATTACTGGCGGCTGGGACAGAGAATTTTCAACAGAATAAGAAAATGTTTTGGAAGGAGGTGAAAAGGGTGCGAAAGGGAGAGTCTGGGAAGGAAAGAACGAGTAAAAGCAGAGGATGGAAGGATGTTGATTGAGATGGATGCAGTAAGGAAGAGATGGAGCAGAGTATTTACGGAAAGATTGTTAAATGTAGAGGAGGAATGGGTGGCTGAGATTGTGGCAGATAGAAGGGTGCAAGGAATAAATGTCTTGGGAGAGTTGAATGATTCTTTGATCACGAAGGAGGAAGTGGAGAAGGCAGTAAAGGAGATGAAAACAGGGAAAGCTGCAGGTATGGATGGGTGTGCTGTGGAATGCCTGAAGGGTGGTGGAGTGACTATTGTTGACTGGTTAAAGAGGTAAGATTATTGAATGTGTGCTTTGAGAAAGGTATGGTGCCAATTGACTGGGCAAGTGCTTGTGTGGTCCCAGTTGTATAAAGGCAAAGGGTGATAAGTATGAATGTACTAGCTTTTTAGGGGTATAAGTCTGTTGAGTGTTGTAGGTAAAGTGTATGGTAGGAGTGTTAATTATGAGAGTTAAGAGAGGGGTACAGAGGGAGTGATTAGTGATGAGCAGTGTGGCTTTAGGAGAGGGAGGGGATGCAGTTGATCAGGTGTTTGCTGTGAAGACAAGTGTGTGAAAAGTATTTAGAAGGAAAGGCAGAAGCGATGTGTTTTGGGCATTTATGGATTTAGAGAAAGCGTATGATAGAATTGATAGGGAGGCTTTGTGGACTGTTTTAAGATTGTATGGACTTGATGGTAGGTTACTAAAAGGGGTGAAAAGTTTTTTATGTAAATAGTAGAGCGTGTGTAAGAAGTGGGAAATGCTGTGAGTGATTGGTTTCCCGTGAGGAGTGGGACTGCGACAGGGATGTGTGATGTCGCCTTGGTTGTTTAATATTTACATGGATGGTGTTGTAAGGGGAGGTGAATGCAAGAGTTTTAGGTGGTCTGAGTCTGGTAAATGTTGATGGAGGAGAGTGGAATCTGAAGCAGCTGCTGTTTGCAGATGATACTGCACTGGTGACTGATTCAGAGGAGAGATTGAGACAGTTGGTAGAGAGGAGTTTGGAAGGGTGTGTGAAAGGTGGAAAATTAGAGAAGTGAAATGAGAATAAGAGTAAAGTGATATGAAGTATACAGAGGTTGATAGATGGTAGGGGGATGAATATAGTTTTGAATGGTGAGTTGCTTGAGGAGGTAGATTGTTTTAAATATCTAGGGTCACATGTTGGCTGTGGAGTGGAAGAATAGATGCAGAAGTGAAGTTTAGAATAAATGAAGTAGGAAAGGGGCTGGGAGGAATGAAAAAAGTGTTTAAATGTCGTTCAAGCTTAGAATGGATGTAAAAGAGAAGGCTGTATGAGGGTGTTGTGGGTACCGACTGCGTTATATGGGGCTGAAACATGGAATATGGGTGTAGCAGAGAGGAAAAGTTTGAATGTAATGGAGATGAGATGTCTGAGGAGTATGTGTGGAGTGACGCGTATGGATCGAGTGCGAAATGATGAAGTGCGAAGGAGAACTGGAAGTTGTTCCGGGAGATGGCTGGTAGAGTTGGAGCATAGGGTGTTGCAATGGTTTTGGGCATATGGAGAGAATGGATAATGAGCGATTGGTGAAAAAGATAACTAGATCTGATGTGAGAGGTGTAAGACTGAAAGGAGGAAGACCATCGAATAGGATGGATGGACAATGTGAAGAGAGCGCTGGATGCGAGAGGGATGTCTGTTGAGCAAGGAAGAGTGGCTGTGCGTGACAGAAATAAATGGAGAGAAATTGTGAATGAATAAGTGATGACACAGCCCTGAGGGGATATTCTCCCGCATTTGGTCTGATCAGCTAGTCAGGTCAGGTGTGGGTAAGGGGATGGGTCTGTTATGATGTGGCAGGGGTAAACCAGTTCTGCTGTCGGGCCCTGCTGTGGATGTCACTGCTTGCATTATGCAGTTGAATCTCCTTTTGTGCACGGTGTAGTGCGGTGAGGATCTGTCCGTTCTCCCCTTTGGGGCTAAGATGCGAATGAATGTGTTTGAATGGATGAGTAAATGGAGAGTGAGTCGTCCTGTCTCGGCTACCTCCCTTTCCTTGGGGGAAGCAGCCTAGGTATATAGATAGATAGATAGATAGGGTTTGCAGTAACTAGGTTTCTAAGTACTAGGAATGATAATAAGGTATGATAATAAAAGGTATAGTGTTCCTAGTTGGGTCCAAAAAGAAATGCAGCACAGTATTTACAATATGTACATGGCCATGTTAGTCAAGTGGGAAATCCAGTAACATATAAATGAAAGAGAATTGATTATAATGGGGAGTATATAGGGAAAAAAAGTATGTAGTGGTTATAATTATATGTAGTAATCATATAAGTTAGTATTCTCCATCACTTAATGGTTGAAATTCATTCTACTGACACCATATAAAAAATAGCCTATAATGATACATGGGTGATTGCTCAGTAGTGGAGCACACAAGGACTGTCGAATTGTGTCCAAACACTTGCTAGTCATATTCTCATT
>NC_137058.1:15155217-15477717 GCF_032717465.1 Coenobita brevimanus
CCCCTTCTGCATCCTCAGTCACCTGAATAATCTTTCTCTCGCTCATTTCATCATTTGCACCCTTCACATTCCATGTTGCCAACCTTTTCGTGTCCCGTGTTTGGTCCTTGGTCGTCACCTGTAGGTCAGACCGGATCCAAGGCATTATGTTTGTCTTTTTAGTTAGTTGTTTTATGGGGAGGGGCACTAACCCCGCAACATCCAACTTGCTGACACTTAGTCAACATGTATGGGCTGGTCATGTGCTTACCACCCAGGGTGATTTCCTGGCTTACAGCAAATAATTTGGCTTGTCACTCAGTATAGTCATCTTGAGTATGACCTACACTGAGTGAGTGGATGATGGGCGCCCCATCAATACTATCTCCCTCCCTCCCCCCTCTCTCTCTCTCTCTCTCTGTATATATATATATATATATATATATATATATATATATATATATATATATATATATATATATATACAGGCACAACACCAAGTTTCTGGCATCGAATGTTCCGGCACCTCTTTGAATCTGAACAAAATTACGGGAGGGCACTTGAGAAGCCACGCCTGTAAGTCACAGTATTACCTGGCAGCCACAGATTGTGTTGAGGGCAGCGTGTGATCACTTGGACTCATTATCCGGCATGTTTTCGTTGTGATCCCTGTATTTTGTCTGATTCTCATCTCATTTTACTTACATTTAACCCTGGCTAGGGCTTCGAAAAAAGATGTGCCTGGCAGTGGTGGCATCAAGCGTAAACCTCAGTCTTCCAGTACTCATAATCAAACAACCTGGATCGGGGTTAAATGGATCCGCCAACCTATTGCAGTGACGAAACCCCTCAGTAACCATATAAAGCAAAAAATGGCAATACGAGATAAGTGGTTCACGGCCGATAAGTTTACACTCACTTTTTTGCCTAATACCCAATTAACACCGGGCCCCCCCGCCCCAGTGACTGAAGAGACTGGATCAACAGTGTTTACATCGATTCTGCTACTCTTGGTCGTGAACCAGACGACCCTTTTCTCCAATATTTCTCCTAAATAACTTTGTGAGCCAGCATTGTAGTTTGGCTGCAAATACCAAATTCTCACAATTAACCATTCCTGATCCTCAGTTTTTGCCCTTGTGAATAGAACATTTTTCATCTATTTTCTCGTTCATTTAGTTGAGTTTATACCTTTGAGTACTGTATCACCACCCCAGTATATTTTATCACTGGTATTTAGTGATACCCTTTATAAGTGAGTGTGGATTTCATAAAGTGTTATTACGTCACGGGGTTGCTTGTATATGAAAACCAGTTGCTGCCAGGCACGCCATTACCAAAATACCGATACCTAGCAATGCAGTGACCTACTGCATCGGCCACCAGTATCTTCACACATAATTTCACTCACATGTCTTGTCACAATCGTCAATTAACAGCTATTTGGGGTGATTCTGATACAGTAAGACAGTTGTATCAGGCTAAAGAAAGATATCAACAAGAAACGGTGCCATGGCACAGCAAACCCGTCCCCCGCAGTCATTTTAGTGTTGACGTATAAACACAACAGGATATCTAGTCAAAGATGTCACAGATCAAAATTGGAGTAAATCGAGTGAAAATTTACGATTTTATGCCCATTCGAAATTTTAGGCCCGACTCACCTGACGTTGACCCCTTTACTGCTAACTGAGGGGGATGACTCTGCTGATGTAATAAGGCATGTTATAGGATGCAGATTTGAAAGATGCACTTTTAGGTTTTGGGTTCATGTCGCTATGACGAATTTGAAAGGAGGTATGGCGATTTTTTTTTTTTTTTTTTTCATTTTGGGGGCCTACATCCTGGCCCTTAGCCCAGATGGACCCAAAATATAATCATGTGATCAGATGGTCATAGTCCATCATCTCTGTAATTTTATTCAAAATTTCACTAGTACTTCTCGCGTAAAGTTATCAGCAAACGGACAAACAAACAACAAACCGAGTGAAAACAATACCCGTCCACAAACGCCACCTGGGCGGGGACGGGTAATAAACCAGGGTAAAGTAGAACTGTTGGAAAAACTGGACATTGGTGTTACCGTCAACTGCTTATGATATAAAGAAACAGAGGGAAAAAGTACGGTAAATCTGTGCAGAGAGAGAAAAAACAAACAAAAACGGTAGATATTAGAAAAAACCATGAGAGACGATATGAGTACTGTGGATGACTGAGTGATCGAATGGTTTCGACAGCATCAGATAAGGGGACCTGTCAGGTAGCGTGATAACGAAGCAAGTTCAGTTGTTCCATAAAGAAATTCAGTTGGAGTATGAGTGTCATTACGCTCAAGGATGGTGAGTCAGAGGCGTAGTGTTCAATTATACTGTGACCTCCGTTGGTCGATCTTGTAACATTATTTGTGACATGTGGCCTCGGTTACTCCGGCAAAGTGGGTCATCCAGCAGCAAAATGGTTCATCCAGAAAGGATATGGAAAGGCCGGTGGAAAATTGGTGTTGCACCTATGTGTATGTGAATATACTCGTGGGTATATATATATATATATATATATATATATATATATATATATATATATATATATATATATATATATATATATTGTGTCCCCCCCGCCACAATCTGGGTGCCCTATGGGGTGGTACTACTACTCTGCGGCCAGGTTGTGTTAGGAAGAATACTGCCACCGTATTCCCTGCGTGTCGTAAAAGGCGACTAAAAGGGGCGGGGTGAGGGGACTAGGGACCCCCTCCTCTGTTTTTTAGTTCCTAAAAAGAGACAGGCCAGAGTAAGGGATGGGGGATGGAGTTATCCCCGTACCCTGAAGATTGGGTCTATGAATGTGCGTGGATGTAGTACGATTGAGGGTAAAAGGGAGGAGATTAGGAGAATGTTTGTGAGAAGAAAGTTGGATCTGTTAGCTTTGCGTGAAACGAAGATGAAAGGGAAGGGTGAGTCTATGTTTGGAAGTGTGAATGGAAGATTGTCAGGTGTTGATAGAGGAAGGGCAAGAGAAGGTGTGGCCTTGTTAGTGAGTCCGGAAGTACAGCAGTGTGTGATTGAATGGAAGGAGGTGTCATCGAGACTGATGTGGGTGAAAGCGAAATTTGAACGTAAGTTGTGGGTGTTTGTGAGTGTATATGGGCCTGGTAGTGAAAGGGATGAAGAAGAGAGGGAGTCTTTCTGGAATGATGTTGATGAGTGTCTGCAGAGTTTTGGAGAGAATGTGAATGTGGTAATGATGGGAGATCTGAATGCTAGAGTGGGAAATGTAGCAGTTGAAGGTGTAGTTGGTATGCATGGTGTGCCTGGAAGAA
Organism: Coenobita brevimanus; assembly: GCF_032717465.1. Classification (NCBI taxonomy): domain Eukaryota; kingdom Metazoa; phylum Arthropoda; class Malacostraca; order Decapoda; family Coenobitidae; genus Coenobita; species Coenobita brevimanus. Next base: position 15,158,516 of record NC_137058.1, read on the forward strand.
ATGAAAATGGGGAACGAATGATAGCGATGTGTGTTGAGCGAGACATGGTGATTGGAAATACGCTGTTTGAGAAGAAAGATATTTATAAGTATACATGGGTGAGACAGGAAGGTGGAAGGGTTGTTGATAGAGCTTTGATGGACTATGTGGTTGTGTCTAGGAATGTAATAGGAAGATTGTTGGATGTGAGAGTTCTGAGAGGGAAGGGTGGAGGTATGTCTGACCACTACCTGGTGGAGGGAAAGTTAAGAGTAGGTAAGAGATGGGTGAGAGCTAGGAGGGTTAGGTGTGGCAGGGAGGTTTTGAAAGTGAGTGAGTTGGTTAAAAGAGAGAAAAAGATAGAGTATCAGGAGAAATTGAAAGATGAGTGAAACGCAGTGAAAGATCGGGAAAATTGCAGTGTGGAGGAGGAACGGTAATTGTTTAAGAGTGCTGTGGTGGGGCACGCAGAAGAGGTGTCTGGTGTGAGACGTGTGGGTGGTGGTGTAAGAAAAGGAAGTGAATGGTGGTGCGAGGAAGTAAGTATGGCTGTGGCTGAGAGGAGACGTGCATATGAAGTGTGGCTGCAGAGGAAGGATGAGATGTCATATGAAAGGTATAAGGAAAAGAGGAATAATGCGAGAAGGGCTGTGCATGATGCTAAAGTGGCAGCAGATGAGAGGTGGGGTAGGCGACTGACAGAGAATTTTCAACAGAATAAGAAAATGTTTTGGAAGGAGGTGAAAAGGGTCCGAAAGGGAGAGTCTGGGAAGGAAGAACGAGTAAAAGCAGAGGATGGAAGGATGTTAACTGAGATGGATGCAGTAAGGAAGAGATGGGCAGAGTATTTTGAAAGATTGTTAAATGTAGAGGAGGAAAGGGTGGCTGAGATTGTGGCGGATGGAGGGGTGCAAGGAATAAATGTGTTGGGAGAGTTGAATGATTCTCTGATCACGAAGGAGGAAGTGGAGAAGGCAGTAAAGGAGATGAAAACAGGGAAAGCTGCAGGTATGGATGGGTGTGCTGTGGAATGCCTGAAGGGTGGTGGAGTGACTATTTTTGACTGGTTAATAAGATTGTTGAATGTGTGCTTTGTGAAAGGCATGGTGCCAATTGACTGGGCAAGTGCTTCTGTGGTCCCGTTGTATAAAGGCAAGGGTGATAAGTATGAATGTACTGGCTTTAGGGGTATAAGTCTGTTGAGTGTTGTAGGTAAGGTGTATGGTAGAGTGTTAATTATGAGAGTTAGAGAGGGTACAGAGGGAGTGACTGGTGAGGAGCAGTGTGGCTTTAGGAGAGGGAGGGGATGCGTGGATCAGGTGTTTGCTGTGAGACAAGTGTGTGAAAAGTATTTAGCGAAAGGCAAGGATGTGTTTTTGGGCATTTATGGATTTAGAGAAAGCGTATGATAGAATTGATAGGGAGGCTTTGTGGACTGTTTTAAGATTGTATGGACTTGATGTAAGGTTACTAAAAGGGGTGAAAAGTTTTTATGTAAATAGTAGAGCATGTGTAAGAGTGGGAAATGCTGTGAGTGACTGGTTTCCCGTGAGAGTGGGGCTGCGACAGGGATGTGTGATATTGCCTTGGTTGTTTTAATATTTACATGGACGGTGTTGTAAGGGAGGTGAATGCAAGAGTTTTAGGTGGAGGTCTGAGTGTGGTGAATGTTGATGGTGGAGATTGGAATCTGAAGCAGCTGCTGTTTGCAGATGATACTGCACTGGTGCCTGATTCAGAGGAGAGATTGAGACAGTTGGTAGAGGAGTTTGGAAGGGTGTGTGAAAGGAGGAAATTGAAAGTAAATGAGAATAAGAGTAAAGTGATGAAGTGTACTAGGTTAGTAGATGGTAGGGGGATGAATATAGTTTTGAATGGCGAGTTGCTTGAGGAGGTAAAGTGTTTTAAATATCTAGGGTCACATGTTGCTGTGGATAGAAGAATAGATGCAAAAGTGAAGTTTAGAATAAATGAAGTAGGAAAGGTGCTGGGAGGAATGAAAAAAAGTTTTTAGATGTCGTTCGCTTAGAATGGATGTAAAGAGAAGGCTGTATGAGGGTGTTGTGCTACCGACTGCGTTATATGGGGCTGAAACATGGAATATTGGTGTAGCAGAGAGGAAAAGTTTGAATGTAATGGAGATGAGGAGTCTGAGGAGTGTGTGGAGTGACTCATATGGATCGAGTGCGAAATGATGAAATGCGAAGAACTGGAGTTGTTCGGGAGATGGCTGGTAGAGTTGAGCAGAGGATGTTGCGATGGTTTGGCATATGGAGAGAATGGATAATGAGCGATTGGTGAAAAAGATAACTAGATCTGATGTGAGATGTGTAAGGCTGAGAGGAAGACCACAAATAGGATGGATGGACAGAGTGATGAGAGCGCTTGATGTGAGAGGGATGTCTGTTGAGCAAGGAAGAGTGGCTGTGCGTGACAGAAATAAATGGAGAGAAATTGTGAATGAATAAGTGATGACACAGCCCTGAGGGATATTCTCCCGCATTTGGTCTGATCAGCTAGTCAGGTCAGGTGCGGGTAAGGGGATGGGTTTGTTATGATGTGGCAGGGGTAAACCAGTTCTGCTGTCGAGCCCTGCTGCAGATGTCACTGATTGCATTGCGCAGTTGACCCTTGTGCGGTGTGGTGCGGTGAGGATCTGTCCGTTCTCCCCTTTGGGGCTAAGATGCGAATGAATGTGTTTGAATGGATGAGTAAATGGGGAGTGTGTCGTCCTGTCTCGGCTACCACCCTTTCCTTGGAGGAAGCAGCCTCGGTATATAGATAGATCGATATATACAGTATATATACTGGAGAGAGACAATTTTTATTAATTTATTTGTATTATCAGTCCAATAGACTAATGCTAATAGTGCAACAGCTCAAAAGGATCAGGACCTAATGAAATTGTGGAAAGTTTCTGCTTTACTTTTTCCAATACTATCCAAAGTTGCCAGAAAGTATCTGTCATGTCCAGCATCTTCAGTCTACTCTGAAATGCTGTTTTCGGAAGCTGGTAATATATACGAGGAGAAATAGGTGGTGGCGACCATCATCCACTCACTTGGTGTAGTGCTGCCTACTTCTTCCTTAGCCTTTATCATTCTTTTTCTGTGCCTGCCCTCCTCTCTTCCTATTTCTCCCATCTTTCCTGTCACTACTTAATGCTTTTCTTTCCGTTACAGGTGGCTTTACATTGAGTGACAAGCCAAATGGTTTCCTGTAAGCCAAGAAACCATTTACAACGCTGGGTGGTAACCATATAACCAAACCATATGTGCTCCCTACGTGTCAAGTGGGTTGGTGGAGAGTTAGTGCCCCTCCCTGTAAAACAAATAACTCAGAGTCAAATGGCCACCCCGTACGGGATTATGGCGTCTGGCAATAGATAGACAGATAGATAGAAACGTTCTCGTCTGCTACCTCGAACAGGAGAACAAGTCCTATTTCTCCATCATAATCATCCTCGCTTCCAACTTGCAGATCCTGGCAAATGAATGAGCTCAATTCAGTGCAGTCACCGGCTCATTTTTCAGTTTAAACATATTGATGAAGGGAAGTGACATTTTCTTTTGCACATTGGTTGAAAAACTGAAGAATTACTGTAATCCTAATTCACAAAAAAATTCTTGTTTATATTTGTACTGCATATTTTTTCAATAAATATTCTTAAAATATAACTACAGTAATTTAACTGCCTAATTTCTTAAAAAACTAATATAAATAGACTTAAGAAGAAATAAGTAAGAAAGAAATTCAAGAAGTTAAGAGTTGAGATATAATTTATAAGTAGTATGATAAATGATTGGATGTAAAATATAAGTTCCGGTTCCGGCCAGTTATTTTATGACAGTTCAGGCCGGAATCGGAACTTTACAAAAATTGAGGTTTCGGCCGGAAGTAACCAGCCGGAACTAAGTTCAGTGCACCTCTAATATATATATATATATATATATATATATATATATATATATATATATATATATATATATATATATATATATATATATATATATATATATTGTTACATAGCCTATGATTTCATCATCCTTTGTATAATTCTAATGTACAGTATGCTGCATGTTTGATCACGATTCGCCATGTGGCTTCCATAGTGACCAGGCTTGCGTGTTCTACCTCACTCCCCCCTTCTCCCCCTTATAGTAGAGTAAGTCGTTCTTTCTGTTGTCCAGAGCAGGAGTGTCAACTCTTCGTCCTCTGTGCCTTCATTTGCGTGTCCTTCTTGCAAGTTGAATCAAGCTCTGCCGGCCCCTATTTAATGAGCTCAGTCTCTGTATTAGTTGCCACTTAGATCTACTCCTCATTTTGTTCACATCTCTGTCCTCCCCTGTATAGTGTATTATTATTTTTGTGAGTGCTCAGGAAGTCTCCAGCCATCTAGCTCCTGTTATAATTTGAGTATAAGTGTTATTACCATTTTTCTTGTATTGTATACCATAAGGCGTTGATTCGTGGGCCTGGTGGAGTTTTTACCGTCAGCCAGTATTAGTAATATTTTGTATCTGTAATAATATTATATCTTACTTTAACTGAGCATTATTCGGTTCTCTCATTTATCAGGGCTGACTTAGATAAATTTGCTTTTACTAAATTCATGTTAATAGAGGCTATTGCAGTTAACCATATATGTAACCTGTTTTGCCATTACTTTATCCTCATGAGTCCTGAATGTTTAGTTGTTAGTTTGAGCATTAAACTTTAACTTGTAATTTTACCTAACTCTTGTTTTGAACCTGGAACTTTGCAGGACAGTAGTGATTTTAGTATTCTCACTTGAAGTGTTCAATATCTCTCTCTGTTCCGTAACATAAATTCTGCGACCTCTTATCAGGATATTCAGGATATTATCATAAGGATATTGCTTGATATTTTGTGACTGTGATTTATTCATGATGTCTACTATTACTACTCTTGATGAAGCCAATGATTTTTTTTCAAATGTGCAAACAGTGTGTGATGTAGAAAACAGAACAAAGAATGAACTTAAGCTTGTTGCTCAACAATTGGGAATTGCTGTTCGCTCTCATCATTCTAAAGATCAAATTGTTGGCAGGATTAATAAAAGCTTGTTTAATGTAACTCCTCCAGATGAGCAAACGCAGATTAAAATAGCTAAGTTACAGCTAGCCCTGCAGGAGGCTCATGCTAAGGAGGCCGAGTTTCAGGCTCGTGCTAAGGAGGCTCAGTTTCAGGCTCGTGCTAAGGAGGCTGAGTTTCAGGCACGTGCTAAGGAGGCTGAGTCTCAGGCTCGTATTCTGGAGGCCTCAGGCACAAATTGAACAGGCACGTGCTAAGGAGGCTGAGTCTCAGGCTCGTATTCAGCAGGCACAGGCACAGGCTCAGGCACAAATTGAACTTGTTAGGATTCAGGGAGACCATGAGTATCGCATGAAACAAAGTGGAACTGGATCATCTAGATCTGATGATTTTGATGTTCCTAAAAATGTTAAACTTGTCCCACCTTTTAATGATTCTGATTTAACAAAGTATTTTCAGTTGTTTGAGAGATTAGCAACAGGTTTTAATTGGATCAAAAAGTATTGGCCAGTACTCCATCAGAGTGTTCTCACCGGTAAAGCTCAAGTAACTTATGCATCTTTGCCTCAGGATCAATCTGATAATTATGATGTAGTTAAGAGCTTGATTTTTAAGGCCTATGAGCCTGTTCCTGAGGCCTATAGAGTAAAATTTAGGACAACTTATAAGCAAGAAAAGCAATCCCATATCGAGTATACAAAAATCAAAGAAGATCTGTTAGAGCAGTGGTTAAATTCTAAGAATGTAAATTCTGATTTTGATAAATTTAAGCAAATGATTTTGCTGGAGGACTTCAAAAGGTGTATTAATAAAGATGTAAGCCTATTTCTGGATGAGAAAAGAATAGATAATTTGTCTGATGTTGCAGTTTTAGCTGATGAATATGTTCTCACTCACAAGAGATATTCTAAAGAAAAAAGGAAAGCTGAGAGTAAGTACGTTGCCTCTACTCAGAGTACAGGTAACAGGAAAGAGAATAAAGAAGATGTTTCTCAGGAAGTAAATACCAGCTTCACCTCTAGATTTCAGAAAAGTAAATGTACTTATTGTAGTAAGCTTGGTCATACTACGGAGAAATGTTTCAGGAGACAGCGTGATGTGAACAAAAAGGAGTCTTTAAATATTCAGTCAATTGGTCTAGTGTCCACCCTTGAGAGTTCCCAGAATTCTTTAACTGAGTTAATTGAACCTGCTTTGAGGGGTAAATTAAATTCTCATGATGAAGCTCCTCTTTTGAGCAGTAACGTGGGTGACACTCTCAAGAGTTCATGTGCTAATTTCCTGTCTGATGGTTTTGTCAGTCCTCTGGACAGTAATGGCAGGAAATCAGTTAAAATATATCGTGATACAGGTGCTTGCCAATCCCTTATGCTGACCAGTGTTCTAGGCTCTAATGTTAATTCCTCTGATGAAACAGTAATCTTACAAGGTGTAGGGAATAATTACTTCTCTGTCCCTCTGTGCAGAGTGAATTTAGAGTCTGGTTTTGTTAATGGTTCCGTTATGGTTGGGTTGGTTGAGACACTCCCAATGTCAGGGGTAACTTTCTTACTTGGAAATGATATTGGTGGAAGTCAAGTGTGTCCAGCTCCTCAGTTGTCTAGTGAACCAGTGACTGCGACCCAGGATTGTGATGTCCCTGATGTGTTCTCTGCATGTGCTGTCACTAGGGCTAAGTCTAAAGTTACTGGTGACTTAGAGGATAATGATGATGATGATGTTATCCTAGCTGACACTTTTCTTGCTAATTTGCACCACTCACCAGATGAGGCAGTACCCCGTAGTGTTGATAATTTGTCTCAACAAGAGTTGGTTGAGTTGCAGGTTGCTGACCCTGAATTGAAAGGTCTAGCTAACTCTGCTTGCAGTGAGGAAGAGTCAGCTGGTGCTTCTACTTGTTATTATACAAAGTCAGGAGTACTTATGAGAAAGTGGAGACCCCCAACAGCATCAGCCGACTGTGAATGGGAGGTTGTACATCAAGTTGTCATCCCTCGTGTTTGTAGGCAGGATATCATTAGAGTGGCTCATGATTCGAGTTTGGCAGGACACCTTGGAGTGAGGAAGACTGTGGCATGCATTTTGAAACACTTCTACTAGCCAGGTATCTTCAGAGATGTTTCCTGGTATTGTAAGTCTTGTCACACCTGTCAAGTTGTGGGGAAGTGTAATCAGACCGAAAAGGTTGCACCTCTAGTTCCCATTCCTCCTTTTGAGGCGCCATTCACCCGTGTGTTGGTGGATATTGTGGGCCTTCTTTCTAAGACTTCTTCAGGATTTTCTTATGTGTTGACCCTGATTGATATGGCTACTCGTTATTCTGAAGCCATTCCACTTAGAAATATCTCAGCAAAGAACGTGGTTAAGGAAATGCTAGGGTTCTTCACCAAGTTTGGTCTGCCCAAGGAGGTACAGTCAGACTGGGGAAGTAATTTCATGTCAAATGTTTTCAAGCAGTCTCTGAAAGAGTTGGGCATCACCCAGATCACGTCTTCAGCTTACCATCCCCAGACCCAAGGAGCGTTGGAGAGATATCATCAAACACTCAAATTGATGCTCAGGAAATACTGTTTGGAACATCAGAAAGACTGGGATAAAGGTCTTCCATTCGTTGTATTTGCCGCAAGAGAATCTCCAAATGAATCACTGGGCTTCTCACCCTTTGAACTAATGTTTGGCCATGAAGTAAGAGGACCCCTTAAGCTACTCAAGGAATGCTGGCTGTCGGAGGAAGATGACGTCAACCTGCTGGAGTATGTGATGAAGTTCAAAGAACGGCTGTCCACTGCTTTACAGCTAGCGAGAGAGAATTTAGGAGCTGCTCAGGAGAAGATGAAGACTTGGTATGATAAGAAGTCCAGGTTACGCCACTTTCAGCCAGGAGATCAGGTTTTGATTCTGCTACCAATGCATGGGCAACCTCTTCAAGCCAAGTTTAGTGGTCCTTATTTCGTGGAGAAGAAACTCAGTGATGTCAACTATGTCATTGCCACACCAGATCGTAGAAAGAACAAGCAACTTTTTCACATCAGCATTCTAAAGTTATATCACAGGCTGAACGAAAATAACCCAGTCTGCACTGTAGCTGTTCCACCCGAGTCTGCAAGTGAAGCTCTCCCATGCAGTATGAGCCTGAGTGATAGTTTGGGGAAGAATCCTCTGATATCATGAATGATCTCCAGACCAAGCTTGCTCATCTAGCTCCCGAGGAAAGGCAGGAGTTTTTCGGCATTACTGCAGGAGTACCTGCAAGTGTTCCGTGCCACTCCAGGAAGAACCACTGTGTTGATGCATGATGTCGAGTGTTGGAGACGCAAAAGCCAATTAAATGGGCTCCTTAATGTGTGAATCCAGTGAAAGTTCCTCTCATCCAGAAGGAGCTTGGCTACCTGTTGGACCACAAGATGATTGAGCCTCGTCAGAGCGAAAGGAGTTCTCCTTGTCACTCTAGTCCCTAAGCCAGGTGGGTCACAGCGGCTTTGCATCGACTACAGATGTGTTAATCAGATAACCAAAACAGACACTTACGCTCTCCCTCACGTGGAAGATTGCATAGACAAGATCGGAAAGGCTAGGTAACATGGGCAAGTAAGTTTGATTTGTTAAAGGGATACTGACAAGTACCTATGACTGAATGTGCTAGGGAGATCTCATGTTTTGTAACACTAGGAAAGACTTTTGCATGTTTTGTAATGCCATATGGTATGAAGAATGCACCGTACACTTTCCAGAAGCTCATGAATGTTGTAACAGAGGGTTTGGCAGGGTGTGTTGTTTATATTGATGATGTATTAATCTTCAGTGACAACTGGAAAGATCACCTATGCCATGTCAGTAAATTTCTTGAGCGATTGGTTCAGGCTAATCTTGTAGCTATTTTATCAAAGTGTGAGTTTGGTCTGGCTAAAGTTCAAGTACCTTGGGTACGTAATTGGTGATGGACATGTTGCACCACCAGGAGCCAAGGGTTCAGGTTATAAATGATCTCCTCCCAGACCTAAAAGTAGGAAAGAGCTACAAAGATTTTTGGGAATGGTAGGTTATTACAGGAGATTTGTTCTTAACTTTTTCAATTCTTGTATCACCACTTACAGACCTACTGAAAAAGGGAGTTAAACTTGTCTGGACCGATAACTGTGAATCCTCTCTTCAGTGTAAACTTAAAGCTATCCTATTAAGTCAGCCAGTGCTCGCTACTTCAAATTTTGCTAAGCCTTTTTAAGATGGCTGCTGACGCAAGTGATACAGGAGCTGGGGCTACTGCTTTACTGTAAGAGGATAATCAGGGTATTGAACACCCTGTATCTTATTACAGTAAGAAGTTCACTTCACCTCAAAAGAACTACTCAACTATTGAGAAAGAGCTTTTGGCCTTGATTTTGAGTTTACAGCATTTTTCTATTTTTATTTGTGTTCTGGTTTTGACTCCCATAGTCATTTATACCGATCATAACCCACTGAAAAATCCTTAGTAAGTTTAAATATAAAAATCAGAGAATTGACAAGATGGAGTCTACTTCTTCAGAGAGTATTCATTAGACAAACAACATGTCAAGGGGAAAGAAAAATGTTATTGCAGATTGCTTAGAGTCTAGACTTTTAGACAGAATTTGTTATTATGAGTAATAAGAAATTTTCTTTGTAAATTTCTTTTCTCTTTACAATGGGGAGGTGTTACATAGCCTATGATTTCATCAACATCCTTTGTATAATTCTAATGTACAGTATGCTGCATGTTTGATCACGATTCGCCATGCGGCTTCCATAGTGACCAGGCTTGCGTGTTCTTACCTCACTCCCCTTCTCCCCCCTTTATAGTAGAGTAAGTCGTTCTTTCTGTTGTCCAGAGCAGGAGTGTCAACTCTTCGTCCTCTCTGTGCCTTCATTTGCGTGTCCTTCTTGCAAGTTGAATCAAGCTCTGCTTTCAGCCCCTATATAATGAGCTCAGTCTCTGTATTAGTTGCCACACCCTTAGATCTACTCCTCATTTTGTTCACATCTCTGTCCTCCCCTGTACTTAGTGTATTATTATTTTTGTGAGTGCTCAGGAAGTCTCCAGCCATCTAGCTGCTGTATAATTTGAGTATAAGTGTTATTACCATTTTTCTTGTACTGTATAACATAAGACGTTGATTCGTGGGCCTGGTGGAGTTTTTGCCGTCAGCCAGTATTAGTAATATTTTGTATCTGTAATAATATTATATCTTACTTTAACTGAGCATTATTCGGTTCTCTCATATTTATCAGGGCTGACTTAGATAAATTTGCTTTTACTAAATTCATGTTAATAGAGGCTATTGCAGTTAACCATATATGTAACCTGTTTAGCCATTTACATTATTCTTATGAGTCCTGAATGTTTAGTTGTTAGTTTGAGCATTAAACTTTAACTTGTATTTTTACTCTAACTCTTTTGTTTTGAACCTGGAACTTATGCGGGACAATAGTGATTTTAGTATTCTCACTTGGAAGTGTTCATTATCTCTCTCTGTTCCGTAACAATATATATATATATATATATATATATATATATATATATATATATATATATATATATATATATATATATATATCCTGGGGGTAGGGGGTTTCAAGAATACCTCCCCAGTATTCACTGCTTGTCGTACAAGAAGGCGAGCTAAATGGGTTGGTGGTGGGCTAGTGCCCCACCCCGTAAAAAAGAACTAACTAAAGAGGCAAATAAAGCACCTCGGACCAGGACGGATCATAAGTTGGCGACTAAGGAACGGACAAAGGACATTCTGAGGGTGGGAACATGAAATGTGAGAGGAGTGAATGATGAAATGAAGAGAGATAGAGGCTTGTTCAGATGGTTGAGCATGCAAGAGTGGATATATGTGGATTGACTTAAACTAAATGCGAAGGTGAAAGGGTGAGAGAAGTGGGAATATGGATTTAGGTATATGTGCGAGACTTTATGAGAATGAGAGAGGGGGCAAGAGAGGGAGTATGGTGGTAAGCAGGAAGTGGGAAGGGAGAATCACAGAAGAGTATGGAACAGTGGGTGCAAAGGATTGTATGGATTGAGGGTGAAAGTAGGTATACAAGCATGGCCGATTGTCTGTGCGTAAGCACGGACAGAGGACCGAGTGGCAAAGAGTGTAGAAGATGAGTTTTTGGGCGAGTGTAGAAACACGTATAGACAATACTGAGAGGAGCAAGAAGAGTCATTTTGATTGGAGACATGAATGGTAAAGTTGGGAATGTACGAGTGGATGGAGTGTGGTTAGTCAGTTGGGTGTGCCACAGCTGAAGTAAATGGGAATGGTAGTGCTTTTTGGTGGACATTTGTACTGGTAAGGGGTTGGCAATAGCTAACACCTACTTTTCTGGCATAGAGATGATCCACAGGTATACATGGAAAGTAATGAGAGAGTGATGGATGGTGAACTTGTTGAACGAAAGGCAATGATAGACTAAGTGTGTGTGGATGAGGAAATGAGAGGACAAGTGTTGGATGCAACCAAGTGAGGAGAGGGTTGGGGAATGGAGTCTCGGACCATCTAACTTAGTGATGGCCAAGGTAAAAGTTGCAAAAAAATGGTTGAAGAGACGAAGGGGGAAGACAGGAGGAAAACAGCATCTGTGAGAAGAGTGGAGAAGTTGCAAGATAGTGAGAAAATGGCAGAGTATAAGAGCATAGTGGAAGAAAAGACTGGGGAAGGTATGAGGATTAGAGCAGATGGAAGGGGTGGAAGACGTATGTAAGATATTCACGGAAGAGATGGGCGCAGAGTGTGAGGTGGTTTGTGGAGTGAGGGAGGAGATGTAGGGGTGTGCAATGGACAGGATGGTGGAATGATGAGGTGAAACGAGCTGGGTGGAACAAAAAGAAAGAGAGGCATATAGTGAATGGCTAGGCAAGTAGAGTTAGAGAGAGAAGACAGAGAGAGAGAGAAGAAGAAGAGGAGAAGGTATATGTGAGCAGGAGAAAGGGAGGTGAAGAGACTGGTGAAGGAGAGTAGAGAAGAAAGTGGATTAAGAATTTGGGAGTAATCTGAGTGTGAAATGGAGGGAGAGTACGAAATCGTTCTGGAAGGAGGTAGAGAAAGTAAGGCAAGTGTGAAAGGGGAAATAGTGTAGGGGAAGTGGTGAAAGATAGGAATTATAGATTGCTGGTGGAGAGGGAGAGAGAGAAATTGAGATGGGAAGGAGCACTTTGAGGATATGCGTTTTTTTGAATGTAGAGAGTGAGAGCAGAGTGCGAGTATAAGTGGTTGGGGAATGGCTGAGAGAAGAAAGAGATGAGAAGAGGGAGAAAGAGGATCAGTAGGGCGGAAGTAGAGGGAAGCAATGAAGAAGATCAAGAGATGGGAAACGCCCAAGGAATTAATGGAGTGTGTGGTGAAATGCTCAGGTATGGAAGGGGTGAGATTGTTGGTGGAGTGGATATGGAAGTTGTGTAGATTGGCTTGGGAAGAGAGGGAAGGATGTTCCAGAGGACTAGAAATCTATGGTATAATTGTTCCTTTATACACAGGAAAGGGGAGAGAGAGAAGTATGTGTGAACCATAGGGGTGTACTTGCCTTACTACCAATGTAATTGGAAAAATATATGGTAGAATACTCATTGACAGGGTCTGGCATATGATAGAGGCGTTCTAGTTGGAGAAGAACATGGGGTGATTTGATTTAGGAAGGGAAAAGTGTGTGTAGGTTTCAGATATATGTTCCCTAACGATGTTTAGTGGAGAAGTATCTACAGAGAAAGGGAAAAGAAAGTGTATCTCTGCCTTCATGAACTTGGAAGAAAAGCTTATGACAGACTAGATAAAGTCAAGGTATGTGGGAAGGTATTAAGAATATATCAGAAGTAGAGGGGAAATTGTTGGGTGCTGTGAAGAGTATGTACGAAGGAGCTAGGGCTACAGTGTGGAGTGGATGGTGAGCATTGAGTGAGTTCTTTGATCTCAATGTGGGACTGGAAACAGGGTTGTGTGATGTCTCCATGGCTGTTTAATATATACACTGATAGGATATGTAAGAGGGGGTGCATAGGTAGGGCAGTGGATGTGGAGGTGGCTCTAACGAATGAGGGTGAGATTTGGAAGATTCCAGATGAGTAAAAGTGCTATGTTGCTGATGATGTTACAATATGGTTGTGTGAAGATGAATGAGGAGTTTCAAGGTTTGGTGAATGAATTTGGGACATTAGTGTGTAGGAAGAGGAATTCGGAAAACTTAATGTAAACAACGAGTAAAGTTATGGTGTTTGAGAGGAATCAACTGTCACAGTAATTGTAACAGTGAGATTTGGATGATGAGGATATGGAGAATGTGAGGTGCATTCAAGTGCTTGGAGTAGTGTGATGAGTAAAGATGGAACTTTACAGGGGATGACAGTGCGTGAAGAGGGTAAGCAGGAAGGAAGGTTGTTTGTTCACTGAATTTAGCATTGATGAGGTGAGCTATGGGAAGTTAAGAAGTCACCTGTGGAAGATGATAGTATTGTGATCCCTACCCCACTTGACGTATGGAAGCTGAGGCGTGGACCTTGCAAGACGGGAACAAGTCAAAAAGAGTGAGAGCAGTGGCAATGAGTTACTTGATGGAAGGAGCATGTGGAGTGACATGGAGGATTGAAGGTTGACAGAGCACGAAAGAAGTGAAGGAACCGTTGTGGGTGGATGTGGATGTGGTTGAGCCAAGTATTAGGAGAAATAAACTGAGGTGGTTTTGGACATGTGCAGTGAATGGAGAACTTGGAAAAGACTGACTAAGAGTGGCAAATGTAATCAGTAGGAAAAGCAGAGGTGGAGGAGAGGAGAGGGAGGAGTAGACTGAGGATGAGATTGGAGGGATGGAGTTGAGAAGTATATGAGGGAGGGGGGTGTGGAGGTGAGAGGAGGGTAGGCAAATGGTGGATGACATTAGAGCCACTTATGACAGAGCGTTTTGTCTGCAGCCACCCCTTTGCCGGATTATGGGCGTCGGACTATATATATACATATATATATATATATTTATATATGTCTGTAATGATCAGCCATGACTAGAGTGCCATCCACTGTAGGACCGGCCTTATCCCGACCGGAGTGGGAACGATATTGAGCCTATGTATCTCTACCAAGTGGCTCAGGCTGTCTGAGTAGAGATTGTATGTAGGAGTTAGAAGTCGCTTGTAAGTGTGACTGTAAAAACATGTTGGGTAGGCTTTGGATGTATTATTAGTGTGTAGTCTGTGAACCAAGCGTAATCAGTCCACACAAGCCGATTGGGTGCAAGCATACCTCTATAGTGATCTATCACTGGTTGAACCACAGCACCGCTTTTGTCCGCCAAAAGCAGTACGTGACCGGAATAATGCTCCTAAAGTTTATTACCCTGGCGGGGCGTGAACCCTTGTTGTTCAGTGTATGAAAACGCACATTCTATCACAATAGCACAGAGGCTCCAAAAGTAGAGAACTGTTCACTTCCACAAGGCTATGTATATTACTGTATTCCTTATCATCACTGAAGGCACTATGTGAAAAATTTAATGAAATGCACAATTTTTAGATGTCACTTCCGATGTTTTATTTCCGAAAAAAAAAAACTAAAAACTAAAAACACATCAACTGATTTTCATCAAAAAAACGAAATATGTATTTTCAACGATTCCAAACATAGACCTTCTTTTTTTGAGACCTAAAAGACCACAGTTAAAACATCAAGTATAGGAATAATGCAACACTTTTTCTTCATCAAAGCTGCAGTATGTACTGCTACGCCCTTAGTTACAAATGTTTTCTTAGCTTTACTTTGCTGTCTAATTTGTTTAGACGTCGATGGCCCTTGAAATTCATCCTCAGATTCTGCTGATGATGAAGCGCTACAGCCTTCAACGTCAACAGAACTGACTGGTATAGTCATTTCCATATGCTGTGCAATGAACTTGCGTTTTTCTTTTTAAGTGTTGGCTTGATCACTTCTATGCCGCTTATGATCCCTCTTGTTTGCCAAGATTCTGTCCACCCCGGGCATACTCCCACTGAAGGGATTCTGTTGCTGTAATCGTTCTCCTCTTCGTTTGTCATAGTAAGCAGAGCGTCCTTTCGAAAAATATCAGTTTTTTTAGTTTTTTCTTGAAGATTTCCTCTTTGACTCGGTACCCTGGTATTGGTAACAATCTGTTGTTCTTCAATGCACGGTACCATTTGTGTAGCTTCTGGAACTCGTGAATACCAGAGTCTACCCTTAGGGTCAGGATGAGCGCTCTATCCCAGATCACCATTACCTTCTCAATGGTACTCTTGACTGTGCGACTGATTGTAAGACCGTTCTGATGGTGAAGCATGAAGTTCCTGAGGACATCGGCATTAGTTGGCAGGAGAGCACCCAATATACAGTATCTTTCTTGGGTTTGCCCAAAAGTCATACTTTTGGACAGCTATGTGTCATATGCATGACCTGTGAGTGGAACACACTGATAAGCAAGACTTTACTATTACCATCGATAATAATATTCATCAGAGCATAATTTTGATATATTAGCTTCAGTTCGCTCGGCATATCTGGATACAATGATCATATGCTGGATACATTGATTATTAAACATTGCGTTTGGTATTAGAAATATTCCATTATTAATCTCCGTATCATGCGTTTCACTCTTCCATCCATCCATCCATTACCAGACGCCTCAATCCCGCACGGGGTGGCCACAAACAAATTGCCTCCACGTCGCCCTGTCCACCGCCATTTCACTGCTCTGCTCCCAACTCACACCCCCCTCTCTCATATACACTCTTGAAAACAGTAAAATAAACGTTTATTTTGTTTTCGCTGCAGAGCCGTTGGCATTTTTTATATTTGTCGTTCAATTAAGCAACAATCTCGAATGGTATAACGCGACTTTATTATTATTACTTTATTATTATTTTTCATTAACTTCTGTTCTGTCTCAAATATCTCCCATACGATATTCCCATGTTTTTTTTCCTCTCACATCTCTCGTTCTTGGATTCATTTGTTTCCTCTCCCTCCTCTTATTTTATTCACCACTCTTTTCCTCACGTTCCTCTGTTTTTCTTCCCTTTCTCCTCCTGTGTGTGTCACTCCAATTTCTCGCTTCATTGCCATTTTTCTTTCGCTTCCTGTTCCTTTGTCGTCCTCATTGAGTTCATTTCGTTTTCACATCTGTCCAATTGTTCTCGACTCTTCATGTAATCCTCTCACCCATTAGTTGTCACACTTATCTCTCCAAGTTTCTCCTTCATTCTCAATTTCATGGTGAACCTCTTCCCGGATTAACTTTTATCTTCTGTGCCTCCTGTTTTTCCCTACATATTTTTCTCACTTTCTCCTTCCGTCTTCGTCTGCTATCTTTTCCTGTATCTCTCACTCCTCTGTTTTGTGTTCTTGTTAATGTTTCCTTTTCCATTTCTTTTTGAACTCTTCTTGGAGTAATTTTTTCTCCCCGTTATTATCTAATTCCTATGTCTCCTCCTCGTCCTCTATACCACTCTGTTTCTTGGCGCTGACTATTTCTCCCTCACTCTCGTACCTCCATCTTCCCCCATTCTCTGCATCCAACTCGCTTCCCTCTTGCTTCAAATTTTTCCCTTCAGTCCTCTTTTCCTTGCTAACACTTTCATGCATCCATCCTTCCTTCTCCTCCAATTTTCCTTCTCTTTCGCACCCTGATCTCCTCCCATCCTTTATGTCAGTCTTCCTCCCTGGACATGCCATACTGTTCTTCGTTCTCCATTCCCTTGTCAGCCTCTTCCCGGGTCCATCCTTTCCATGCCGTAGAAAAATCCAGGCCAGCACACCAGCGTAGAGGGGGGTGGCTGGATGCAAAAATACCTACACTGTTTTATTTCGCAGCCTGTGTTTCCTCTTCACCTGAGCCTTGGCAACACAGTTAGTCAATCCGTCTCACTGACTTTGTTTTCGCCTCGCCTCTCTGTCGTTCTGCCTCTTTCTATCCTCTTTGTCTATTTTCATTGTCTTTTCTCCCCTTACTTGATTTTCTGTGTATCTTTCTTTTTCTGGCTGCTGCTGCGACATCCAAAGCAATATTCAAACGGTATTATTTCTGTGTGCCGTTGGCTGCATAATCCAAGCATCTGTGCCACAACCAAAGCTCAACCCAGCCATGACTGACACACATCTGACCACACAATTCCCTACTTGCTTGTTTAAGCTTGCCCCGGAGAAGGTCATTATTATATTCTTGCCAATAGCAAATAGTTTTATTCAGCTGCAGAGAGCCCTTGCTGTGGTAGGGATGAATGAAGACTCTGCCCAACCCCATCGTTCGATATATCTTGTCTATTTAGAATAAAATCGTCTTTTGAAGCAAGAAAGAAATAAAGCTGATGCACAATTGCCCATGAGTTTATGATGAATGTGATCATACATTCTACATTAATTTGATCGTTGCTGTCCCCAGACGATTTTATCCAGCGCAAGTTCATAACTCGGTTTTGGGGGAGGCTAAACATTTTTAAGAGTAAGCAGCCGGGTGGTGGACACTGATGCATGTCGAGAACGTCCTGAGTCAGGCTGAGAACAGCAGGGCCCTCGTAACTCTGCTGGAGAAACAGTTTTATCTGTAACCAGTGTACTCGTGACGCTGGGCAACACAAGTAAAGCAAACTCTCTGCCAACCAAGTCGGACGTCAATAAGCTAGCCTGTCGCCAAACCTATCTGTCGCCAACTGAGCCTGCCCATCACACAAATCAGGCTGTCAGTAAGTCTGTCTGTTGCCAATCCCATCAATAAGACTGTCTGCCACTAAAAGTGTCTGCCATCTCTTGCCAACCAAGTCTGACGTCAATAAGCCAGCTTGTCGCCAAGCGTAACTGTCGCATGTCATCCAAATACAACCTGTCAATAAGTCTGTCTGTTGCCAAGCCCGTCTATTAAACTGCCCGCCGCTAAACCGTCCGCTGCCGCCATCCCTGCTGTGTGCCATAAGTCGTCTGTCGTCAAATCATCCCGGCCACAATCCAGCTGACCGTCAAACCTCCAGTGACCCGGCGGTGACCTGCAACCTGCTCTCTTCATCTCCCACCAGTAGTCAGTAGCAGCTCATACCATGCCCTGCAGTAGATGTTATTTAAATAGGTGGGCTTTAGAGCCATTTAGTAAAAAGTTTCTTCTATTATCTCCGGACCAATTATCCTAATAAATTATTTATTTTCTCTTTTTCTCTTTCTTCTCTGAAACAATTAAATTACTATACCAAAAACAATTTCCCCAGATTATTTTTCATACCCATATTATTTGTTTACCATTTTCATCCTTATGAACAATTTATTATATATATATATATATATATATATATATATATATATATATATATATATATATATATATATATATATATATATATATATATATATATGCAAAAATCATTAAAGACCAAGGCGTAGCCATTGTTCACTATTTTTCTGTTGATCTTTTCGAGTTTTCTTACACATTGTTTTACACTCTGATTCAGGTTGTAGATAATATGTCCAAGATCCATGTCATAACTATATTTTATTAATTATTTATTTTCATTTTTCGTAGGACGTTTTGTGTATCCTTCCACATCATCAGCGACTGTAATATAGATACAATACACTATAAAACATGACATATACAACATAAACCTATACAATATATATACTGAAATGTACAACGACTAATAAAAGTGTAGAGTTACAAGAGTATGGATAAAGAGACAAACCCTTTAGGTGAAGTCAAGTATGAGCTACAGTTAAAAGTGTATGGATAAAAGAGACAAACCTTATAGGTGTAGTCAGCTATGAGCTACGCGGATGACTCCGAAGGTTGTATGGATGAGTGGGTGTTTGTGGCTGTGTAGTGTTGCCAGTTGTGTTATTGTGTGTGTAATGTTCATTTGTAATTGTCGCTGCTTGTGGTCGGGCCTTTGTGTATTTAAACAGTTTGAGGGTACGATCTAGTCCGGTAGTTTGGTTGTTTATGGCCGGTGTGTTTTCACGTATGAGAAGTGCTTCTGCCAGATGTAGTCTAATATGGTCATGACATTTTTTTATTATGTTAGTATTTTCTATTAGAAATTGTCTGTTTATTGATGTGTGATGTTGAGTCATATGATCTTTTATAGAACCAGATTGTAGGTGCATGGTTAAACGTCTGCTTAGTGTGGTTGTGGTCATACCAATATATTTCATGTGACGAAGTTTACAACCTTCGTGTGGGCAAGTGAATTCATAAACTACATTGGTATGTTGAAGTTTGTTGGTTTGTCGAGCTGTGTTGTTTTTCATAATCATGTTGCTAACTTTCCTGTTTTATAGTAAATAATTAAACTGAGCTTGTCTGAGGGGATAACACATGATGTGTTACGTGTCACAATCTCTCTAAGTACACGTTCATCCGTTTTATTAGCAGGACATCTGATTACCATAATACACATTGTGGGTAACAGTATGGGAAGCGGTTGGACATTTGTGGTTGAGACTTGTTTTGAAATAAATTGACATATTTCTCTGTCAACTATTTGATTGGAATTACCATTGTTAATTAAGATCTGCTTTAATTTAGTTACTTCTGAGTGGAAGAGTTCCCACGATGAGCAGTTCCTATGAGCACGACGTAAGTATGACCTGATAACTGACAATTGGTACCGCTGCGGACACTCACTCACAGCATTAAGGCATCTACCCAAGTCCGTAGCTTTACGATATACGGAGGTTTTATAGTTACCATTCTCCTCTTCTATTAATACATCAAGAAAAGGGATTTTGTTGTTTGCACTTATCTCATAAGTAAATTTTAATATTGAGTTATGTTCCATGGCAGTTCTTAGTTGTTTAAGGTGGTTTTGTCTCTAACGACCACATAGATATCATCAACATAGCGACAATACGTGGTTGGACGCAGGTTGGTATCTTCTAACACTTTGTTTTCTAGATGACACATGTAAAAGGCAGCAAATGTTGGGCCCAGGGGTGAACCCATGCTGACTCCGTTAACCTGCTGATACAGCTTACCGTCTGGGCTGCGAAAGGGAGCTTCGGTGGTGCATGCTCTCAGTAATGTTTCCAAGTTGTGGGTTGAGATCTTAGGTGGGCACAGGGTTGGGTGGTGATACACATTTTCTAAAATTATCTGTATAGTTTGGTCTACTGGTACGTTAGTGAAGAGGCTTTCAACATCTAACGAAGCCAAGAGTCCGCTGGGTCGAGTAGAGCGGATAATGTCTATGAACTGGTCTGTGGACTTCAGGGAAAACTTCGCTGGAATGTATGGTGTAATGATTTGATTTACTTGTCTCGCTGTTGTATACGTTGGTGTGGTTACCTGGGAGATGATGGGACGGAGTGGGTTGTTGGTTTTATGGGTTTTTACATTACCGTAGATGTACCCTGGAGCATACTGTCCAACTATGGGGTGAGGTGTGGTGAGTCTCGGCATGCGTTGTTTGCAGTAATAACTCGAATGATTTTCTTCTTGAGAGTTTCTGTTGGATCACGGGAAATCTGCTGGAATTTGGTATTGTCACTGAGAATAGCATCCAGTTTGTGTTGGTAGTCTTCTTTGTTGAGGAGAACATAAATGTTAGACTTATCAGCTCGCCTAATGACTATGTCTGTATTAGTTTGAAGATCCTTGGCTGCTTGCTGAAGTTCTGGTGTAAGGAGAGAGCTCCGTTTGTAGCTGCGTCGTCGTGTGCCCTCGGCCCTCAATTGGTCTTGTAGGTCATGGTTAATGGTAATTTTGCCTTGTTGTTCCAATTTTTGCAGTGATGTATTAAGTAATTCTAATTCCATCATTTTGTTAATTTTGTCAAACCTCGGCTGTAGGTGGCAATTAAGGCCCAGGTTTAACACTTTCTTCTCTTGTTCAGTCAGTACATGATTCGAGAGGTTACGGAAAGAATCGGATTTTTCTGGTAAGGTGACTTGTCCTCCATATAGCTTGTTCAGTTTTTTAATGGTTCTAGTTTTGGTTATTTCTTCTGTTTGACGGCGAAGGTCGTCCAAGGCTTGATTGATGTTGTGGCGGACGTCATCGTTGATGTCAAAGATGTTATATTCGGCCAAGAGGGCGGTACGCTGATCGTTCAGCTGTTTTCTTTCTATCTCTTTTAGGTGTTCTTGGCGGAGCACTAGTTGTTATCTATACTCCAGTGTAATGTTTTCTTGCCTTGCTGCCGGGTCATGGGTTCGAATATTAGTATATTTAGGCAGAATGTTTTCTTTTATCCATACTCTTGTAACTCTACACTTTTATTAGTCGTTGTTGTACATTTCAGTATATATATTGTATAGGCTTATGTTGTATATTTTTTATTTTTTTTTTTTTTTTTTTTTTTTTATGTGTCCTACTCTGGGCAAAGGCTTCAGGGCCTATATCTTGGGAGCAGTAGCCTATCCCAAGGCCCAGTAGTCCTCCAACACCTCCACATGTCACCACTTCGGCGCTAACACCCACCGTCCATATTGAATACATGCTAGGGCTGTCTCATACAGGACTGGTGTATTGGTATTAGCGTGGGTATTTTTACGACATGTCGGCGGGTCATCTGGTAGATCAGGAAAGTCTGCTTTTAATGAAATTCAAATCCTTAAACTGTTCCCTGCCCCAGCCGGGATTCGAACCTGGGTCCATCAGGACTGCAGGCCGCCTCTCTATATTACAGTCGCTGATGATGTGTAAGGATACACGAAACGTCCTACGAAAAATGAAAATAAATAATTAATAAAATATAGTTATGACATGGATCTTGGACATATTATCTACAACCTGAATCATAGTGTAAAACAATGTGTAAGAAAACTCGAAAAGATCAACAGAAAAATAGTGAACAATGGCTACGCCTTGGTCTTTAATGATTATTGCATAAAAGAAAACATTCTGCCTAAATATACTAATATTCGAACTCATGACCTGGCAGCAAGGCAAGAAAACATTACACTGGAGTATAGAAAACAACTAGTGCTCCGCCAAGAACACCTAAAAGAGATAGAAAGAAAACAGCTGAACGATCAGCGGACCGCCCTCTTGGCCGAATATAACATCTTTGACATCAACGATGACGTCCGCCACAACATCAGTCAAGCCTTGGACGACCTTCGCCGTCAAACAGAAGAAATAACCAAAACTAGAACCATTAAAAAACTGAACAAGCTATATGGAGGACAAGTCACCTTACCAGAAAAATCCGATTCTTTCCGTAACCTCTCGAATCATGTACTGACTGAACAAGAGAAGAAAGTGTTAAACCTGGGCCTTAATTGCCACCTACAGCCGAGGTTTGACAAAATTAACAAAATGATGGAATTAGAATTACTTAATACATCACTGCAAAAATTGGAACAACAAGGCAAAATTACCATTAACCATGACCTGCAAGACCAATTGAGGGCCGAGGGCACACGACGACGCAGCTACAAACGGAGCTCTCTCCTTACACCAGAACTTCAGCAAGCAGCCAAGGATCTTCAAACTAATACAGACATAGTCATTAGGCGAGCTGATAAGTCTAACATTTATGTTCTCCTCAACAAAGAAGACTACCAACACAAACTGGATGCTATTCTCAGTGACAATACCAAATTCCAGCAGATTTCCCGTGATCCAACAGAAACTCTCAAGAAGAAAATCATTCGAGTTATTACTGCAAACAACGCATGCCGAGACTCACCACACCTCACCCCCATAGTTGGACAGTATGCTCCAGGGTACATCTACGGTAATGTAAAAACCCATAAAACCAACAACCCACTCCGTCCCATCATCTCCCAGGTAACCACACCAACGTATACAACAGCGAGACAAGTAAATCAAATCATTACACCATACATTCCAGCGAAGTTTTCCCTGAAGTCCACAGACCAGTTCATAGACATTATCCGCTCTACTCGACCCAGCGGACTCTTGGCTTCGTTAGATGTTGAAAGCCTCTTCACTAACGTTCCAGTAGACCAAACTATACTGATAATTTTAGAAAATGTGTATCACCACCCAACCCTGTGCCCACCTAAGATCTCAACCCACAACTTGGAAACATTACTGAGAGCATGCACCACCGAAGCTCCCTTCGCAGCCCAGACGGTAAGCTGTATCAGCAGGTTAACGGAGTCAGCATGGGTTCACCCTGGGCCCAACATTTGCTGCCTTTTACATGTGTCATCTAGAAAACAAAGTGTTAGAAGATACCAACCTGCGTCCAACCACGTATTGTCGCTATGTTGATGATATCTATGTGGTCGTTAGAGACAAAAACCACCTTAAACAACTAAGAACTGCCATGGAACATAACTCAATATTAAAATTTACTTATGAGATAAGTGCAAACAACAAAATCCCTTTTCTTGATGTATTAATAGAAGAGGAGAATGGTAACTATAAAACCTCCGTATATCGTAAAGCTACGGACTTGGGTAGATGCCTTAATGCTGTGAGTGAGTGTCCGCAGCGGTACCAATTGTCAGTTATCAGGTCATACTTACGTCGTGCTCATAGGAACTGCTCATCGTGGGAACTCTTCCACTCAGAAGTAACTAAATTAAAGCAGATCTTAATTAACAATGGTAATTCCAATCAAATAGTTGACAGAGAAATATGTCAATTTATTTCAAAACAAGTCTCAACCACAAATGTCCAACCGCTTCCTATACTGTTACCCACAATGTGTATTATGATAATCAGATGTCCCCTGCTAATAAAACGGATGAACGTGTACTTAGAGAGATTGTGACACGTAACACATCATGTGTTATCCCCTCAGACAAGCTCAGTTTAATTATTTACTATAAAAACAGGAAAGTTAGCAACATGATTATGAAAAACAACACAGCTCAACAAACCAACAAACTTCCACATACCAATGTAGTTTATGAATTCCCTTGCCCACACGAAGGTTGTAAACTTCGTCACATGAAAATATATTGGTATGACCACAACCACACTAAGCAGAACGTTTAACCATGCACCTACAATCCGGTTCTATAAAAGATCATATGACTCAACATCACACATCAATAAACAGACAATTTCTAATAGAAAATACTAACATAATAAAAAAATGTCATGACCACATTAGACTACAACTGGCAGAAGCACTTCTCTATACGTGAAAACACACCGGCCATAAACAACCAAACTACCGGACTAGATCGTACCCTCAAACTGTTTAAATACACAAAGGCCCGACCACAAGCAGCGACAATTACAAATGAACATTACACACACAATAACACAACTGGCAACACTACACAGCCACAAACACCCACTCACTCATACAACCTTCGCAGTCAACCACGTAGCTCATAGCTGACTACACCTATAAGGCTTGTCTCTTTTATCCATACACTTTTAACTGTAGCTCATACTTGACTTCACCTAAAGGGTTTGTCTCTTTTATCCATACTCTTGTAACTCTACACTTTTATTAGTCGTTGTACATTTCAGTATATATATTGTATAGGTTTATGTTGTATATGTCATGTTTTATAGTGTATTGTATCTATATTACAGTCGCTGATGATGTGGAAGGATACACGAAACGTCCTACGAAAAATGAAAATAAATAATTAATAAAATATAGTTATGACATGGATCTTGGACATATTATCTACAACCTGAATCATAGTGTAAAACAATGTGTAAGAAAACTCGAAAAGATCAACAGAAAAAATAGTGAACAATGGCTACGCCTTGGTCTTTAATGATTTTTGCATATATATATATATATATATATATATATATATATATATATATATATATATATATATATATATATATATATATATATATATATACACCAAGTAAGACATCTGCAGGCGATCTTGGACATCGGAACTTCCAAAACAGCAGCAAAATTAATGTTATAAATACTCTGAACATGATTCGAATTTTCGGCCCACCACAGGCCATCATCAGGTATTACAATTATTGTCCTATAAGTCAGCATAGACTTGATGAAAAAAAAAAAAAAACAGGACTTTACAGAATCATAAAACTAAATACAGGCAAGTAAAATCAACCCTCCTCCCCGTATAAAAGCTCAAACAGATTTTTTTTTTTAACTTAATGGCCATCACCTTGAATGGGCATTAGCCCAGCAAGAATCAATAATCATGAAAGCCAAAATAATGATATGAAATATTTGCATCCATTTTATACCAATATTAAATTATTATTCATGATTATGAAACACAAAAAGTAATACAGAACACATCAGTATACATGGATAGTACCAGGACAAAATACTTCCATCTATACATCACATGTAGACTGATTACTATACTACTACAAAATATTCAAATTATTAACAAATTTATGAAAAAAAATATATAAAAGGAACAATTATAAATTTATTGGTCCTGAATAAAAGAAAAAAAATACACATTTATATAAATGTAACCTGCTCCTGCAGTTCACAAATATATAAAAGTGTATTGACGTATTTACATATGTACAAAAACCATATCCCTATATACAAAAAAAAAAAGAAAAAAAATAGATATATACATAATAAATAAGGAAACCACAACCAACTTCATAAAAAATCACAACTCTCTGAGCAGTCATGGTCTCTTTCAGGAAAGTCATCAGTTTATTAGTCACACCAACGTCCCCATCACTCAAGACAGAATCAAGTGTGAAAGGAAGCGCATTTGTCCAACAGTAGGCAGCAAGAGAAGTACGTTCCCCAGCATACCTACTGCAGTACAAAAGGATGTGACTGGTAGATAACACAGCATCACAGGTGGTACATCGCGGTGGAAATTGTCTGTTAATATATGGTAACATGTGTCAATAGGGTGGAATTCATGCGGAGGCAGGCTAAAGCGACCTCCTTCCGCCTGTTTCCTCGGGAGGAACTAGACCAGTCACATATGGTCCTTTTGACTGATGGAATTGCCAGGTCGGTCCACTGACTTTTCCACAGAAGATTAATTGATTTCTTTCCGAAAGGGAGACTAGACTGTAGCTCACGAGGAACGTCTCAAATCTCCTCGAGTTTACAGCCGATTTAGCTAATACGTCAGCCTGCTCACTGCCGTAAATACTGCAATGACCAGGCACCCAGATCAGAGAGAAGGATTTAGTACACGTGTGCAGCTTATTGATAATGCGGCCCAGGACCTCATGTGATTCAGTCCTACACAAATGAATTGCCTGAAGGGAGGACTTAGAGTCCGAAAAAATGATAAAACTCTCATGACCTGAATGCAAAGCACAGTCTATAGCTTGATCTATGGCCAATAATTCGGCAGTAAATACAGACGTATGGGGCGGCAAGCGAAAACGGATGCGACACTCCGTAGACCACACACTTGCACCGACACATTCATCCAACTTAGAGCCATCGGTGCACAAGTGGAATGACGCTAGGTGTCTAATGAGGATCATCCGGAACAACTGTCGTATTTCCACCTCCGGCGCCTTGTACTTTGCGATGGGGAGCCAGTCAGTGTTAATTGTGGTAGCAAGTGACTCCCAGGGCACTATTTTTGATGTTAAAACCTGATCCCCATTAGAAAGGTTATACCCTAACACCTCACAGAGGAGGTGAAGCCTCACAGCCACTAGCTTGAGGGCTGCATACAGCAGGTATTTCCACTGTAGGAGGATCCAACAGGTCGGAAGACCAAGTGAGTGTTTACAGTGGATTGTGATACCATAAGAAAATAAGAGGTGGTCATGCTGCAGATGGAGGGGGAGGCACATTAGCCTCCGCTTCTAACCACTCCACATGAGTACATCAAAGGGCTCCGAGACCTATGTGCAAGCACACGTTCTGAAGCACATCAAGTCTATGGAGGACAGCATCTGATGCTGACCCATACACCTGTGAGCCATAGTCAAGCTTAGAATGGATAAGGGACTTAAACACATTCAGTAAAGAAGTTCTGTCTTCTCCTCATGATTTACCGGAGAGAAACTTAAGGACGTTAACTTTTTTACCACAAGAAGCAAGCAAATGATTAATGTGTGTTCTCCAACTGAGCCTACTGTCAAAATGTAGACCCAGGAATCTGACTGAATTTTGAAAAGATATCGGCTGATTGTCTAAAGTTAAATGCAAAAGAGGTACGTTAATTTTACGAGTAAAAACAACACCGACACACTTGGGGATGGAATATTTAAATCCCCACTCCAGGACCCAACACTGAACAGATTCAAGTGCCAGTTGAATCTGCTGCGCTGAGGATTGTGCAATGCGGGAAGAGTGCGACATTGCATAATCATCAGCACAGAGTGAGTATCTAAGTGTCCTGGGGATCGAAGCGGATGACAGAATGTCATTAACGGCAATGCTGAACAAAGTAGGGCTAAGAACACTTCCTTGTGGTATCCCGTTCTCTTGGACAAATATGCCCAAAGTTATGTTACAGGGTAACCTGACAGAAAACGTTCTGTCAGTAAGGATGTTCAGAAGGAAAATGGGCAAATTACCTCTTAAATCATAAGCGTAGAGTTTATGTAGTATTCTGTTTCGCCAGGTCATATCATAAGCCTTATGAATATCCAGAATAATTCCTATCATGACTTCGAGATTGGCAAAAGCCTCAGGTATGCACTGCTCCAGGTGCACTAAACGATCCAGAGTGGACCTGTATTTATGGAATCCACTCTGTTGATCATTTAACACACCCTTTGACTCTAAAACAAAAGTAACCTTTTTATTAACCATACGTTCAAAGACCTTACATAGACAGTCAGGTCGAAACGAAATGGGACTCATAAGGCGACCGTCTCGGCAAGGTATTGGTATGACATCCACATAGTGCCATGAGTTTGGGAACGTGCGAGATGCCCAAATCTCATTGTACACTGCTAACAGCTTACTCAGGTTGGCCTGAGTAAGATGCTGGATCATACCATACGTAGTGGTGGATGGACCAGGACTGGAGCCTTTACAGGATTTTAGGGCAAAGAGAAGTTCCTCTAATGTAAATTCGGAGTTGTAGCTGGTATCTCTATCTTCTGTGGCAAAGTCTATGTTTTGTAGCTCAGCCGTATGTTTATGGTGGAGAAAGCGAGGATCGTAGTTGGCTGAGCTGCTTACCTGGGCAAAATGGTCGGTGAAAGTATTGACAATGTCCACGGGATTGTCATTGACATTCCCGGCCACCTCAAGTGTGGTGATTGGTGACCTGGTGTACTTGTTGTTAAGTACATTTATCGTGGACCAGACCTGACTTAGTGGGGTGGTGCGATTCACCGTTGACACAAAACTACACCAGTTATTCCCTTTTGCCACTTTAATTGTCCTCCTTGCCTCAGCCTTAGCCGCTTTGTAGGCGATAAAGTTTGATTCTGTTGGCTGTTTCTCAAAATCCTGTATCTCCTATTGCACTTAGTGAGTGCTTGTCGGCAATCTGGTGTCCACCACGAAACTCTACGCTTGTTTGGAATTGTAGATGTCTTGGGAATAGCAGCCTCAGCTGCGTGTATAATGGAAGTTTGTAGGTGTGAAACTTTCTGTTCAATGTCATCTCCTGATATGTCTAGATTGGCGACCCGTGGGTAGTACCCCAATCTGCTTTCTTAAATTTAGGTGGTGGAGGAGGCTCAGAATCGTCATGTGTGTAAGAAAGAAAGATTGGAAAATGATCACTACCCATCGAGTCGTCATACGGGTCCCAAGAGATGTTAGTGTGTATATCGGGAGACGACAAGGACAGATCTATATATGACATGGTGCCAGTGCGGTCGTCTACACGAGTCGCTCTACCATTGTTTAGAAGACAGAGGTTTGACTGTAATATTAGGTTGGCTACTTGCTCCCCCCTACCATCACTCCTCAAGCTTCCCCGTTGAGAGTGATGGGTGTTAAAATCACCTAAAATTAATTTATGACCCGGAAGTTGATGGGCTAGTGAAGTGAACACATCACCATCAATGGGACCACGGGGAGGACAGTAGATAGAACAAATAAACAGATACATGTTATTAAATTTTACTCTGCACACAACGGCTTCCAGAGTAGAATTTTGAATCACTTTTGTTTGTGGGTGTGATTTGTGGGTGTATATGGCAACTCCGTGACCATCATATCTTCTATACGAATGGTAGTGTTTGAACTGGGGAGGATCACGGTGATCCACCAGGTGCATCTCCTGTAAACAAACAATGTCTGGCCTGTGTATAGAAAGCAAAATTGCTATATTGTGGAATTAATTCCCAAGAGTCCTACAATTCCATTGTAACACAGTGAATGTGGCGGTTTAAGATTTACGAACGAGGCCAGTGTGCTATGCTTTTATATGCCGCCCGCCGCCAGGTGAGTGGCTACCGGGGGACCTATCCCAGTGCTTACTAAAGGAAACTTCCATACATTGATCATCAAAAACTAGGCTCCCAGAGCCCCCTGAGGAAGAGCTAAATTTTCTCTCCCTAGCTGGACCAGGAGCAGGAAGGACATGAGGACATGACTGTTTCGTAAGGGTGATCATATTACTCTTAACAGAGTTGTCAGACTTGTTTAGGGTTTACTGATTGAGAGGCAGCAGCAGCCTGAGAGTAGGAAGTTGCCATGGGGATGTCAGGTTGAGAGCTGGACTGGACAGGAGGCTGACATGGTGAGGTAGTGTGCGTGGCAAGAGGAACTGGTTCAGGGTCAGTCTGTATTTCCACAGAGCACATCACGGGACTGGACATCACCACCGATGCATAGGACCTATTTAGCTTAGGAGTTGCATGCAACTCCTTCACCTTTTCCTTGCTTCGTAAAAGGAGATACCCTCTGTTGCCTTCACCACACAGACCTCTTTCTTCTCCTTCCACTTGGGACAATCCCTAGAGGAAGTGGAGTGAGCACCCTTTCAATGAAAGCAACAGACAATCTCTGACGTGCAGTGTTCAGCATCGTGACCCTGTGTTGTACATTTGGCACACACTGACTGTGAAGCCCGACAATTCTTATCATTATGTCCATATAATTGACATCGCAAACACCGACGAGGATTTGGGATATATGGCCTGACGTTGATAATTTCATACCCGACTTTTACATGGGCTGGGAGATTCACTCCTCCAAATGTCAAGACAATAGTTGCAGTCTTCATCCTTCCGCCTTTCGCAAAACGAGTGATAAATCGGGCCTCAATCACATCTTGCTGAGCAACTTCACGTACGATCTGGTCCTCTTCCATGACCATGAGGTCCCTGCAAGTGATGACACTCTTGCAGGAATTCATGGCATGTGGGATCCTCGGCTCGACATCATAACAGTGAAACTTGCACAGTTTCATCAAGTCATGAACCTGGGAAGAGTTAACAGTTTTAATCAAGAGGTCACCATTGGCAAGTTTTTTTTACTTGTTCCACTTCCCCCGCCCAGTGATTACTCACCCTCTTGATGAGAAAGGGATTGAGACTGCTCAAGAGAGTGGATCCAAGAGCATGTAGGGTGACAAATTTGGCATTATTTACAGGGATGTCCATTGTGCATGTCTGGGACCGTTCAATCTGGGGATGGTCTGTCCGTGTGGCTGTCTGTGGTTCGTCAGGACCACCTCCCCCCCTGAGGGAGGGGGAGGGGGTAGGGGCGTCCAGCATAGTGATCACTTCCCCCTAACGGGGAAAGTGGGAAGGAGAAGGAAAACGAGAAAGGGACAAATCACACTGGGACCAAACACCTAAGGTTGAAATTGCCCTCTCAAACCACTCCAGGGAAGCCCGACCCTGTTAATTCACGCTCCAGAGCGATCAGTGGGGGGGGACCCTCCGTGGGCAGCAAGCAAAGGTAATCTCAGTATATTGGAACAGACACCTACTGTTCCTAGCTATCAGGAAGAGGAGGAATGTGAGAAACTAGCTAGCCTAACGTGCACCAGAAGGGTGGAAAAAAAAAAAAAAAAAAAAAAGCTAATTGCCGGTGAGGCAGCCCAAGGAAGCTAGAGGAGAGCTCAGAAGCACACAACCTCACTCTCCACGACCATGCAAAAAAAGTGCTCAAACAGAAATGCCAAGAACCACTCAGAGAAGACCCAAAGAAAACTACTCACCCCCCCCCCCCCAACTGAAGCAAACAAACCAAACCTACATATAGGTTCGAACAAAGAAACCATTAAGTACTCTTAGGTACATTAATTTTGCGTCAATACTTTTCTATTAGTAATTATTCTCCTAGTAAAGCATTAGCTGAATTACTGAATTTAGTTACTATCTGAAAATCATTGTAAGAGAAAGGCTGGTCATGGGTTAATGAATGCTCTCTAATAGTTGAAAATACCATCTGATGTTAATACAGTATTGCCCTTGCCCTGTCCTGTATCTCTTTCCCATATGTTCAGATGTTCTTATTTTGAATGAACGACTTGTACATCCAATATACCAAGCCTTATAACTAGGATATGTAAATTTGTAAACAACATCTGAATATTGAAGAGTAGGCACTCTATCTTTGATTGAAAAAATCCTTTATCTTAAAGTCAATGGTAAGTATAATCCTAAAATATACAGGAGGAAAATTCTTTTAATTCTTTAGTACCAGATTGCGAAACTGATAACTGATTTTTCCACAGAAAGGCATTTTAACATATTTAATTTTTTTCACCTCAAAACATGCAGATTTACTTCTTAGTTTAGTATAGAGGATGATAATTATTGTTCAGAAAATAACCCCTAAGTTTAAGAAATTCTGCATGCAAAGTTATATAATTCGAACAAACATTGTATACGCTCTGTTCAGTAAAGTTCTAACTGATTTAATTTTGTGTATCATCGGACAAAAACTGTACCAATTTAAGCCTTGAGCCGTAAAAGTTGGTTCTCTGTGTACCCCTGTTACTAGTCTTTCATTACCTTTAGCAATTTTTATATCTAAAAATGATATACTTCCATTATTTTCTAATTCACATGTGGACCTTATATTCTTATGGTGTTTGTTTAAAAAAAAAAAATTGATGAGCCTCTTCATTATTGAAAATTAGAAATAAATCATCAAAATATCTTCTTAAATAAAGTGGTCTAAATTCACTGGAACAATTATTTAACCATGAAATCTCCCTGTTGCACAAAAAAGCATTAGCAAAAACAGGTCGAAGACACGAGCCCATACTGATACCATCTACTTGATTATAACGAATATTGTTAAACAGAAAACATGATTCTGATGTAGCAAAGTCTAATAACTGTCTATCCTGGGTTGCATCTAAACCATAAAAATTACTTGGTTTGTAATTATCAAGAACTATGTCTATGGTTTCAGCCAAAGGAACATTAGTAAATTGAGACTCTATACCAGCTATGATATAGAGTCTATATCATAGCTGGTCATAACATAATGAGTGGGAAGTGTTAAAGATAAAATTTCATCCTCAAATGGTTTTGAATTAGGAACTGTATATATACTCATTAGTAGCCAGGGGAGACACAACAGGAAGCAAGAATTTTGCTAAATTATATCCAGGTTTTTTTTTGGAGGAAACAATAGGTCAAAGTGGAACATCTGCCTTACGAATCTTTGGATTACCATACATTATTCCTGGTACTGAACCTGATAAATACAGTGATTTAAAGGTATCACTTCCAATTTTGCCCTTAACATTCCTTAACATTCTGTTTAATTTACCTTCTATTCTAATAATGTTACTAAAAAATATCTCCTTTCAGTGGTCTAAATTTTGTGTGAACCTTAAAAGATGCAAGACATTTTTCTTTGATAATCTACTTTATTCATTATAACCACTCCCCTCCCCTGATCTGTTTTCACAATAATGATGAGTCATCTTGCCCTAATTGTTTAAGTAAATCAATATCCTTTCTCCTAAATACTGAATAATGAACATCATTGGCTTTCCTCCTCCCTATTCTGTAATAATTGTTACCCAGATCTTTGATCTTGTCAATGCTTCTGTTCTTATCTAAATCATTACATATGAGACGTCCTTTGGCACAATCCAGAACATTATTACAAAAATATAATGCTTTAACCAATCTGTCTTATAGGAAGGAATACAAAAATCCAGACCTAACACTAATAACTTCTTCTCCTTTGTGTTGATCTTCTACTTAAAATATTGAAGATGCTTTGCTCGTTATACTGAATATTTTGAATACCTAAATTTTTAAGCTTTTTGGAGTGCCTGGCATTAAAATTGTGAGATACACCACCCACGTACTCATAGATTTTATGTAAAAATACCCTATCTATCTATCTATTGCCAGACGCCTCAATCCCGTACGGGGTGACCACAAACAAATCGACTCCAGGTCGCCCTGTCCCCATCCATTCCACTGCCCTGCTTCCAACTCACACACCCCTCTCTCGTATACCTCATTCCCCATCCTTCCATCTCATCCATGGCCTCCCCCTCCCTCTCCAGCCCTCCATCTCACTCACATACTCTCTCCTCGTCAGTCTCTCACCCTCCATCCCGTCCACATGGCCAAACCACCTCAGTGTGTTCCTCCTAATGCTTCCTGTCACATCCACATCCACACCACAACTCTCCTTTATATCCTCATTTGTCAGCCTGTCTCTCCATGTGACTCCACAGGCTCCTCTTAAATAACTCATTTCCACTGCGCTCACTCTTGACTTGTGTCCTTCCAACAACGTCCAAGCTCACTAAACGTTAGAGCTGGTATCATAATACTGTCATGTAGTAACCTTTTCACTTCCATGCTCACTTCCCTGTTCCTTATCACTGCTTTCAAGGAACCAGCAACCTTTCTTCCTTGTTGTACCCTTTCAAGCACTTCACCCTCCAAACTTCCATCCTTACTCATCACACTACCCAAGTACTTAAACTTACATTTTCCATTTCCTCATCATCCAACCTAACTGTACATTCACTGACTTCGCCTCTCTTAAAGACCATGACTTTACTCTTCTCTGCATTCACCTTTAGATTCCGTTTCTTACACACTCTCCCAAACTCATTCACAAAACCTTGCAGCTCCCCTTCGTCTTCACTCAACAACACAGTATCATCTGCAAACAACAGTACAGGGAGTTTCCAAATACTACCCTCTCTCACCAGGGCCACTCAAACATCTACTACCCTACCTTTTACCTCTTTTATTACCCCATCCATGTACAGATTGAACAACCATGGAGACATGACACATCCCTATTTCAACCCAACCTTCAAAGAGAAATATTCACTCAGTTCACCATCCACACACACTACAGCCTTAGCACCACCATACATACTGTACTCTTCACAGCATTCAGCAACTTCCCATCTACTCCATCTATTCTTAATACTTTCCACAATCCTTGTCTATCCACCCTGTCATATGCTTTCTCCAAATCCATGAAAGCCGCATACAACTTCTTTCCCTTCTCTAGAACCTTTTCCACTAAAGATCTAAGAATGAAAATCTGATCTACACAACCTCTCCCTTTCCTAAAGCCTCCCCGTTCTTCTCCAACTAATTCCTCTGTTCCTTCCTTAACTCTGTCAATAAGTATCCTACCATACACTTTTCCTGTTACAGTAAGAAAACAAATGCCCCTATGATTACCACACGCTTCTTTTTCCGCTTTTCCTTTGTACAAGGGAATAATTTTACCTGACATCCAATCCTCTGGGACTCTACCTTCCTCCCAGGCCAATCTGCACATCTTCCACATCGATTCTACTACTATCTCTCCCCCATGCTTCAGCACTTCACCACACACTCCATCAATTTCTGGGGCTTTCCCCAATTTGACTTTCTCCATTGCTTCCACAACTTCTATCCTACTGATTTCTTACTTTCTTCTCACCTCCCTCCTTCTCCCAGCCATTCCCCAGCCACTTATACTCTCATTCCTTCCATCCTCTATGTTCAACAATTTCTTAAAGTGTTCTCTCCATCTGCTCACTTTTTCTTCCTTCTCCACTAGTAATCTACCATTTTATCTTTCACTCCCCTGCTAACTTCACTGCCACCCTGTCTTACTCTCTTCACCTCTTTCCAGAACATTTTCTTACAGTCCCTCCACTTTACACTCAAATTCCTTCCAAATTCCTCATCCACTCTCTTCTTACTCTCACTCACTAATCTTTTCACCTCTCTCTTCCTTTCTATGTATAATTCTCTCTTCCGCCTCTCAACTTCTTCCACGCCCCTATTTCTCATCCATTCATTGTATGCTTTCTTCTTTTGTGCCACAGCCTGTCTCACCTCGTCATTCCACCACACTATCCCAATAATCTAAAAAGCTAACCTGGGATTTGAATGCTAGTTTACATCTTTCCAGTTTTTCTAAATGACTACTTAATTTACGTCTTTGTGCTTTAATCTCTCTTTCCAACAAAATAAATTGCCATTGTTTATACATAACTGTCTTAAGAAAATCTCTAGTATATACTTTAAATTTCAAAAATTTGGGAAGGATGTCATTCTCCCAAAATTTTTCTAAAAATCTTATGTCATGTCTTATTTTGCTGACTTTAAGTTGCTGTTTACAAATTTACACGTCCTAGTTGTAAGGCTGGGTATATTGGATGTACAAGACGTTCATTCAAAATAAGAATATCTGAAAGTATGAGAAAGAGCTACAGGACATGGCAATATTTACATCAGATGGCATTTTCAGCTATTGGAGAGCATTCATTAACCCATGACCATCCTTTCTCTTACAATGATTTTCAGATAGTAACGAAATTCAGTAATTCAGCTGATGCTTTACTAGGAGAAAAATTACTAATAGAAAAGTATAGACCCGAAATTAATGTAGCTAATAGTACTTAATGGTTTCTCTGTTCGAACCTATAGGTGGGTTTGGTTTGTTTGCTTCAGTTTGGGGGGGTTTGAGATTAGTGTTCGAACAGATGAGTGTTGTTTCAGTTGGGGGTTTGAGTAGTTTTGTTTGGGTCTTCTCTGAGTGGTTCTTGGCATTACTGTTTGCTACTTTTATGCATGGTAGCGGAGGATGCAGCATGTATTCATCTGCTTTCTCCTCTAGCTTTGTAGGGCTGCCTTATCGGCAATATATATATATATTTTTTTTTTCACCCTTCTGGTGGCTTCTAGGTTAGCTAGTTTCTCACTTTCCTTCCCTCCCTATTAGCTAGGAACAGTTGGTGTCTGTTCCTATACACTGAGATTACGTTTGCTTATTGCCCACGGAGGGTCCCCCCCACTGATCGCTCTGTGGCATGAATTAACACGGTCGGGCCTCCCTGAAGTGGTTTGAGAGGACAATTTCAGCCTTAGGTGTTTGGTCTGGGGTTGTTTGTCCTTTGTTAGGTTCTCTCCTTCTTCCCACTTCCCGCACGAAGGGGGAGTGGTTGCTATGGCGGACGCCCCTACTGCCTCCCCTCCCCCTTCAAGGGGGGAGGTGGTCCTGACGATCCCATGACGGTACCACAGACTGACCACCCACAGACAGAACGGCCCCAGACCCGCGTCCCGCTTGACATCCCTGTAAATAACGCCACGTTCATGACCCTACATGCCCTCAGTTGTACTCCCCTGGCTAGCCTCAATCCTTTCATGATAAAGAAAGTAATTGGTGGATGTGCTGGTGAGGTAGAATTTGTGAAAAAAAACTTGCTACTGGAGACATCCTTATCAAAACTGTAAACTCTCCCCAGGTTAAGGACTTGCTTAAACTGCGTAGGTTCCACGAGTATGACGTCGAGCTAAGGATCCCGCAATCCATGAATTCCTGCAAAGGTGTCATCACTTGCAGGGATCTCATGGTAATGGAAGAGGACGAGATCATGCGGGAACTTGAGCAGCAGCACATAATAGATGCCCATTTCATCGCTCGTTTCATAGAAGGCATAAGGACGAAGACAGCTACAGTCTTCTTCACTTTTGGAAAAGTGTCTCTTCCCAGTAATATCGAAGTGGGATACGAAATTGTCAATGTACGTCCATATATTCCCAAACCTCTTCGCTGCTCCAAATGCCAGATTTATGGGCATCTTGAAAAGACTTGTCGGGCATCCCAATCAGTCTGTGGCAAGTGTGCAACACAAGGTCATGATGCTGAACATTGCACATCGAGACTGTCAGCTGCTTTCATTGCAAGGGTGCTCACTCCACTTCCTCTAGGGACTGCCCCAAGTGGAAGGAGGAGAAAGAGTCTGTGCGGTGAAGGCGACTGAGGGCATCTCTTACTATGAAGCAAAGAAAAAGGTGAAGGAGTTGCATGCAACTCCCACACCGAATAGGTTCTATGCTTCAGCGGTGATGTCCCGTCCTGTGATGTGCACTGTGGAGACGCAGACTGATCTTGTGCTTGTGACTCACGCCATTCACTCTACCAAAGCCTCCACTTCTCAGCCTCCTGTACGATCCAACTCTCTAACTGACCACCCAAAACCTTCATCATACTCACAGGCCGCTGCTGCTTCTCAGTCAGTCAAGCCTAAACCTAAATCTGACTAGACTGTTAAGAATAACTTCACCACCCTTTCAAAAACATGTCCTCATGTCCTTCCTGCTCCTGGTCCAGCAAGGGAGAGAAGAGTTAGCTCTTCCTCGTGTTACTGACGAGCAACATATGGAGGTTTCCATTAGTAAGCACCGGGATAGGTCCCCCGGTAGCCACTCGCCTGGCGGTGGGTGGTATAAAAAAGCTAAGCACACTGGCCCCTCTCGTAAATCTTAAACTGCCACATTCACTGTGTTACAATGGAATTGTAGGACTCTTGGGAATAAATTCCACAATATAACAATTTTGCTATCTATACACAGGCCAGACGTTGTTTGTTACCAGGAGATGCGCTTGGTGGATCACCCTGATCCTCCACACTTCAAACACTACCATTCGTATAGATGATATGATGGTCATGGAGTTGCCATATACATACAAAAATTACACCCACAAACAGAAGTGGTTCAAAATTCTACTCTGGAAGCTGTCGCATGCAGAGCAAAATTTAATAACACGTACTTGTTTATTTGTTCTATCTACTGTCCTCCCCGTGGTCCCATTGATGGTGATGCTTTCACTTCACTAACCCATCAACTTCCGAGTCGAAAATTAATTTTAGGCGATTTTAACGCGAAACACCGTCAGTGGGGAAGCTTCAGAAATGGTAGGGGGGAGCAAGTAGCCAACCTAATATTACAGTCAAACCTCTGTCTTCTAAACAATGGTAGAGCGACTACACTGGCAACATGTCATATATAGATCTGTCCTTGTCATCTCCCGATATACACGCTAACATCTCTTGGGACCCATATGACGACTAGATGGGTAGTGATCATTTTCCAATCTTTCTTATTCATGCAATGATTCTCGGCCTCCTCCACCACTCAAATTTAACTTTAAGAAAGCAGATTGGGGGTACATCTCACGGGTCGCCAATCTAGATATATCGGGAGATAACATTGATGAGAAAGTTGCACACCTACAGGCTTACATAATACATGCAGCAGAGGCTGCTATTCCCAAGACATCTACAATTCCAAACAAGCGTAGAGTTTCGTGGTGGACACCAGATTGCTGACAAGCACTCACTAAGTGCAATAGGAGATACAGGATTTTTGAGAAACAACCAACTGAATCAAACTTTAATGCCTATAAAGCAGCTAAGGCTGAGGCAAGGAGGACAATTAAAGTGGCAAAATGGATTAACTGGCGTAGTTTGTGTCAACGGTGAATCGCACCACCCCACTAAGTCAGGTCTGGGCCACCATAAATGTACTAAACAACAAGTACACCCGGTCACCAATCACCACACTTGAGGTGGCTGGGAATGTCATTGATGATCCCGTGGACATTGTCAATACTATCACCAACCATTTTGCCCAGGTAAGCAGCTCAGCCAACTATGATCCTCACTTTCTCCACCATAAGAGTACGGCTGAGCTGCAAAACTTAGACTTTGCCACGGAAGATGGAGATACCAGCTACAACTCCGAATTTACATTAGAGGAACTTCTCCTTGCCCTTAAATCCTGTAAAGGCTCCAGTCCCAGTCCATCCACCATTACATACGGTATAATTCAGCATCTTACTCAGGCCAACCTGAGTAAGCTGTTAGCAGTGTACAATGAGATTTGGGTGTCTCGCACGTTCCCAAACTCATGGCACTAAGCGCACGTCATACCAATACCTCGCCGGGACGGTTGCCTTACGAGTTCCAGCTCGTTTCGACCTATTGCGCTGACTGACAGCCTATGTAAGGTCTTTAACCCGTCACGTCCCGAGGTTTTCCGCACCTCCGACATCCCCCAGTCCCGAGGTATTTTCGAAAAAATTTTTTTTGGCTAAAACCTTCACTTTTGTTGAGAAACATCGAAAATTCATAGAGAAATCGCTCACCTGAGGTTTAAAATACTCAACCCAGGTAGGAGTTCCTCCTTACCTGACTGGGTTTTCTAACATGCTGGCACCAAAGAAAACGAGTTCTATGGGAGGGTAACTATTTTATCCACTCATAAACGGTATTTATTTATTTCCTTGGTACAAATGTATATGTAGTATGAGAGTATATTGGTTTTCAAGCAGTAATAAAGGCATTATAAGCATTGCTTCACTCACTGACTAATCACCATACCTGACCTTTTTTTGCCACACTACCTGATCATTATTTCTGGTTGTTTCTTCTAATGCTATGTAAACATTGTCCTCCACATTGTCATCGATTGGGGAATCACTCTGGCCCTGAATATCTTTACTAGCCAGGTCACTGGTAACAGGTCCTTTGCCAAGACAATGGCGTGAGGGGGGGAGGGGGGAGGTTATGTAGTGTAAGGCATTGTCCCTGCTTGGCATCTTGTAGAGGAATAGAGGAAGGTGTCCCGTGTATACATACGAAAAATCACGCTCGAAAATTGAAAATTGTGCAAATTAGGGACCATGCAATTGCACGACGTACTGGTACGTCGCCAGGACTGGCAAATGCAAATCGTTGCAACGTACCCATACGTCGATGGGACGGGGCGGGTTAAACATATGGTTAATAAAAGGTTACTTTTTATTTTAGAGTCGAAGGGTGTGTTAAATGATCAACAGAGTGGATTCCGTAAATAGAGGTCCACTATGGATCATTTAGTGCACCTGGAGCATTGCATAGCTGAGGCTTTTGTCAATCGCGAATTCATGATAGGAATTTTTCTGGATAATCATAAGGCTTATGATATGACCTGGTGAAACGGAATACTACGTAAACTCTATGCTTATGGTTTAAGAGGTAATTTGCCCATTTTCGTTCAGAACTTCCTTACTGACAGAACGTTTTCTGTCAGGTTACCCTGTAACGTAACTTCAGACATATTTGTCCAAGAGAACGGGGTACCACAAGGAAGTGTGCTTAGCCCTACTTTGATCAGCGTTGCCATTAATGACATTCTGTCGTCCGCATCCGTCCCCAGGATACTTACTCACTCCATGCTGATGATTGTGCAGTGTGGCACGCTTCCCGCAATGCACAATCCTCAGCACAGCAGATTCAACTGGCACTTGAATCTGTTCAGTGTTGGGTCCTGGAGTGGGGATTTAAATTTTCCGTCCCTAAGTGTATCGGTGTTGTTTTTACTCATAAACTTAACGTACCTTGTTTGCATTTATCTTTAGATAATCAGCCGATACCTTTTCAAAATTCAGTCAGATTCCTGGGTCTACATTTTGACAGTAGGCTCAGTTGGAGAACACACATTAATCATTTGCTTCTTAGAGTAAAAAAGTTAACGTCCTTAAGTTTCTTTCCGGTAAATCGTGGGGAGCAGACAGAATGTCTTTATTGATGGTGTATAAGTCCCTTATCCGTTCTAAGCTTGACTATGGCTCACAGGTGTATGGGTCGCCATCGGATGCTGTCCTCCATAGACTGGATGTGCTTCAGAACGTGTGCTTGCGCATGTCTTGGAGTCCTTCGATGTACTCATGTGGAGCGGTTAGAAATGGAGGCTAATGTGCCTCCCCTCCGTCTATGACATGATCGCCTGCTATTTTCTTACGGTATCACCACCCATTGTAAACGCTCACTAGGCCTACCGACTTGTCGGATCCTCCTACAAAGGGAATACCTGCTGTATGCGCCCTCAAGCCGGTGGCTGTGAGGCTTCACTTCCTTTATGAGGCATTAGGGTATGCCCTTTCTAATGGGGATCAGGTTTTAACATCAAAAATAGCACTTTGGGAGTCACTTACCACCACATTCAACACTGACTGGCTCCCCATTGCAAAGTACAAGGCGCCGGAGGTGGAGGTACGACAGTTATTCCGGATGATACTCATTAGACACCTAGCATCATTCCACTTGTACACCGATGGCTCTAAGATGGATGAATGTGTGGGGGCGAGTGTCTGGTCCACGGAGTGCCGCATCCGTTTTCGTTTGCCCCCCCATACGTCTGTATTCACTGCCGAATTATTTGCCATAGATCAAGCTATAGACTGTGCTTTGCGTTCAGATCACAACAGTTTTGTCATTTTTTCGGACTCTAAGTCAGCCCTTCAGGCAATTCATTCATGTAGGACTGATTCACATGAGATCCTGGGCTGCATTATCAATAAGCTGCACACATGTGCTAAATCCTTCTCTCTGATCTGGGTGCCTGGCCATTGTGGCATTTACAGCATGAGCTGGCTGACGTACTAGCTAAATCAGCTGTAGAACTCCAGGAGACTTGGGACGTTTCTCGTGAGCTACAGTCTAGTCTCTCTTTCGGAAAGAAATCAATTAATCTTCTGTGGCAAAGTCAGTGGACCGACCTGGCTATTCCATCAGAGAAAAGGACAATATGTGACTGGTCCATTTCCTCCCGAGGAAACAAACGGGAGGAGGTCGCTTTAGTCCGCCTCTGCATGAATTCCACCCTATTGACACATACGTTACCGTATATTAACAGACAATTTCCACCGCGTTTTACCACCTGTGACGCAGTGTTATGTATTACTCACATCCTTTTGTACTGCAGTACATACGCTGGGGAACGTATTTCTCTGGCTGTCTACTGTAGGACAAAAGTGCTCCCTTTCACACTTGATTCTGTCTTGGGTGATGGGGTCCTTGGTGTGACTAATAAATTGATGACTTTCCTGAAAGAGACGAGACTGCTCAACGAGTTGTGATTTATTTTATGAACTTGGTTGTGGTTTCTTTATTATTATTATATATATATATATATATATATATATATATATATATATATATATATATATATATATATATATATATATATATATATATATATATATATATATATATATATATATATATATATATATATATATATATATATATATAAGAGAGAGAGATTGTCCAGGTGCTTGAGGGTGCGAAAGTGGATGTATGTGGAATAACTGAAACAAAATGGAGAGGAGAGAGTGTGAGAGAATGGGAGTATGGATGAGGTATATGTGCAGGAGTAGGTGAGAATGAGAGGGCAAAGGAAGGAGTATGTATAGTTGTGAGTAAAAGATGGAAGAAGAGCATAAGACAGTATGGATCAGTTGGGTCAAGGATTGTGTGGGTAAAGTTGAAAGTTGGAATACAAATCTGGGCGATTGTGTGTGTGTATGCGCCAACGCAAGATCGTGCTAGAAGAGTGAGAGAAGAGTTCTGGACAAATGTGGAAGTGTGCATGGAAAAGTTTGGAAGGAATGAGAGAGTGTTTTTGATTGGTGATATGAATGGTAAAGTTGGGAATGTGAAGGTGGATGGAATAGTTGGTGAGTGGGGTGTGCCTGCTGAGATAGATGAGAATGGGAGTGAGTTAGTGGACATTTGTGCTGGGAGGGGGTTGGTGATAGCCAATACCCTCTTCAGGCAT
Source organism: Coenobita brevimanus (assembly GCF_032717465.1). Lineage (NCBI taxonomy): Eukaryota > Metazoa > Arthropoda > Malacostraca > Decapoda > Coenobitidae > Coenobita > Coenobita brevimanus. The sequence goes on from NC_137058.1 coordinate 15,201,173, forward strand.
AAAATGATCCACAGGTATACATGGCGAGTGATGAGAAGGGTGGGTGGTGAACTGAATGAAAGGAAGGCAATGATTGATTATGTGTGTGTGGATGAAAGGATGCGAAGATGTGTAAAGGATGCAAGAGTGTATAGAGGTTGGGGGAGTGGACTTTCTGACCACTACTTGGTGGTGGCCAGAATTAGAATGCAAGTAAGATGGAGGAATAGAAGAAGGGAAAGACGAGAGGAAGGAGTAGTTGCAAGGAGAGTGGAAAGGTTACAAGAGGAGAAAAAGGCAGAGTATAAGAGAGAAGTGGAGGAACGATTGGGCAAATATGAATTGGAGCAGATGGGAGACGTGGAAGGTGTGTGTAAGATATTTACAGAAGAAATATGTGCAGCATGTGATATTGGTGTGTGGAAGGAAGAGAAGACGGAGGGGGGTGCAAGGAACAGCGTGGTGGACTGAAGAGGTGAAACAGGCTGTGGCACAAAAGAAGAAAGCATACAATGAATGGATGAGAAATAGGGGCGTGGAAGAAGTTGAGAGGCGGAAGAGAGAGTTATATGTGGAAAGAAAGAGAGAGAGGTGAAAAGATTAGTAAGAGAGAGTAAGAAGAGAGTGGATGAGGAATTTGGAAGGAATTTGAGTGTAAAGTGGAGGGACTGTAAGAAAATGTTTTGGAGAGAAGTGAAAAGAGTAAGACAGGGTGGAAGTGAAGTTAGCAGGGGAGTGAAAGATAAAATTGGTAGATTACTAGTGGAGAAGGGAGAAAAAGTGAGCAGATGGACAGAACACTTTAAGGAAATGTTGAACGTAGAGGATGGAAGGAATGCGAGTATAAGTGGCTGGGGAATGGCTGGGAGAAGGAGGGAGGTGAGAAGACAGGAAGAAATCAGTAGGATAGAAGTTGTGGAAGCAATGAAGAAAGTTAAATCGGGGAAAGCCCCAGGAATTGATGGAGTGTGTGGTGAAATGCTGAAGCATGGGGGAGAGATAGTAGTAGAATGGATGTGGAAGATGTGCAGATTGGCCTGGGAGGAAGGTAGAGTCCCGGAGGATTGGAAGTCAGGTATAATTATTCCCTTGTACAAAGGAAAAGGGCAAAAAGAAGTGTGTGGTAATCATAGGGGCATTTGTCTTCTTAGTATAATAGGGAAAGTGTATGGTAGGATACTTATAGACAGAGTAAGAGAAAGAACAGAGAAATTAGTTGGAGAAGAACAGGGAGGCTTTAGTAAGGGAAGAGGTTGTGTAGATCAGATATTCATTCTTAGATCTTTAGTGGAAAAGTTTCTAGAGAAGGGAAACAAGTTGTATGCGGCTTTCATGGATTTGGAGAAAGCATATGACAGGGTGGATAGACAAGGATTGTGGAAAGTGTTAAGAATATATGGAGTAGATGGGAAGTTGTTGAATGCTGTGAAGAGTATGTACGATGGTGCGAAGGCTGCAGTGCATGTGGATGGTGAACTAAGTGAATTTTTCTCTTTGAAAGTTGGTTTGAAACAGGGATGTGTCATGTCTCCATGGTTGTTCAATCTGTACATGGATGGAGTAATAAAAGAGGTACAAGGTAGGGTAGTGGATGTTGGAGTGGCCCTGGTGAGAGAGGATAGTGTTTGGAAACTCCCTGTACTGTTGTTTGCAGATGATACTGTGTTGTTGAGTGAAGACGAAGGGGAGCTGCAAGGCTTGGTGGATGAGTTTGAGAGAGTGTGTAAGAAACGGAACCTCAAGTTGAATGTAGGGAAGAGTAAAGTGATGGTCTTTGAGAGAGGTGAAGTTAGTGAATATACAGCGAGGTTGGATGGTGAGGAATTGGAAAATGTGAGTACGTTTAAGTATTTGGGTAGCGTGATGAGTAAGGATGGAGGTTTGGAGGGTGAAGTGCTTGAAAGGGTACAACAGGGAAGAAAGGTTGCTGGTTCTTTGAAAGCAGTGATAAGAAACAGGGAAGTGAGCATGGAAGTGAAAAAGTTACTACATGACAGTATTGTGATACAACTCTAACGTACGGAAGTAAAGCTTGGACATTGTTGGAAGGACACAAGTCAAGAGTGAGAGCAGTGGAAATGAGTTATTTAAGAGGAGCCTGTGGAGTCACTTGGAGAGATAGGCTGACGAATGAGGATATAAAGGAGCATTGTGGTGTGGATGTGGATGTGATAGGAAGCGTTATGAGGAACACACTGAGGTGGTTTGGCCATGTGGAGAGGATGGAGGGTGAAAGACTGACGAAGAGAGTGTATGTGAGTGAGGTGGAGGGGGGAAGAGGGTGGGGGAGGCCGAGGATGAGATGGAGGGATGGGGTGGAGAGGTACATGAGAGAGGGGGGTGTGAGTTGGGAGCAGGGCAGTGAAATGGCGGGGGACAGGGCGACTTGGAGGCGATTTGTTTGTGGCCACCCCAAACGGGATTGAGGCGTCTGGCAATATATATATATATATATATATCTTTTTTTTTGTATATAGGGATATAGTTTTGTACATATGTAAATACGTCAATAAACTTTTATAGATTTGTGAACCGCAGGAGGAGGTTACATTTATATAAATGTGTATTTTTTTTTTCTTTTGTTCAGGACTAGTAAATTTGTAATTGTTCTTTTTATATATTTTTAACATAAATTCGATAAGTATTTGATTATTTTGTAGTTGTATAGTAATGAGTCTACATGTGATGTATAGATGGAAGTATTTGTCCTGGTACTATCCATGTATACTGATGTATTCTGTATTACTTTTTGTGCTTCATAATCATAAATAATAACTTAATATTGGTATGAAAAAGATGCAAATATTTCATATCATTATTTTGGCTTTCATGATTATCGATTCTTGTTTTCCTAATGCCCCTTCAGGGTGATGGCCATTAAGCAAAAAAAAAAAAAATAATACTGTTTGAGCTTTTATAGGGGGTGGGGGGTTGATATTACTTGGTTTTATTTAGTTTTATGGTTCAATAAAGCCCTGTTTTTTCTTTTCATGAAGTCTGTGCTAACTATATAGGGCAATTGTAATACCTAATGATGGCCTGAGGTGGGCCGAAAATTCGAATATGTTAAGAGTATTTACTACATTAATTTTGCTACTGTTTTGGAAGCTGCGATGTCCAAGATCGCCTGCAGATATTTTACTTGGTCAATATGGAAGAAGTATTCTGACATCCTACCGAACTTTAGAAAAATTACATCTTAAAGCAGCACAATAAGATATGACATAAGGTTTTTAGAGAATGTTGGGAGTACGACATCCTTCTCAAATATTTGAAATTTAATGTATATAGTAGAGATTTTCTTAAGAGAGATATTTATAACCAATGGCAATTTATTTTGGTGAAAGGAGAGATTAAAGCACAAAGTCGTAAAATAAGTAGTCATTTAGACTACTGCGCAGTTGACCCTTGTGCGGTGTAGTGCCGTGAGGATCTGTCCCTTCTCCCCTTTGGGGCAGATGCGAATGAATGTGTTTGAATGGATAAGTAAATGGGGAGTGTGTCGTCCTGTCTTGGCTACCTCCCTTTCCTTGGGGGAAGCAGCGTAGGTATATAGATAGATAGATAGATAGATTTAGAAAAATTGGAAAGATGTAAACTAGCATTCAAATCTCAGGTAAGCTTTTTAAATTATTGGGTATTTTTACATTAAATCTGAGTACGTGGGTGCTGTATCTCACAAAATTAATGCCAGTCACTCCAAAAAGCTAAAAACAATTAGATATTCAAAATATTAATTATAATGAGCAAAGCATCTTCAATATTTGAAGTAGAAGATTAACACAAAGGAAAAGTTATTAATGTTAGGTCTGGATTTTTTTATTCCTTTCTATAAGACAGATTGGTTGAAGCATTATATTTCTTTAGAGAAACTTTGTAATAATGTTCTGGATTGTGCCAAACGAGGTCTCATGTGCAATGGTTTAGATAAGAACAGAAGCACTGACAAGATCAAAGATCTGGGTAACAATATTTACAGAATAGGGAGGAGGAAAGCCAATGATGTTCATTCTTCAGTATTTAGGAGAGAGGATATTGATTTATTTAAACAATCAGGACAAGATGACTCTATCATTATTGTGAAAACAGATCAGGGGAGGGGAGTGGTTATAATGAATAAAGTAGATTATCACAGAAAAATGTCTTGCATCCTCGAGGATCACACAAAATTTAGACCACTGAAAGGAGATATTTTTAGTAACTATTAGAACAGAAGATAAATTAAACAGAATGTTAAGGAATGTTAGGGGCAAAATTGGAAGAGATACCTTTGAATCACTGTATGCATCAGGGTCAGTACCAGGAATAATGTATGGTAATCCAAAGATTCATAAACCAGATGTTCCACTTCGAACTATTGTTTCCTCTATAAAAACCGCTGGATATAATTTAGCAAAATTCTTGCTTCCTGTTGTGTCTCCCCTGGCTACTAATGAGTATATATACAGTTCCTAATTCAAAAGCATTTGAGGATGAAATTTTATCCTTAACACTTCCCACTCATTATGTTATGACCAGCTATGATATAGACTCTATATCATAGCTGGTAGAGAGTCTCAATTTACTAATGTTCCTTTGGCTGAAACCATAGACATAGTTCTTGATAATTACAAACCAAGTAATTTTTATGGTTTAGATGCAACCCAGGATAGACAGTTATTAGACTTTGCTACATCAGAATCATGTTTTCTGTTTAACAATATTCGTTATAATCAAGTAGATGGTATCAGTATGGGCTCGTGTCTTCGACCTGTTTTTGCTAATGCTTTTTTGTGCAACAGGGAGATTTCATGGTTAAATAATTGTTCCAGTGAATTTAAACCAATATATGTAGATGATTTAAATCTTATTTTCAAAAATTAAGAGGCTCATCATTTTTTTTTTTTTAACAAACAACATAAAAATATAAGGTTCACATGTGAATTAGAAAATAATGGAAGTATATACCCCTGGGGGTAGGGGGGTTTCAAGAATACTCCCCCAGTATCCCTGCTTGTCGTACGAGGCGACTAAAAGGGTTGGTGGTGGGTTAGTGCCCCTCCCCGGAAAACAACTAACTAAAAAAGCAAATAAAGCGCCTCGGACCCAGACGGACCATACGTTGACGACTAAGGAACGGACAAAGGACATTCTGAGAGTAGGAACGTGGAATGTGAGAGGAGTGAATGATGAAGTGAAAGAGAGAGAGATTGTCCAGGTGCTTGAGGATGCAAAAGTGGATATATGTGGATTGACTGAAACTAAATGGAGAGGTGAAAGGATGAGAGAATGGGAATACGGTGTAGGTATATGTGCGGGAGTCAGTGAGAATGAGAGGGCAAGAGAGGGAGTATGTCTGATGATAAGCAAGAAGTGGAAGGAGAATATAAGAGAGTATGGAACAGTGGGTGCAAGGATTGTATGGGTGAGGATGAAAGTAGGTATACAAGCATGGGCGATTGTATGTGTGTATGCTCCAACAGAGGATCGAGTGGCAAGAGTGAAAGATGAGTTTTGGGCGAGAGTAGAAGCATGTATGGACAAGTTTGAGAGGAGCGAGAGAGTGCTGTTGATTGGAGACATGAATGGCAAAGTCGGGAATGTACGAGTGGATGGAGTGGTTGGTCAGTGGGGTGTGCCAGCAGAAGTAGATGGGAATGGTAGTGCTTTGGTGGACATCTGTGCTGGTAAGGGGTTGGCAATAGCCAACACCTACTTTCGTCATAAGATGATCCACCGGTATACATGGAGAGTAATGAGGAGGATGGATGGTGAACTTGTTGAACGAAAGGCAATGATAGACTACGTGTGTGTGGATGAGCGAATGAGAAGACAAGTGTTGGATGCAAGGGTGTGGAGAGGGTGGGGGAATGGAGTCTCGGACCATCACTTAGTGATGGCCAAGGTAGAGCTGCAAAGAAAGTGGTTGAGGAGGCGAAGGGGAAGACAGGAGGAAACAGCTCCTGTGAGAAGAGTGGAGAAATTGCAAGATAGTGAGAAGAGGACAGAGTATAAGAGCATAGTGGAAGAAAGATTGGGAAGGTATGAGCTAGAGCAGATGGAAGGGGTGGAAGACGTATGTAAGATATTCACGGAAGAGATAAGCGCAGCGTGTGAGGTGGTTTGTGGAGTGAGGAGGAGATGCAAGGGTGTGCAAGGGACAGCATGGTGGAATGATGAGGTGAAACGAGCTGTGGAACAAAAGAATAAGGCATATGGTGAATGGTTGGCGAGTAGAGGTAGGGGAGAAGATGAGAGAGAGAAGAGAGAGGTATATGTGAGCAGGAGAAGGGAGGTTAAGAGACTGGTGAAGGAGAGTAAGAAGAAAGTGGATGAAGAGTTTGGGAGGAATCTGAGTGTGAAATGGAGGGAGAGTAAGAAATTGTTTTGGAAGGAGGTAAAGAAAGTAAGGATGTGTGAAAGGGGAAATAGTAGGGGAGTGAAAGATAGGAATAATAGATTGTTGGTAGAGAAGAGAGAGAAATTGAGGAGATGGAAGGAGCACTTTGAGGATTTGTTGAATGTAGAGAGTGAGAGCAGTGTGAGTATAAGTGGTTGGGGAATGGCTGGGAGAAGAAGAGATGAGAGGAGGGAGGAAGAGATCAGTAGGTCGGAAGTAGTGGAAGCGATGAAGAAGATTAAGCTGGGAAAGGCCCCGGGAATTGATGGAGTATGTGGTGAAATGCTTAGGTATGGGGGTGAGATTGTTGTGGAGTGGATATGGAAGTTGTGTAGATTGGCTTGGGAAGAGGGAAGGGTTCCAGAGGACTGGAAATCAGGTATAATTGTTCCTCTGTACAAAGGAAAAGGGGAGAGAGAAGTATGTGGTAACCATAGGGGTATTTGCCTTCTTAGTGTGACTGGTAAAATATATGGTAGAATACTCATTGATAGGGTTAGGCATATGACAGAGGAGCTAGTTGGAGAAGAACAAGGGGGATTTAGGAAGGGAAAAGGGTGTGTAGATCAGATATTTGTTCTAAGATGTTTAGTGGAGAAGTATCTAGAGAAGGGAAGGAAAGTGTACGCTGCCTTCATGGACTTGGAGAAAGCTTATGACAGAATAGATAGGAAAGGTATGTGGAAGGTATTAAGAATATATGGAGTGGAGGGGAAATTGTTGAGTGCTGTGAAGAGTATGTACGAGGGAGCTAGGGCTACGGTGCGAGTGGATGGTGAGCTGAGTGAGTTCTTTGATCTCAATGTGGGACTGAAACAGGGGTGTGTAATGTCTCCATGGCTGTTTAATATATATATGGATGGGGTCGTAAAGGAGGTACAAGGTAGGGCAGTGGATGTGGGGGTGGCCCTAACGAATGAGGGTGAGATTTGGAAGCTTCCGGTGTTGCTGTTTGCTGATGATACAGTATTGTTGAGTGAAGATGAATGGGAGTTGCAAGGTTTGGTGAATGAATTTGGGACAGTGTGTAGGAGGAGGAAGCTGAAAGTTAATGTAAACAAAAGTAAAGTTATGGTGTTTGAGAGGAATGAAGTCACAGAGTGTGCAGTGAGGTTGGATGGTGAGGATATGGAGAATGTGAGTGCATTCAAGTACTTGGGTAGTGTGATGAGTAAGGATGGAACTTTGGGGGATGAAGTGCGTGAAAGGGTACAGCAGGGAAGGAAGGTTGTAGGCATGCTGAAAGCAGTGATGAGAAATAGGGAAGTGAGTATGGAAGTTAAGAAGTCTCTGCATGATGGTATTGTGATCCCTACCCTGACGTATGGAAGCGAGGCGTGGACCTTGCAAGAGGGGAACAAGTCAAGAGTGAGAGCAGTGGAAATGAGTTACTTGAGAGGAGCATGTGGAGTGACATGGAGGGACAGGTTGACGAATGAAGAAGTGAAGGAACGTTGTGGGGTAGATGTGGATGTGGTTGAAAAGATTAGGAGAAATACACTGAGGTGGTTTGGACATGTGGAGAGGATGGAGAGTGAAAGACTGACTAAGAGGGTGTATGTGGGTGAGGTGGAGGGAGGGAGAGGGAGGGGTAGACCGAGGATGAGGTGGAGGGATGGAGTTGAGAGGTATATGAGGGAGGGGGGGGTGAGTTTGGGGGAGGGGAGTCAAATGGTGGGTGACAGAGTGACTTGGAGGCGTTTTGTCTGCGGCCACCCTTTGCGGGATTAGGGCGTCGGGCTATAGATAGATAGATAGATATCATTCTTAGATATAAAAATTGCTAAAAGTAATGAAGGACTAGTAACAGGGGTACATAGAAAACCAACTTTTACAGGTCAAGGCTTAAATTGGTACAGTTTTTGTCCGATGATATACAAAATTAATTCAATTACATCTTTACTGAATAGAGCATACAGTGTTTGTTCGAATTATATAACTATGCATGAAGAATTTCTTAAACTTAGGGGTTATTCTCTGAACAATAATTATCAGATACACATATATGATAAGTATTTGAAGTTTTTTCTCTATACTAAACAAAGAAGTAAATCTGTATGTTTTGAGGTGAAAAAATTAGTTTAATATGTTAAAATGCCTTTCTGTGGAAATATCAGTTATCAGTTTCGCAATCTTGTACTTAAAGAATTAAAAAACAGTTTTCCTCCTGTAAATTTTAGGATTATACATACCAATGACTTTAAGATAAAGAAGTTTTTTCAATCACAACGATAGAGTGCCTACTCCTCCATGTTCATATGTTGTTTACAAATTTACATGTCCTAGTTGTAAGGCTTGGTATATTGGATGTACAAGTCGTTCATTCAAAATAAGAATATCTGAACATATGGGAAAGAGCTACAGGACAGGGCAATATTTACATCAGATGGCATTTTCAGCTATTAGAGAGCATTCATTAACCCATGACCACCCTTTCTCTTACAATGATTTTCAGATAGTAACTAAATTTAGTAATTCAGCTGATGCTTTACTAGGAGAAAAATTATTAATAGAAAAGTATAGACCCGAAATTAATGAAGCTAATAGTACTGACTGATTGAAAATAATTAAAATCTGGCGGCGCAACTGCCAGGGTCATATGCCACCGGACGACAAATTAAAGACACAGCAAAATAAAAGGTGCACATTCAAAATAAAGTTAATATCTGTTAGTAGGAATAACACACTGAAAATAATAAAAGAACAGTTTATAAAATATCAATTTCTTATAAAAGTGGAAGGAGGCCCGCCTCCTGAAGAAAACTAAAAACATCAATAAAATCGCTATAGGCTTCACCAAGCATCGAGGACAAACAGTAGGCACCATCTGCCCCCTTATGCCTATGGAAGAATCTCCGACGTAGGTTCCCTAGACTCGGACACTCGACCAGCAAGTGACGGACAGTAAGGGGAACAAGGCAGTCATCACAGTACAGTTGAGGTCCACCATTCATCAGAAACCCATGTGTAAGCCGCGAATGCCCAATTCGAAGCCTAGCAAGAGCCACCGCCAATCGCCGAGACATAGAGGGAAGAACCCTTGGCACAACCACTCTTCAAAAGATTTCTTTTAATTTATTGTGAGAAACATCATCCCACTGTCTCTGCCAACACACTCAAATTGCGTTCCGCAAGTAAGGTGTTACATCAGAAGCAGGAAGTGGGTAGTCGGTTGGGGGCTGTTAAGAAGACGCAGCTTTAGCTAAAGTATCTGCCCTCTCATTGCCCACCACACCGACATGTGCGGGTACCCAACAGAAGTCTACACGGCGGCCACGACGGCCACGACGGCCAAGAAGAAAAAGCTACTCTAAAATTGATAAAACCAATGGATGGGATGCATTAAAAGACTCCATTGCAGACAAAGCACTACGCGAGTCACTAAAAATCACTAAAAAGGATTGGGGGAGAGTAAAAATAATTTTAGCAGCATATAAAATTGCAGTCAGTTCCGCTGTATACACTGAAGTAATGCCAGGATGGCTACCGCCCCTACTAAAGGGAGGGAAGACAACACCAAATCTTACTCCGGGATCAGTCTTAGACCTGTCAGTATAGACAGGGATAGAACCCTCATGAATGGAGGCATGTTCTAAAAAGAGGGAGAAGGACAGTGAGCCCTTTTTTTCAACAACGGACCCCCCCCCCCGTGGGCAGCCACCTTGTTGTGGTGGAGGGGGCTTGCGTGCCCCTGTGATCCCACAAGCCTGCCCGTGGATGTAACGACATCCGGCAGGTTCTCCCATGCGGGTAGGGTTGTGGGTGAGGGGTCTGACTAAGCGCTGCCCGAAACGTAGGTTACCCGTTAGGGTCATCGGTGCCGCTCTCCAGAGGGATCGCCTCGGTGCTGTCCCGAGTTGGTTGGTTGGGTGTCTGGGCTGGGGGGTGTTGGGGAAGGGGGTCTTTGCACTGGTGGGAGCAAACTTAGCATCACAGGGTGTCCTTTTGGGGACATCCTCTGGGGACGAGGTACCCCGCTCCTATCAGACCGCGCTCGGTCCCCTCACTCCCTGGTAGGCGGTTTCCCTTGGCTCATGGTGCCATTTTGTGTAAAGCATGTATATATGGATACATCCCAAACTCCTTTAACCACTCATGTGGTGGCCAGCCGCACGAGCTGGCATCACCTGGTCACTCTCTGGCCGATAACCCTGTTATGTGGTGTAATGCACTGTCCCTGCTTGGCATCTTGTAGAGGAATACAGGAAGGTCTCCCGTGTATACGTGCCAAAAATAACTCGCGAAATCACTCGCGAAAATTGAAAATTGTGCAAATTAGGGACCTTGCAATGTTGCCGCGTTAATTCACGTCTCCGGGATATGAGTGCACATCATGTGAGGACGTGAATTCACGTCTCCGGGACGCTGCGGGTTAAACATTAGTGGGTACTTGTGTGGAAGATTCTGACGGGCTGATAGGTGTAAGAATTGAGTTTTTGATGCATTAAAAAATACAAGCTTACTTTTACTCCAGTCAGAGATACGAGCCAAGTCAGATATAAGGTGTGCCATAGCCTCATCCCTTGTTTGTTGAAGTAACTGTTGAGATGGATACTGCAGGAAGCAATTGGAAAGGTAAAGGGTGGAATCATCAGGGTATGAATGGATAGGGTTAGATGTATAGCTTAGAAGGTCATTGATGAATAAAAGGAAGAGCCTAGAGAAACACCAGAATTGATAGATCTAGGAGAAGAACGGTGGCCGTCTACAACAACAAGGATAGAATGGCCAGAAAGGAAGCTATAGATGAAGGCACAGATAAAAGGATAGAAACCATAATAGGACAGTTTGGAAATTATAGATTTATGCCAGACTCGATCGAAAGCCTTTGAGATGTCAAGTGCGATGACAAAGTTTTCGTCAAAGTACTGAAAGAAGGATAACCAGGAAACTGAAACGTAAGTGAGAAATTGCCAGTGCAGCAACCCTGACGGAACCCATACTGACGATCAGAAAGAATGTTGTGATTGGAAAGATGCTTTAAATGTTTTGGCTAAGAATAGGCTCGAAAACTTATGAGATGCCTAATGTTAAAGCAATTAGGGGATAGTCAGTGGGTTGCGAATGGTCACCCTTCTTTGGGACAGGATGAATGAAAGCAAACTGCGAACAAGGAGGATAGGTAGGCTATAAGTTGTTAGACAACGGCAAAAGTTTACCAAGGCAGGGTGTAAGCACAGAAGCACAGTCCTTGAGAACAACAGAAGGGCCCCTATCAGGCCTATACTTCGATGATATCTGTATAACATCATTTCGATGTTTAGTGTATTTTCCTTCATTTATTTTTATACACGTATGTTACTAATCCCAAACACAGTCAGGATTACCAATGGAGGTAAACCTCATTCATGAAATGCCAGAGACTATTACGACTCTGTTGCGAAATAGCACCAGCAAGATATGAGTGGGTCAGGATTGAGTGCCCCCAAGACTACTGTACATATTCACTCCAATGTCAGTTACACTATTGATGGTACTAACAGACGATTTTATTCAGCAAAGGCGGTGCTACCTGTGGTGGTGGTATACTGTGATGATGATGATGATGATGATGATAGTGGTGATGGTGGGAGTGGGGGTAACTGTAATGGTGAGATGATGATGGTAGTGGTGGTGTTCATGGTGGTATTGCCTGTGACGGTGGTGGCGATAGATGTAATGACTATGTTTGTGGTGGTGGTGGTGGTGGTAGCTATGGTCATGATTATAGTGGTGGTAGCTGTGGTTGTGGTGGTTATGGTGATAGCCATGATGATGATGGTGGAGGTGGTAGACGTTGTGGTGGTGGTAACTGTAAAGAAACGGCTCTTACTGGGCAAGTGCATTGTAGCCCAATAGGTCCATGAGGTTCTTTGTGTGTGTGTGTGTATACACATACATTATATATATATATATATATATATATATATATATATATATATATATATATATATATATATATATATATATAAAATGTAAGAGAGAGAGAGAGAGAGAGAGAGAGAGAGTCACTTTCACAGTCTTCCACAAACAACAAACTGCAAATTCCATCAATACAGAAGCGTAATTTTGTTTGTGGATTTGCGTTTGCAACAAATTCCACGGAAATTCACGGTTTTGCGCGTGTGGAAGCACTTCCGCAGATGCAGATATGCCTCGTACATCTACGTGGCCTGGTCCTGCAGACGGCGACTGGGTGAGTAGCCAGTTAGCCGGCGCCACCAGTCACTCCCACACTGTTGCCATGTGTACGATAAATACTGTATATATATGATAAATTGACCCTTGGTACGATGTACAATTGCATTTTCATTATCGTACGTTTGTACGATAATTTTACTGTTCCTTCAAAGAGAGAGAGAGAGAGAGAGAGAGAGAGAGAGAGAGAACGGTTAAACCCTCCTTAGGTGAAGGTTAAACCCTCCTCAGGTAGTCCTACAGTTTCGCTTACAACTTAGGTACACCTGGGTCTGTCAGACCCAGCTTTAAAAAAAATGCTGTAGTGTCACACATGTTTTATGTAATGGATTCCTGAATATCGTACAATGTATTAGGTCTTATCAGTTACAAAACTATGTGAATGAGTTTTAATTAATTGAACTCAACATTATTAAATATGAAAAAATGCCAAACTATTTTTTTTTTTATTGGCAGTCACTATAGACGAAAACAAAGAACACTATGAACCTAACACTTGTGTCACAGCTTAAGAGATGGAAGACCTTCATTATGGGTATAGTGGATCCCACACAACTTAAAATCAACTTGCAAACTCACAGTACAAAATTCTCCCCCCTCCTCAGGTACACCTGGGTTTCACAGACCCGACATGCAATTCTGAGTGATATATTGCAAAAACATAGAGAGACACGAAAGTAATCCCCCTACACCCTGCATGGGCATAGAAAGTTTGGAAGTCATTGAGAAGGACAGGGATCCCAGGCATCTACAAGTTACTGAATTATACCATCGAAAAAATTGCCCGGGTCTGTCAGACCCAGGTGTACCTGAGAAGGGTTAAGATCAGATTCATCTCTCATTGATACTCACTGGCTTCAAACCAAGCTCTCAGGAAAGGAATGGAAATGGGTATAAGCCAAGAGGGGGCAACGTTCGTACTCGTGATTAAATAATACAGCACAACATCGTCATGGCAAGTCGTATTCTGCTTAACATTGGAGGGTTCCTCACTACATTATCTTAATGATATACTGTATGTGCTTTCTGGGGGGAGGGTAAGAAATAAGAATCTGAGGATAAAAGCAAGCAAAGATGTTTTTTCCCCAATAAATAAAGAAAAATATAAAGCATAATTGAAGATAAATTTATTTTCCAGATTCTTAGACGTTATAATGTATACTATTAATGTAAACTACATCGATACTAGAAAGACTTGTTTTGCATGCAAGCCAATAACAAGAAAAAAAAACGGAAAGATGTGTTACAAAGCCTCCCAGTCCACCTAGAATAAGTCTAAATATCAAATTTGCCAGACTTGTAGCATTACCAGTGCCAGTATTTCAATCTCAACAAAAATCATTTGGTAGATAAGTTACAGATTAAACAAGGAATATACAAAATGAAACTGAACACAGTTTTACCATTTTTCTTACCAGACAACCAAATTTCCCCATGTGTATTAATATAGTTACATAGCTAGAAAGAACGATAGATTGATTGAAAGATAGATACACTGTTTGTTAGAGTTGTCTCAGTTGTCTGGAGGAGTCTGACTGTGACTAAGGAATGAGGACTGAGGAGGTTAGAACTGAGGAACGGAGGTGGACTAGTGTGTCAACTTGTCAAGTGTGAGCTGTGAAGAGTAACTAGGAAACATACGTCCACACTGAAGATGTGCCCATTTTGACACATAATAGTAATATTTCACACCTTAATGCTGTTAGAGATCTCCCCAAATGGCGATAGTAGCCCTCCCCAAATAATGAGGGATACTTTTTTACACTCCAACCTGCATTACAGTAGCAAACAGAGATTTTCCCAATTGGTGAGGGATACTTTTTTTTACACCCCAACCTGTATTACAGTAGCATACAGATATCTCCCTAAATGGTGGAGGATACGTTTCTTACACCTTAAGCTTTATTACAGTAGCATACAGATATCTCCCCAAATGGTGAGGGATACTTTTTTTACACCCCAACCTGTACTATAGTAGCATACAGAGATCTTCCCAAATGGTGAGGGATACTTTTTTTACAGCCCAGCCTGAACATTTCTTAACACTTAAGTGAACTTCAGTTGTAGTAAGTTGTCCTCGCTCTCTCAAGGACAATAATTCATTTCGTTTACATACAGTAAAATAGTAAATGATTTACCCTTGTTTTGGAGTAAAAACAGTCTGATATATAAATAGAAATATTTGAAATATACTGTATATGTTAATTTTGCTACAACTTAAAAAATACATATATAAATGCCTTGTGTTTGGGTTTTTTCATTTGCGGAACTTCAAATTTCAAGAAAATTGTGGATCTGCAGCTGCAGAAGACAATTTTTTGAGTTTGCAGATTTGCATTGTGGAACTGAATTTTCTTCTGTGGTGCCCACCTCTGATATATATATATATATATATATATATATATATATATATATACTCTCTCTCTCTCTCTCTCTCTCTCTCTCTCTCTCTCTCTCTCTCTCTCTATATATATATATATATATATATATATATATATATATATATATGCCACTCTGTGCCCTTTTGAATCTCATGTCCCATTACGTTCTGTCTCTTGCAGGCTGTTTAGTGTAAACTGCAGTGGTATTTTGAAAGGCTTCAACTACGTGCAAGTCTAGCAAATTTCTCCACAATGGTAACTTTCCCTTAAGTTTGATTTTTTTCAGCAATGGCACCTATTTTTAATAAAGTGATTAGATGATGAATGGATGAATTAGTTCTGTCATGCCATTCTGAATATAAATGGACATATCTATTAATACTTCTAAATCATGTTTGCCAGAGAACTTAATTGATTTTATTTCATTTCAATTGGTGCAAAACTGCAAACGGAAGAATTCTCGGACTTTCATGGATGGTCGTGTGGAGTGCAGACGTGTGTGCTGACCTCTCCTCCAGCTATAGGGCTGTCCAACCAACATCCGAAGTATTGTTACATCTTTAGGGTTAATTTAAGTTAGGTTAGCTAGTCCTAATTCCCCCACTTCCACATTTAGAGATGTAGTAAATGCCAATCTGTTTAATGAGATTGTCTTTGCCTACCCACCTCTGGGGGATCCCACTCACTGATCACTTTAGGGCGTGAATTAACACAGACACAGCCTCCCGAGAGTGCTTTGAGAGGATAATCTCAGTTTTAGTTGTCTTACCCTGGGTATCTTGCGCCTTGCTCGTTTTTTTCTTTCTTCCTGCTTCTCCATCGAGAGGGAGGTGGTTACTATGGCTGACGCCCCTCCCGCCTCTTCCCTTTTCAAAGGGTGAGGTGGTTCTGACGGACCCACTGACCTCCCGAAGACTCTCCCCAAGCTCACACCCCCCTCGTCATTTCTTTAAATAATGAATATTTTGTTATGACATATGCTGTTAGTTCCACTCCCCTGACGAATCTTAATCCTTTCATTAATAAGTACGTGGTTGATGGCTGTGCTGGTGGGGGTGGAACAAGTGAAAAGTGAAAAAAAAAAATAAATAAACCTTGCCAATGGAGACCTCCTGGATAAGACTGTTACTTCTCAGGTAAAGGACTTCTTGAAACTGTGTAGGTTCATTATGATGTCGAGCCGAGAATCACTGTATCCACGAATTCCTGCAATGATGTAATCACCTGTAGAAACCTCATGGCTGTTAAGGTGGACAACATCATATATGAACTTGATCTGCGGGATGTAATTGATGAAGCTGATGCTAGATTTATAAATAGATTCTTGGAGGGCAAGAGGACAAAGACTGTCACTATTATTTTGACCTATGGTAAAGTTTCTCTTCCTAAGATTGTCAAAACTGTGTATGAAATCATTAACGTAAGACCTTATGTCCTCAGCCCAATACACTGCTCCAAATGCCAACTTTTGGGACATAGTGAAATGTCATGTTGTGCCACCAAGTAAAAGTGAGACAGGTGTGTGGCTATGGGTCATGATGTGGACAACCGTATTTCTGAAACTGAATGTTACTTTCACTGCAAAGGTGCTCACTCCACTTCCTGGAGGCATTGTACCAGGTAGAAGGAGAAGAAGGAGATCTACAGAGTGAAGGTAACAGAGAGAATATAATATTACGAAGCTAGGGAGATGAGGGACTTACATGATACTCCTAGCCGAAATGTCTCCTATGCATTGATGGTTCTGCCCCGACCTGTGGTGTGGACAGTGGAGATGCAAACTAAACTCACCCTCAGGACTCTTGCCACTCGTTCTGCCTCTTCATCTGCTCCTTCCATGAAATTCAGCTCTCTTAATGATATCCTTGCGGCTGCTTCTTACTCTAAAATTCCTGCTTCCACTTTAACTGTGCAGAAACAGAAGGCTGGGAAGCCAAATGAAGTAAATCTCACCTTCCTATTCCGCCAGATCACGTTCTCATGTCATACCTGCTCCTTCTCCAGCGAGGGAGAGAAGAGGTAGCTCTTCCCCAGGAGAGTCTGGGAGCCTAATTATTGATGAGGCAATGAAGGTTTCGGCTAAGTATCATTGAGATAGTTTGATCCGCTGATGGTCGGTCACATAAGGGAGGGCGATATTATAATCTAAGCACACTGGCCCCCCCTGTTACCTTATACCATCGCATTCACTGTGTCGCAGTGGAACTTAAGGACTCTTGGCAATAAATTGCACCCTATAGCAATATTGCTGTCTATACAGAGGCCAGACATCTTTTGTTTACAGGGGACATGCTTGGTGGAGTGCCCTGATCCTCCATAGTTCAAAGACTACCACTTGTATAGAACATATGGTTGTGACAGAGTTTTCATATACAAACACAAATCACACCTACAAATGAAAGTGGTTCTACATTCCACTCTGGAAACTGTTGCATGTAAAGTAAAATTTAATAACACATACTGGTATCTGTTTATTTGCTCTCTTTACTGTCCACCACATGGGGGCATTGATACTGATGCTGCCAATTAAATTTTTGACCACCTTCCTGGAAATAAGTTAGTGTTGGGTGGCTTTACTGCCCATCGTCATCAATGGGGTTCCCTGAGAATCAATAGCCGTGGGGAGCAAGTAGCTGACCTAACACTGCAGTCCAGCCTCTGTCTTCTGAACGATGGTAGGGCAACCTATGTAGTCAATCGTACTGGGAATTTTTCGGTCGTTGACTTTTCTCTGGCCTACCCAGATATACATTATGATTTCTCAAGGGATCCATTTTGGGCAACCCATCTCTCTTTCTTACACACGTGATGCTTTTTTGGATCCTTCACATTCAGAATTTAAGTTTAAGAAGGCGCATTTGGGAATGAGGACTGCAGATTTAGAGTTCATAATCCATAGATGTAGAAGCCCAAAATTTTTACAAATTTCATCTTATACATGGCTGAGACTGCTATTCTCAAGACTTCTATAGTCCATGCGATGCATTGACCTCATTGGTGGACACTAGATTGTCGAAAAACATTAAGGAAACGAAGTAGGAGATTCAGGAGTATTTATAGTCAGCCTACTGTGGAAAATATTGTTCCATACAAAGACGCATGGGCTGAGGTAAGGAGAATAATTAGAAAGGCTCAGTGTAACTCCTGGCAATCATTTGTGTCCACAGTGAATCGTTTTACCCCACTCAGTAAAGTCTGGTCCACAATTAAAGTGACCACTTTGCAAGTGAAGAATAACATAATTTATGATCTTGTGGACCTGGCCAACATCCTTGCCAGGAGTTTTTCTCATGTAAGGTGCCAATTACGACCAGCGTTTTCAAGACCAAAACATTTGGCTGAGGTACAAATGCTAGACTCTGGCCTAAGAGATATAGGCTTCCCATACAACCAAAAGAATATGATAGACGAACTTCTTGCCCTAAAATCCTGTAAAGACACCAGTCCTGGACAACATACAATCATGAAAGGTATGATCCAACATCTAAATTAGGACAACCTGATTAATTTGTATTATACAATGAGCTTTGGACATCCCAAACTTTCCCAAACTCATGGCACTTTGCGCATGCCATACCGATACCCAAACAAATTGGTTGTCTTATGAAACCCACTCATTTCGTCCTTTTGTGTTGACTTCTTTTCCATGTAAGTTCATGGAACAATTGGTTAATAACAGGCTTCTCTTTGAGTCAAAGACTTTGTTAAATGGTCGACAATGTGGCTTCCATCAATACATTAGTTTACCAAATCATTAAATGAATTTGGAGCAATAAATATCAGAGGCAACTGCCAATAAAGAACTCATGATAGGAGTGTTCTTGGACATTCTTAAATCCCATTGCATGACATGATGGCATGGTATACCAATGAATCTCTAGGCTTATGGTTTAAGAGGTAATTTGCCCATGTTTATTTCCAAATTTTTAAGAGACAGAACTTTCTCTGTCAAATTGCCCCGTTATGTAACATCGGATATATTATCCAAGGAAATGGAGTGCCTCAGGGAAATGTGCTTAGTCCCACTTTGTTAATTGTGTGGTCAACGATACTGTGTCATCAGCTCCCATCCTGAGGACTCTTAAATACTTAATTTGTACTGTCAATTGTGCAATATGGCACTCTTCAAGTAACGAAAAATTTTCGGCAGGGCGGATTCAAGCAGTCCTTGATTCCATCCACCAATGGGCCTTGCAGTGAGGATTTAAGATTTCCATCCCCATGTGCCGGTGTAGTTTTTACTACCCATAATGTCCCTAATTTGTATCTGCCTTTGGATAGTCATCCGGTACTTATTCACCATTCTGTCAAATGTCTGACCTTCTATTTTGATCAGAGAGTGAAGTTGAAATGCCAGGTTAATGATTTACTTGCTCTTTGTGAAAAGCCATTGAAAGTCCGTAAGTATTTAGTGAGTACCAATCTGGGGAGCTGGAAGAAAATCTTTATAATGATGTGTAAATCTTTTATTTGATGTAAGTTAGATTATTCCTGACAGGTGTATGGATCGGCATCTGGTGCCACATTGAAGAGGTTGGATGTGTTGCACAGGAAATGTTTGCGAATGTGTTCTGGAGCCCTGAGGTGTACAAAGGTAGCCCACATGGAAGTGGAGACAAATGGACCTTCCCTCCGTATTCATCGAGATCACCTTATTTTACCATACGGAATTAAGAGCCATTCGAAATGTGACATCAGCAATGTGGCCTGCACCGCTCTGCAACAACATCACTGTCGTACATGAGGAGTTCATCAGCCACTTAGACGATTCCGGTGCTGTTCCTCCATCACTTCCCCCCTCTGACTTCCTCATGGCTGACATTAAAATTTCTTCAGCTGATGTATTTTCTGCCATCACTGGCCTCAGTACTAACAAGGCATATGGGCCTGATGGGGTCCCTCCTGTTGTTCTCAAGAACTGTGCTTCTGTGCTTACACCCTGCCTAGGCAAACTCTTTCGCCTTTGTCTGTCAACTTGTACCTTTCCTTCTTGCTGGAAGTTTGCTCTCATTCAGCCAGTCCCAAAAAAGGGTGACCACTCCCAACCCTCTAACTATCGTCCAATTGCTTTAACGTCCTTTATTTCAAAAGTTTTCGAGTCAATTCTCAATAGAGAAATTTTAAGGCATCTTTCCTATCACAACCTTCTTTCCGAACGTCAGTACGGGTTCCGTCAGGGACGCTCCACTGGCGATCTTCTCACCTACCTTTCAGACTCCTGGTCATCCTCCTATTCGGGACTTTGTCGAAAGCTTTGCCATTGCACTTGACATCTCTAAGGCTTTCGATCGAGTCTGGCCTAAATCTTTTATTTCCAAACTGCCCTCCTACGGTTTCTATCCTTCTATCTATGCCTTCATCGCTAGCTTTCTTTCTGGTCGTTTTATAGCCGCTGTTGTAGATGGCCATCGTTCTTCTCCTAGATCTATCAACAGTGGTGTTCCTCAGGGCTCTGTCCTATCACCAACTCTCTTCCTTTTATTCATTAATGATCTTCTAAGCTGTACATCTAACCCTATCCACTCATACGCTGATGACTCCACCCTTCACCTTTCCATTCGGTTCCCGCAACGCCCATCTCAACAGTTACTTCAAGAAACAAGGGATGAGGCTACGGCACACCTAATGTCTGACTTGGCTCGTATCTCTGACTGGGGTAAAAATAATATGGTTGTTTTTAATGCATCTAAGACTCAGTTCTTACACCTATCAACCCGAAAAAATCTTCCACAGGTATACCCACTAATGTTTAATAATATTCAGCTTAATCCTGCATCATCCTTGAACATGTTTGGGGTTTCATTTACTCGGGACTTATCTTGGAAAGATCATATTACATCTCTTGTAAAATCTGCTTCCAAGAGATTGGGTGTGCTAAGCCGACTCTGCTCTTTCTTTACCACTGCACAATTGTTGACTCTATACAGGGGTTTTATCCGCCCCTGTGTGGAGTACAACTCTCATGTGTGGGAAGGCTCCCCACATACAGCTCTTCTCAATAGGGTGGAGTCAAAGGATTTTCGTCTCATTAACTCTCCTCCTCTTACTGACTCCCTTCAACCTCTGTCTCTTCGTCGCACTGTTGCATCTTTATCTCTTTTCCTTTGCTACATTAATGGTCACTGCTCCTCTGAACTGTCTGCTTGCATTCCTCCACCTATACGACGGGCACGTAGCACCCGTTTGGCAGCAAACTCTCATCCCTTTTCTGTCCAATTCTCTAATGCAAGAGTTAACCGTTACTCCTAGTCTTTCATTTATGCAACAGGTCAACTCTGGAACTGTCTCCCTCTGTCTGTATTTCGTGCTGCCTATGATCTCCAGTCTTTCAAATGCAGTGTGTCCAGGCATCTCAAAATGATCGGATCTTGAATTTGGCTCTCTATTGTATTTTGCTTTTCTCTTGGAGGGAACTGTTACTTCGGGCTCATGGCCTTTGGTTCCTTCTTCCTCGCATAAAAAAAATATATATATATTTCCTTTCGCCTCCTATTCTTGACTCAGGAGCTTGGTGTGGACCTCAATGACTGTGATAAGTTGGTGATTAAAAACAATGTGCCTAGGGAGCCACCCAACTTTACAGTTGAACTTTCATTGATCACAGCATCGAAGCCCAAGGCTCTGGAAGTGAAGATCCAACATTGTTCCATAACATCATCGTACGTCATTTGGGATACAACCAACTGTACACTGATGGCTCCAAGTCGAGAGAATGTGTGGGTGCTAGTGTGTGGTCGACTGAATGTGCGCTAAGGTTTCGATTACCAAGTTGTACATACTGTATGTGTTCACTTCTGGGCGTTTTGCTATTGATAGCCATAGACTATGCTCTAACTTCTCGACGTGATTCATTTGCCATATTTTCAGATTCTAAGTCAGCCCTTCAGGCAAATGCTTCTTGCAATAATTATTCTAATGAGATTCAGGGCAGTATCATTAATAAACTGCATTCATGTAACAAGTCATTCACGTTCATCTGGGTGCCAGGTCATTGTTCTATCTTTGTCATTGAGCAGGTTGACTTACTTCCAAAGTCGACTGTGGAACTGTAGGAGACTTGGGGCATCATTCGTGGTCTATGATCGAGTCTCTTCTTCGAAAAGAAATCAGTAAATCTTCACTGGCAGGGTCAATGGACCATACTGAATATTCCAACATGTATGCCACTCCTTGGCAACTGGAACACTTCAAATAATCCAAGTCGCCTGAAAGAATGAATACTGGCAGAAGTGTGGTTTAATTGCACACGTATCACTCATATGTTGCCATATTTTGAAAGACCATATCCACCGCAGTGTGACATCTGTGGTGCAGTCTTATATATCGGTCATATCATCCTAAGCTGTCAGCCATTTATTCGTGAACGTGCTTCACCTTTAAATTACTGTGGCACGGTAGACGTCCCCTTCACGCTTTACACCATCATGAGTAATGGGAAACTTTTTGTGACTGATAATTTGGTGGCTTTCTTGAGTGAGACCGGGTTGCTCAGAGTGATGACTTTTCTGTTACTGTGTGGTTACGATTTTTATTCAGTGTACAGTATATACAGTATATATATTTTATAGTTTAACTAGGGTTGACCTTTGACGAGTTTGAAATAGTTCCTGCATCTGACAGTTCTGTTTGTTATACTGATGTCCTCAGTATTAAATTACGTGCCTAGCGTGACAGTGCCCAGCTGATGAGTGCAAGTGTGATATATAGATGTATTGGACACTTTTGGTCGAGGGTGTTCTGTTGGGCAAGGCAATTCATCTTTCGCAACTATCTCAATGCGTCCCATCCTCTTGTTTAAATTTTCTTAATTACTGGCGACAGTTGACGTATATGTAAAGGCTCCTGACCCCTCTGGTTCTCTTTCATATATTGATGTCCCGTATATTAGTCGACGTGCTTCGGCTCACAGTCAGCAAGTGATGAGAGATGTGTAATGTGGAAAGCCATTATATATCTGGGGTCGATAGTGTCCTGTTGGTGGAGGTATTTTACACATTAGTGAAAGCGTACTAGCTAGCTTTAGCTGTTTGTATCTATAGGCTCAGATGTATTGTAGGGTAGCGATTTGCCTGTTAGATTTATCAGTATTAGGCTTTTAGATGCCTCGGACCAGGACTGAACAACAGGTGACGACCATGGACTGTACAAAGGATATGGTGCAGAGTTCAACGTAGAATGTGAGGGGTGTGAATGATGAGGTGAAAGAGAGATATTGTCCAGGTGCTTGAGGATGCAAAAGTGGACGTATGTGAATTGATTGAGACTAAATAAGAGTTGAGAGTGTGAGAGAGGTAAGAGTGTGAGAGAGGTAAGAGTATGAGAGAATGGGTTAACGGATTGGGTATATGTGTAGGTGTACAAGAGAATGAGAGGGGAAAGGAGGGTGTATGTGCGGTTGTGTGCAAGAGATTGAAGGAGAATACAAAACACTAAGGATCATTTGGTTCAGAGATTGTGTGAGTAGGATTGCGAGTATGAATACAGACGTGGGCGATTGTATGTGTGTACATGAGTCAACGGAAAGCCGTGCAAGCAGAGTGAAAGCAGAGTTCTGGGAAACTGTGGAAGCATGTATGGAAAGTTTGAGAGATGTGAGAGTGTGTTTTTTATTGAAAATATAAATGAAAATGTAGGGAATGTGAAGGTGGATGAAGCAGGTAGTGAACTGTATTTGTCTGCAGAAGTGGATGAGAATGGTTGCGCTCTAAAGGACATTTGTGCGGGGAGGGGGTTGGTGATAGCCAATACCCTCTTTAGAGACAAAATGATCCACAGGTATATATGGCGAGTGATGAGGAGGTGGGTGGTGAACTGAATGAAAAGAAGGAAACGACTGATCATAAGTGTGTGGATGAGAGAATGAAAAGGTATGTACCCTATCTGAGAGCATATTGAGGTTGGGGGAGTGGACATTCTAAAAACCAATTGGCGATGGTGAAAGTCAAGGTACAAATGCGGTGGATGAATAGAAGGAGAGAAAGGCAGGAGGAAGTCTTTCACACAAAGAGGGTAGAAAGATTGCAAGAGGATGAAAAAAAGGCAGAATACAAGAGGGAAGTGGAGGAGCGATTGCATAAATATGATTTGGAGCAGATTGGGGAGGTGGAAGGTGTAAGACATCCACAGATGAAATATCCGCAGCATGTGAGGTGGTGTGTGTGGTGAAGAGAGTACGGAAAGGGGGTGCAAGGAACAGCATGGCGGAATAAAGAGTTGAAACAATCTGTAGTGCAAAAGCAAAGAGCATACAGTGAGTGGAGGAGAAGCGGAGACATGGAGGAGGTTGAGAGACGGAACAGAGAGTTATATGTAGAAAGGAAGAGAGAGCTGAAAAGGAAAGTAAGAGAGAGAGTAACAATAGAGTGGATGAGGAATTTGGAAGGAATTTTAGTATAAAAAGGAGGAAATGTAAGAAAATCTTTTAGATTTTCTTTTTTATGCGAGGAAGAAGGAACCAAAGGCCATGAGCCTGCAGTAACAGTTCCCTCCAAGAGAAAAACAAAATACAATAGAGAGCCAAATTCAAGATCCGATCATTTTGAGATGCATGGACACACTACGTTTGAAAGACTGGAGATCATAGGCAGTAGGAAATACAGACAGAGGGAGACAGTTCCAGAGTTGACCTGTTGCATAAATGAAAGACTGGGAGTAACGGTTAACTCTTGCATTAGAGAGTTGGACAGAAAAGGGATGAGAGTTTGCTGCCAGACGGGTGCTACGCGCCCGTCGTAGAGGTGGAGGAATGCAAGCAGACAGTTCAGAGGAGTAGTGACCATTAAAGTAGCGACAGAAAAGAGATAAAGATGCAACAGTGCGGCAAAGAGACAGAGGTTGAAGGGAGTCAGTAAGAGGAGAAGAGTTAATGAGATGAAAAGCCTTTGACTCCACCCTATTGAGAAGAGCTGTATGTGGGGAACCTCCCCACACATGAGAGTTGTACTCCACACAGGAGCGGATAAAACCCCTGTATAGAGCCAACAATTGTGCAGGGGTAAAGAAAGAGCAGAGTTGGCTTAGTACTTCCAATCTCTTGGTTAGTGGGTTGCGAATGGTCACCCTTCTTTGGGACAGGATGAATGAAAGCAAACTGCGAACAAGGAGGATAGGTAGGCTATAAGTTGTTAGACAAAGGCAAAAGTTTACCAAGGCAGGGTGTAAGCACAGAAGCACAGTCCTTGAGAACAACAGAAGGGCCCCTATCAGGCCTATACTTCGATGATATCTATATATCATTTCGATGTTTAGTGTATTTTCCTTCATTTATTTTTATAAACGTATGTTACTAATCCCAAACACAGTCAGGATTACCAATGGAGGTAAACCTCATTCATGAAATGCCAGAGACTATTACGACTCTGTTGCGAAATAGCACCAGCAAGATATGAGTGGGTCAGGATTGAGTGCCCCCAAGACTACTGTACATATTCACTCCAATGTCAGTTACACTATTGATGGTACTAACAGACGATTTCATTCAGCAAAGGCAGTGCTACCTGTGGTGCTGGTATGCTGTAATGATCATGATGATAGTGGTGATGGTGGGAGTGGCGGTAACTGTAATGGTGAGATGATGGTAGTGGTGGTGTTCATGGTGATATTACCTGTGACGGTGGTGGCGATAGCTGTAATGACTATGTTTGTGGTGGTGGTGGTGGTAGCTATGGTCATGATTATAGTGGTGGTAGCTGTGGTTGTGGTGGTTATGGTGATAGCCATGATGATGATGGTGGAGTAAACTGTAGCACCAGTCGAGCAGGGCAGTACTCCCGAGGTGGATGGAAAACTGATGACAGGGAGTGCTGGAGCTCCCGTTTCATCAGCCCTCAGGACTAGTTCCTGACCATCCCCCTTTGCTGAACTTTTTCAGTGTCTCAGTTACACAGAGAGTAGGCCAGCATGCTCTCCAGTACAAATTTCTCTAACAATCTTCACCAAACTACATGCACAGTACACTCTACACTTCCTATTCAAAATTCAACAAAATGGCGTCGATTAATCAAGCCTCGGAGTCCCCAGGGGGGGTGAACCATAAATGCCCCCGCCATCTGCCCCTCTCCCGGTGACGACTCGAGGTGCCTGGAACCACTGTCTGACTCTCTTCTTCTTCATTTCTGCAACATTTGCGGCCTTTCATCTAACTTTTGCACTGTTGAGCACCACCTCTCCTCCTCTAAACCTCACCTTCTTTTTCTGACGGAGACTCAGCTGTCTGAGGCAACCGACAGCAAACCCTTTTCTGTATCCTCCTACTTTCTCTATACTCATTTCAAAGCCAAAGGTGGCTGTTGTGTATACATATGCAATGACTTATCTTGCTCTCGTGTTCCTGACCTTGATTCTTCTGAATTCTCCACACTCTGGCTTCGGCTTTCCTGTCATTCTCTGACTAAATATATCTGTGCTGTTTACTTATCCCCTAATTCTACTGACTATCAAAAATTCTTCGACTATCTTACTTCTATGATGGAACACATTCTGTCCATTTCTCCTTTCTCTGAAATCTCCATTCTCCAATTTCAATGTTCACCACCACCTTTGGCTCTCCTCTCCTTTCACAGATCCACCTGGTGAACAAGCCTACATCTTTTCTATCCTTAATGACCTAGAGCAGCTTGTACAGCACCCTACCCGTATCCCTGACCGCCTTGGAGAGAGCTCCAACATACTTGACCTCTTCCTCACAACTAATCCTTCTGCTTACTCTGTTAATCTTTTCTCTCCGTTGGGCTCCTCTGATCACAACCTTATTACCTTAACCTGTCCTATCACTCCGGTACGGCCTGTGGACCCTCCAGGGAAACGTCGTCTGTGGCATTTTGGAGCCGCGAACTGGGAGGCCCTCAGGCAGTACTTCTTTGATTTTCCCTGGAATGATTATTGCTTCCATGGCCGTGAGCCATCTGAGTGTGCCTTGCGCATTACGGAGGTTATTCTCTCGGGCATGGAAGCATACATTCCTTTCTCATATCCTTTGACTAACGCAAGAAAGCCTTGGTTTAATCACGCTTGTTCTAATGCTGTCCGCAACAAGGAGAAGGCCTACAAAAGGTACCGGAGCCAACCCACCCCTGAATCACATCATCATTACGTTTCTGCCCGGAATCGTGGCAAGTCTGTTCTTCGCTCTACTAAAAATAATTTCATCCATACTAAATGCTCTCAACTCTCCAACTCGAATTCTTCCCGCTCCTTCTGGCACCTTGCCAAAAATCTTTCTAACAACTTTACCTCATCATCCTTTCCTCCTCTTTTCTACTCTGATGGTTCTGTAGCTATTTCTTCTACTGATAAAGCAGATCTCTTCGCACAGACTTTCTCCTCCAATTCCACCTTAGACGATTCCGGTGCTGTTCCTCCAACACTTCCCCCCTCTGACTTCCTCATGGCTGACATTAAAATTTCTTCAGTTGATGTATTTTCTGCCATCACTGGCCTCAGTACTAACAAGGCATATGGGCCTGATGGGGTCCCTCCTGTTGTTCTCAAGAACTGTGCTTCTGTGCTTACACCCTGCCTAGGCAAACTCTTTCGCCTTTGTCTGTCAACTTGTACCTTTCCTTCTTGCTGGAAGTTTGCTCTCATTCAGCCAGTCCCAAAGAAGGGTGACCACTCCCAACCCTCCAACTATCGTCCAATTGCTTTAACGTCCTGTATTTCAAAAGTTTTCTAGTCAATTCTTAATAGAAAAATTTTAAGGCATCTTTCCTATCACAACCTTCTTTCCATTCGTCAGTATGGGTTCCGTCAGGAACGCTCCATTGGCGATCTTCTCACCTACCTTTCAGACTCCTGGTCATCCTTCTTTTGGGACTTTGGCGAAAGCTTTGCCATTGCACTTGACATCTCAAAGGCTTTCGATCGAGTCTGGCATAAATCTTTAATTTCCAAACTGCCCTCCTAAGGTTTCTATCCTTCTATCTGTGCCTTCATCGCTAGCTTCCTTTCTGGTCGTTCTATAGCCGCTGTTGTAGACGGCCATCGTTCTTCTCCTAGATCTATCAACAGTGGTGTTCCTCAGGGCTCTGTCCTATCACCAACTCTCTTCCTTTTATTCATCAATGATCATCTAAGCTGTACATGTAACCCTACCCACTCATACGCTGATGACTCCACACTTCACCTTTCCATTCGGTTCCCGCAACGCCCATCTCAACAGTTACTTCAAGAAACAAGGGATGAGGCTATGGCACACCTAATGTCTGACTTGGCTCGTATCTCTGACTGGGGTAAAAATAATATGGTTGTCTTTAATGCATCTAAGACTCAGTTCTTACACCTATCAACCCAACAAAATCTTCCACAGGTATACCCATTAATGTTTAATAATATTCAGGTTAATCCTGCATCATCCTTGAACATGCTTGGGGTTTCATTTACTCGGGACTAATCTTGGAGAGATCATATTACATCTCTTGTAAAATCTGCTTCTAAGAGATTGGGTGTGCTAAGCCGACTCCGCTCTTTCTTTACCCCTGCACAATTGTTGACTATACAGGGATTTTATCCGCCCCTGTGTGGAGTACAACTCTCATGTGTGGGGAGGCTCCCCACATACAGCTCTTTTCAATAGGGTGGAGTCAAAGGCTTTTCGTCTCATTAACTCTCCTCCTCTTACTGACTCCCTTCAACCTCTGTCTCTTCGCCGCACTGTTGCATCTTTATCTCTTTTCTATTGCTACTTTAGTGGTCACTGCTCCTCCGAACTGTCTGCTTGCATTCCTCCACCTCTATGACGGGCGCATAGCACCCGTCTGGCAGGAAACTCTCATCCCTTTTCTGTCCAACTCTCTAATGCAAGAGTTAACCGTTACTCCCAGTCTTTCATTTATGCAACAGGTCAGCTCTGGAACTGTCTCCCTCTATCTGTATTTCCTGCTGCCTATGATCTCCAGTCTTTCAAACGCAGTGTGTCCAGGCATCTCAAAATGATCGGATCTTGAATTTGGCTCTCTATTGTATTTTGTTTTTCTCTTGGAGGGAACCGTTACTGCGGGTTCATGGCCTTTGGTTCCTTCTTCCTCGCATAAAATATATATATATATATATATATATATATATATATATATATATATATATATATATATATATATATATATATATATATATATATAATGTAAGAGAGAGAGAGAGAGAGAGAGAGAGAGAGTTACTTTCACAATCTTCCACAAACAACAAACTGCAAATTCCATCAATACAGAAGCGTAATTTTGTTTGTGGATTTGCGTTTGCAACAAATTCCACGGAAATTCACGGTTTTGCGTGTGTGGAAGCACTTCCGCAAATGCAGATATGCCCTTGAACATCTACGTGGCCTGGCCCTGCAGACGGCGACTGGGTGAGTAGCCAGTTAGCCGGCGCCACCAGTCACTCCCACACTGTTGCCATGTGTACGTTAAATACTGTATATATATGATAAATTAACCCTTGGTACGATGTACAATTGCATTTTCATTATCGTACGTTTGTACGATAATTTTACTGTTCCTTCAAAGAGAGAGAGAGAGAGAGAGAGAGAGAGAGAGAGAGAGAACGGTTAAACCCTCCCTAGGTGAAGGTTAAACCCTCCTCAGGTAGACCTACAGTTTCGCTTACAACTGAGGTACACCTGGGTCTGTCAGACCCAGCTTTGAAAAAATTCTGTAGTATCACACATGTTTTATGTAATGGATTCCTGAATATCGTTCAATGTATTAGGTCTTATCAGTTACAAAACTATGTGAATAAGTTTTAATTAATTGAACTCAACATTATTAAATATGAAAAAATGCCAAACTAATTTTTTTTTCTTGGCAGTCACTATAGACGAAAACAAAGAACACTATGAACCTAACACTTGTGTCGCAGCTTAAGAGATAGAAGACCTTCATTATGGGTATAGTGGATCCCACACAACTTAAAATCAACTTGCAAACTCACAGTACAAAATTCTCCCCCCTCCTCAGGTACACCTGGGTTTCACAGACCCGACATGCAATTCTGAGTGATATATTGCAAAAACAGAGAGACACGAAAGTAACCCCCCTACACCCTGCATGGGCATAAAAAGTTAGGAAGCCATTGAGAAGGACAGGGATCCCAGGCATCTACAAGTTACTGAATTATACCATCGAAAAAATTGCCCGGGTCTGTCAGACCCAGGTGTACCTGAGAAGGGTTAAGATCAGATTCATCTCTTACTGATATTCACTGGCTTCAAACCAAGCTCTCAGGAAAGGAATGGAAATGGGTATAAGCCAAGAGGGGGCAACGTTTGTACTCGTGATAAAATAATACAGCACAACATCGTCATGGCAAGTCGTATTCTGCTTAACATTGGAGGGTTCCTCACTACATTATCTTAATGATATACTGTATGTGCTTTCTGGGGGGAGGGTAAGAAATAAGAATCTGAGGATAAAAGCAAGCAAAGATGTTTTTTTCCCCAATAAATAAAGAAAAATATAAAGCATAATTGAAGATAAATTTATTTTCCAGATTCTTAGACGTTATAATGTATACTACTAATGTAAACTACATCGATACTAGAAAGACTTGTTTTGCATGCAAGCCAATAACAAGAAAAAAAGCGGAAAGATGTGTTACAAAGCCTCCCAGTCCACCTAGAATAAGTCTAAATATCAAATTTGCCAGACTTGTAGCATTACCAGTGCCAGTATTTCAGTCTCAACAAAAATCATTTGGGAGATAAGTTACAGATTAAACAAGGAATATACAAGATGAAACTGAAAACAGTTTTACAATTTTTCTTACCAGACAGCCAAATTTCCCCATGTGTATTAATATAGTTACATAGCTAGAAAGAACGATAGATTGATTGATAGATAGACACACTGTTTGTTAGAGTTGTCTCCGTTGTTTGGAGGAGTCTGACTGTGACTAAGGAATGAGGACTGAGGAGGTTAGAACTGAGGAACGGAGGTGGAATAGAGTGTCAACTTGTCAAGTGTGAGCTGTGAAGAGTAACTAGGAAACATACGTCCACACTGAAGATGTGCCAATTTTGACACATAATAGTAATATTTCGCACCTTAATGCTGTTAGAGATCTCCCCAAATGGCGATAGTAGCCCTCCCCAAATGGTGAGGGATACTTTTTTACACTCCAACCTGCATTACAGTAGCAAACAGAGATTTTCCCAATTGGTGAGGGATACTTTTTTTTTACACCCCAACCTGTATTACAGTAGCATACAGATATCTCCCTAGATAGTGGAGGATACGTTTCTTACACCTTAAACTGTATTACAGTAGCATACAGATATCTCCTCAAATAGTGAGGGATACTTTTTTTTACACCCCAACCTGTACTATAGTAGCATACAGAGATCTTCCCAAATGGTGAGGGATACTTTTTTACAGCCCAGCCTGAACATTTCTTAACACTTAAGTGAACTTCAGTTGTAGTAAGTTGTCCTCTCTCTCTCTAGGACAATAATTCATTTCGTTTACATACAGTAAAATAGTAAATGATTTACCCTTGTTTTGGAGTAAAAACAGTCTGATATATAAATAGTAATATTTGAAATATACTGTATATGTAAATTTTGCCACAACTTAAAAAAATACATACATAAATGCCTTTTGTTTGTGTTTTTTCATTTGCGGAACTTCAAATTTCAAGAAAATTGTGGATTTGCGGCTGCAGAAGACAATTTTTTGAGTTTGCAGATTTGCATTGTGGAACTGAATTTTCTTCTGCGGTGCCCACCTCTGATATATATATATATATATATATATATATATATATATATATATATATATATATATACTCAC
This sequence comes from Coenobita brevimanus, assembly GCF_032717465.1. Classification (NCBI taxonomy): domain Eukaryota; kingdom Metazoa; phylum Arthropoda; class Malacostraca; order Decapoda; family Coenobitidae; genus Coenobita; species Coenobita brevimanus. The sequence goes on from NC_137058.1 coordinate 15,232,864, forward strand.
TCTTTCTCTCTCTCTCTCTCTCTCTATATATATATATATGCCACTCTGTGCCCTTTTGAATCTCATGTCCCATTACGTTCTGTCTCCTGCAGGCTGTTTAGTATAAACTGCAATGGTATTTTGAAAGGCTTCAACTACGTGCAAGTCTAGCAAGTTTCTCCACAATGGTAACTTTCCCTTAAGTTTGATTTTTTTCATCAATGACACTTATTTTTAATAAAGTGATTAGATGATGAATGGATGAATTAGTTCTGTCATGCCATTCTGAATATAAATGGACATATCTATTAATACTTCTAAATCATGTTTGCCAGTGAACTTAATTGATTTTATTTCATTTCAATTGGTGCAAAACTGCAAACGGAAGAAATCTTTCATGGATGGTCGTGTGGAGTGCAGACGTGTGTGCTGACCTCTCCTCCAGCTATAGGGCTGTCCAACCAACATCAGAAGTATTGTTTACATCTTTGGGGTTAATTTAAGTTAGGTTAGCTAGTCCTAATTCCCTCACTTCCACATTTAGAGATATAGTAAATGCCAATCTGTTTAATGAGATTGTCTTTGCCTACCCACCTCTGGGGGATCCCACTCACTGATCACTTTAGGGCGTGAATTAACACAGACGCAGCCTCCCGAGAGTGCTTTGAGAGGATAATCTCAGTTTTAGTTGTCTTACCCTGGGTATCTTGCGCCTTGCTCGTTTTTTTCTTTCTTCCTGCTTCTCCATCGAGAGGGAGGTGGTTGCTATGGCTGACGCCCCTCCCGCCTCTTCCCTTTTCAAAGGGGGAGGTGGTTCTGACGGACCCACTAACCTCCCGAAGACTCTCCCCAAGCTCACACCCTTCTCGTCATTTCTTTAAATAATGAATATTTTGTTATGACATATGCTGTTAGTTCCACTCCCCTGACGAATCTTAATCCTTTCATTAATAAGTACGTGATTGATGGCTGTGCTGGTGGGGGTGGAACAAGTCTATCTATCTATCTATCTATAGCCCGACGCCCTAATCCCGCAAAGGGTGGCCGCAGACAAAACGCCTCCAAGTCACTCTGTCACCCACCATTTGACTCCCCTCCCCCAAACTCACCCCCCCCTCCCTCATATACCTCTCAACTCCATCCCTCCACCTCATCCTCGGTCTACCCCTCCCTCTCTCTCCCTCCACCTCACCTACATACACCCTCTTAGTCAGTCTTTCATTCTCCATTCTCTCCACATGTCCAAACCACCTCAGTGTATTTCTCCTAATCTTTTCAACCACATCCACATCTACCCCACAATGTTCCTTCACTTCTTCATTCGTCAACCTGTCCCTCCACGTCACTCCACATGCTCCTCTCAAGTAACTCATTTCCACTGCTCTCACTCTTGACTTGTTCCCCTCTTGCAAGGTCCACGCCTCGCTTCTATACGTCAGGGTAGGGATCACAATACCATCATGCAGTGACTTCTTAACTTCCATACTCACCTCCCTATTTCTCATCACTGCTTTCAGTGTACCAACAACCTTTCTTCCCTGCTGTACCCTTTCACGTACTTCATCCCCCAAAGTTCCATCCTTACTCATCACACTACCCAAGTACTTGAATGCACTCACATTCTCCATATCCTCACCATCCAAACTCACTGCACACTCTGTGACTTCATTCCTCTCAAACACCATAACTTTACTTTTGTTTACATTAACTTTCAGCTTCCTCCTCCTACACACTGTCCCAAATTCATTCACCAAACCTTGCAACTCCCATTCATCTTCACTCAACAATACTGTATCATCAGCAAACAGCAACACCGGAAGCTTCCAAATCTCACCCTCATTCATTAGGGCCACCCCCACATCCACTGCCCTACCTTGTACCTCCTTTACAACCCCATCCATATATATATTAAACAGCCATGGAGACATCACACACCCCTGTTTCAGTCCCACATTGAGATCAAAGAACTCACTCAGCTCACCATCCACTCGCACCGTAGCCCTAGCTCCCTCGTACATACTCTTCACAGCACTCGACAATTTCCCCTCCACTCCATATATTCTTAATACCTTCCACATACCTTGCCTATCTATTCTGTCATAAGCTTTCTCCAAGTCCATGAAGGCAGCATACACTTTCCTTCCCTTCTCTAGATACTTCTCCACTAAACATCTTAGAACAAATATCTGATCTACACACCCTTTTCCCTTCCTAAATCCCCCTTGTTCTTCTCCAACTAGCTCCTCTGTCATATGCCTAACCCTATCAATGAGTATTCTACCATATATTTTACCAGTCACACTAAGAAGGCAAATACCCCTATGGTTACCACATACTTCTCTCTCCCCTTTTCCTTTGTACAGAGGAACAATTATACCTGATTTCCAGTCCTCTGGAACCCTTCCCTCTTCCCAAGCCAATCTACACAACTTCCATATCCACTCCACAACAATCTCACCCCCATACCTAAGCATTTCACCACACACTCCATCAATTCCTGGGGCCTTTCCCAGCTTAATCTTCTTCATCGCTTCCACTACAAGTGAAAAGTTAAAAAAAAAAAAAAAAAAAAAACTTGCCAATGGAGACCTCCTGGATAAGACTGTTACTTCTCAGGTAAAGGACTTCTTGAAACTGTGTAGGTTCATTATGATGTCGAGCCGAGGATCACGGTATCCATGAATTCCTGCAATGATGTAATCATCTGTAGAAACCTCATGCCTGTTAAGGTGGACAACATCATATATGAACTTGATCTGCAGGATGTAATTGACGAAGCTGATGCTAGATTTATAAATAGATTCTTGGAGGGCAAGAGGACAAAGACTGTCACTATTATTTTGACCTATGGTAAAGTTTCTCTTCCTAAGATTGTCAAAACTGTGTATCAAATCATTAACATAAGACCTTATGTCCTCAGCCCATTACACTGCTCCAAATGCCAACGTTTGGGACATAGTGAAATGTCATGTTGTGCCACCAAGTAAAAGTGACACAGGTGTGTGGCTATGGGTCATGATGTGGACAACCGTATTTCTGAAACTGAATGTTACTTTCACTGCAAAGGTGCTCTCTCCACTTCCTGGAGGCATTGTCCCAGGTAGAAGGAGAAGAAGGAGATCTACAGAGTGAAGGTAACAGAGGGAATATTATATTACGAAGCTAGGGAGATGAGGGACTTACATGATACTCTCAGCCGAAATGTCTCCTATGCATTGATGGTTCTGCCCCGACCTATGGTGTGGACAGTGGAGATGCAAACTAAACTCACCCTCAGGACTCTTGCCACTCGTTCTGCCTCTTCATCTGCTCCTTCCATGAAATTCAGCTCTCTTAATGATATCCCTGCAGCTGCTTCTTACTCTAAAATTCCTGCTTCCCCTTTAACTATGCAGAAACAGACGCCTGGGAAGCCAAATAAAGTAAATCTCACCTTCCTATTCCCCCAGATCACTTTCTCATGTCATACCTGCTCCTTCTCCAGCGAGGGAGAGAAGAGGTAGCTCTTCCCCAGGAGAGTCTGGGAGCCTAATTATTGATGAGGCAATGGAAGTTTCGGCTAAGTATCATTGAGATAGTTTGATCCGCTGATGGTCGGTCACATAAGGGAGGGCGATATTATAATCTAAGCACAGTGGCCCCCCTTGTTACCTTAAACCATCGCATTCACTGTGTCGCAGTGGAACTTAAGGACTCTTGGCAATAAATTGCACCCTATGGCAATATTGCTGTCTATACAGAGGCCAGACATCTTCTGTTTACAGGGGACATGCATGGTGGAGTGCCCTGATCCTCCATAGTTCAAAGACTACCACTTGTATAGAACATATGGTTGTGACAGAGTTTTCATATACAAACACAAATCACACCTACAAATGAAAGTGGTTCTACATTCCACTCTGGAAACTGTTGCATGCAAAGTAAAATTTAATAACACATACCGGTATCTGTTTATTTGCTCTCTTTACTGTCCACCACATGGGGGCATTGATACTGATGCTGCCAATTAAATTTTTGACCACTTTCCTAGAAATAAGTTAGTGTTGGGTGGCTTTACTGCCCATCGTCATCAATGGGGTTCCCTGAGAATCAATAGCCGTGGGGAGCAAGTAGCTGACCTAACACAGCAGTCCAGCCTCTGTCTTCTGAACGATGGTAGGGCAACCTATGTAGTCAATCGTACTGGGAATTTTTCGGTCATTGACTTTGCTCTGGCCTACCCAGAAATACATTATGATTTCTCAAGGGATCCATTTTGGGCAACCCATCTCTCTTTCTTACACATGCGATGCTTTTTTGGATCCTACACATTCAGAATTTAAGTTTTAGAAGGCGTATTGGGAATGAGGACTGCAGATTTAGAGTTCATAATCCATAGATGTAGAAGCCCAAAATTTTTACAAATTTCATCTTATACATGGCTGAGACTGCTATTCTCAAGACTTCTATAGTCCATGCGATGCATTGACCTCATTGGTGGACACTAGATTGTCGATAAACATTAAGGAAACGAAGTAGGAGATACAGGAGTATTTATAGTCAGCCTACTGTGGAAAATATTGTTCCATACAAAGAGGCATGGGCTGAGGTAAGGAGAATCATTAGAAAGGGTCAATGTAACTCCTGGCAATCATTTGTGTCCACAGTGAATCGTTTTACCCCACTCAGTAAAGTCTGGTCCACAATTAAAGTGACCACTTTGCAGGTGAAGAATAACATATTTTATGATCTTGTGGACCTGGCCAACATCCTTGCCAGGAGTTTTTCTCATGTAAGGTGCCAATTACGACCAGCGTTTTCAAGACCAAAACATTTGGCTGAGGTACAAATGCTAGACTCTGGCCTAAGAGATATAGGCTTCCCATACAACCAAAAGAATATGATAGACGAACTTCTTGCCCTAAAATCCTGTAAAGACACCAGTCCTGGACAACATACAATCATGTAAGGTATGATCCAACATCTAAATTAGGACAACCTGATTAATTTGTATTATACAATGAGCTTTGGACATCCCAAACTTTCCCAAACTCATGGCACTTTGCACATGCCATACCGATACCCAGACATATTGGTTGTCTTATGAAACCCACTCATTTCGTCCTTTTGTGTTGACTTCTTTTCCATGTAAGTTCACGGAACAAATGGTTAATAACTGGCTTCTCTTTGAGTCAAAGACTTTGTTAAATGGTCGACAGTGTGGCTTCCATCAATACATTAGTTTACCAAATCATTAAATGAATTTGGAGCAATAATTATCAGAGGCAACTGCCAATAAAGAACTCATGATAGGAGTGTTCTTGGACATTCTTAAATCCCATGGCATGACATGATGGCATGGTATACCAATGAATCTCTAGGCTTATGGTTTAAGAGATAATTTGCCCATATTTATTTCCAAATTTTTAAGAGACAGAACTTTCTCTAAGTGTGAGAGAATGGGAGTATGGATGGGGTATATGTGCTGGAGTAGGTGAGAATGAGAGGGCAAAGGAAGGAGTATGTACAATTGTGAGTAAAAGATGGAAGAGGAGCATAAGACAGTATGGATCAGTTGGGTCAAGGATTGCATGGGTAAAGTTGAAAGTTTGAATACAAATGTGGGCGATTGTGTGTGTGTATGCACCAACGCAAGATTGTGCTAGAAGAGTGAGAGAAGAGTTCTGGACAAATGTAGAAGTGTGCATGGAAAAGTTTGGAAGGAATAAGAGAGTGTTTTTGATTGGTGATATGAATGGTAAAGTTGGGAATGTGAAGGTGGATGGAAAGGTGAGTGGGGTGTGCCTGCTGAGATAGATGAGAATGGGAGTGCGTTAGTGGACATTTGTGCTGGGTGGGGGTTGGTGATAGCCAATACCCTCTTCAGGCATAAAATGATCCACAGGTATACATGGCGAGTGATGAGAAGGGTGGGTGGTGAACTGGATGAAAGGAAGGCAATGATTGATTATGTGTGTGTGGATGAAAGGATGCGAAGATGTGTAAAGGATGCATGAGTGTATAGAGGTTGGGGGAGTGGACTTTCTGACCACTACTTGGTGGTGGCCAGAATTAGAATGCAAGTAAGATGGAGGAATAGAAGAAGGGAAAGACGAGAGGAAGGAGTAGTTGCAAGGAGAGTGGAAAGGTTACAAGAGGATGAGAAAAAGGCAGAGTATAAGAGAGAAGGGGAGGAACGATTGGGCAAATATGAATTGGAGCAGATGAGAGACGTGGAAGGTGTGTGTAAGATATTTACAGAAGAAATATGTGCAGCATGTGATGTGGTGTGTGGAACGAAGAGAAGACGAAGGGGGGTGCAAGGAACAGCGTGGTGGACTGAAAAGGTGAAACAGGCTGTGGCACAGAAGAAGAAAGCATACAATGAATGGATGAGAAATAGGGGTGTGGAAGAAGTTGAGAGGCGGAAAAGAGAGTTATATGTAGAAAGAAAGAAAGAGGTGAAAAGATTAGTAAGAGAGAGTAAGAAGACAGTGGATGAGGAATTTGGAAGGAATTTGAGTGTAAAGTGGAGGGACTGTAAGAAAATATTCTGGAGAGAGGTGAAAAGAGTAAGACAGGGTGGAAGTGAAGTTACCAGGGGAGTGAAAGACAAAAATGGTAGATTACCAGTGGAGAAGGGAGAAAAAGTGAGCAGATGGAGAGAACACTTTAAGGAATTGTTGAACATAGAGGATGGAAGTAATGCGAGTATAAGTGGCTGGGGAATGGCTGGGAGAAGGAAGGAGGTGAGAAGACAGGAAGAAATCAGTAGGATAGAAGTTGTGGAAGCAATGAAGAAAGTTAAATCGGGGAAAGCGCCAGGAATTGATGGAGTATGTGGTGAAATGCTGAAGCATGGGGGAGAGATAGCAGTAGAATGGATGTGGAAGATGTGCAGATTGGCCTGGGAGGAAGGTAGAGCCCCGGAGGATTGGAAATCAGGTATAATTATTCCCTTGTACAAAGGAAAAGGGGAAAAAGAAGTGTGTGGTAAACATAGGGGCATTTGTCTTCTTAGTATAATAGGACAAGTGTATGGTAGGATACTTATAGACAGAGTTAGACAAAGAACAGAGAAATTAGTTGGAGAAGAACAAGGAGGCTTTAGGAAGGGAAGAGGTTGTGTAGATCAGATATTCATTCTTAGATCTTTAGTGGAAAAGTTTCTAGAGAAGGGAAAGAAGTTGCATGCGGCTTTCATGGATTTGGAGAAAGCATATGACAGGGTGGATAGACAAGGATTGTGGAAAGTGTTAAGAATATATGGAGTAGATGGGAAGTTGTTGAATGCTGTGAAGAGTATGTACGATGGTGCGAAGGCTGCAGTGCGTGTGGATGGTGAACTAAGTGAATTTTTCTCTTTGAAAGTTGGTTTGAAACAGGGATGTGTCATGTCTCCATGGTTGTTCAATCTGTACATGGATGGGGTAATAAAAGAGGTACAAGGTAGGGTAGTGGATGTTGGAGTGGCCCTGGTGAGAGAGGATAGTGTTTGGAAACTCCTTGTACTGTTGTTTGCAGATGATACTGTGTTGTTGAGTGAAGACGAAGGGGAGCTGCAAGGCTTGGTGGATGAGTTTGAGAGATTGTGTAAGAAACGGAATCTAAAGGTGAATGTAGGGAAGAGTAAAGTGATGGTCTTTGAGAGAGGTGAAGTTAGTGAATGTACAGCGAGGCTGGACGGTGAGGAATTGGAAAATGTGAGGACGTTTAAGTACTTGGGTAGTGTGATGAATAAGGATGGAGGTTTGGAGGGTGAAGTGCTTGAATGGGTACAGCAGGGAAGAAAGGTTGTTGGTTCTTTGAAAGCAGTGATAAGAAACGGGGAAGTGAGCATGGAAGTGAAAAAGTTAATACATGACAGTATTGTGATACCAACTCTAACATACGGAAGTGAAGCTTGGACATTGTTGGAAGGACACAAGTCAAGAGTGAGAGCAGTGGAAATGAGTTATTTAAGAGGAGCCTGTGGAGTCACGTGGAGAGACAGGCTGACGAATGAGGATATAAATGAGCGTTGTGGTGTTGATGTGGATGTGATAGGAAGCGTTTTGAGGAACACACTGAGGTGGTTTGGCCATGTGGAGAGGATGGAGGGTGAAAGACTGACGAAGAGAGTGTATGTGAGTGAGGTGGAGGGGGGAAGAGGGAGGGGGAGGCCGAGGATGAGATGGAGGGATGGGGTGGAGAGGTATATGAGAGAGGGGGGTGTGAGTTGGGAGCAGGGCAGTGAAATGGCGGGGGACAGGGTGACTTGGAGGCGATTTGTTTGTGGCCACCCCAAACGGGATTGAGGCGTCTGGCAATACATAGACAGAACTTTCTCTGTCAAATTGCCCCGTTATGTAACATCGGATATATTATCCAAGGAAATGGAGTGCCTCAGGGAAATGTGCTTAGTTCCACTTTGTTAATTGTGTGGTCAACGATACTGTGTCATCAGCTCCCATCCTGAGGACTCTTAAATACTTAATCTGTACTGTCAATTGTGCAATATGGCACTCTTCAAGTAACGAAAAATTTTCGGCAGGGCGGATTCAAGCAGTCCTTGATTCCATCCACCAATGGGCCTTGCAGTGAGGATTTAAGATTTCCATCCCTATGCGCCGGTGTAGTTTTTACTACCCATAATGTCCCTAATTTGTATCTGACTTTGGATAGTCATCCGGTACTTATTCACCATTCTGTCAAATGTCTGAGCTTCTATTTTGATCAAAGAGTGAAGTTGAAATGCCAGGTTAATGATTTACTTGCTCTTTGTGAAAAGCCATTGAAAGTCTGTAAGTATTTAGTGAGTACCAATTTGGGGAGCTGGAAGAAAATCTTTATAATGATGTGTAAATCTTTTATTTGATGTAAGTTAGATTATTGCTGACAGGTGTATGGATCGGCATCTGGTGCCACATTGAAGAGGTTCGATGTGTTGCACAGGAAATGTTTGCGAATGTGTTCTGGAGCCCTGAGGTGTACAAAGGTATCCCACATGGAAGTTGAGACAAATGGACCTTCCCTCCGCATTCATCGAGATCACCTTATTTTACCATACGGAAATAAGATCCATTCGAAAAGTGACATCAGCAATGTGGCCTGCACCGCTCTACAACAACATCACTGTCGTACATGAGGAGTTCATCAGCCACTTAGACGATTCCGGTGCTGTTCCTCCATCACTTCCCCCCTCTGACTTCCTCATGGCTGACATTAAAATTTCTTCAGCTGATGTATTTTCTGCCATCACTGGCCTCAGTACTAACAAGGCATATGGGCCTGATGGGGTCCCTCCTGTTGTTCTCAAGAACTGTGCTTCTGTGCTTACACCCTGCCTAGGCAAACTCTTTCGCCTTTGTCTGTCAACTTGTACCTTTCCTTCTTGCTGGAAGTTTGCTCTCATTCAGCCAGTCCCAAAGAAGGGTGACCACTCCCAACCCTCCAACTATCGTCCAATTGCTTTAACGTCCTTTATTTCAAAAGTTTTCGAGACAATTCTCAATAGAGAAACTTTAAGGCATCTTTCCTATCACAACCTTCTTTCCGATCGTCAGTACGGGTTCCGTCAGGGACGCTCCACAGGCGATCTTTTCACCTACCTTTCAGACTCCTGGTCATCCTCCTATTCGGGACTCTGGCGAAAGCTTTGCCATTGCACTTGACATCTCTTAAGGCTTTCGATCGAGTCTGGCCTAAATCTTTTATTTCCAAACTGCCCTCCTATGGTTTCTATCCTTCTATCTGTGCCTTCATCGCTAGCTTCCTTTCTGGTCGTTTTATAGCGGCTGTTGTAGATGGCCATCGTTCTTCTCCTAGATCTATCAACAGTGGTGTTCCTCAGGGCTCTGTCCTATCACCAACTCTCTTCCTTTTATTCATCAATGATCTTCTAAGCTGTATCTCTAACCCTATCCACTCATACGCTGATGACTCCACCCTTCACCTTTCCATTCGGTTCCCGCAACGCCCATCTCAACAGTTACTTCAAGAAACAAGGGATGAGGCTATGGCACACCTAATGTCTGACTTGGCTCGTATCTCTGACTGGGGTAAAAATAATACGGTTGTTTTTTAATGCATCTAAGACTCAGTTCTTACACACATCAACCCGACAAAATCTTCCACAGGTATACCCACTAATGTTTAATATATTCAGCTTAATCCTGCATCATCCTTGAACATGCTTGGGGTTTCATTTACTCGGGACTTATCTTGGAAAGATCATATTACATCTCTTGTAAAATCTGCTTCCAAGAGATTGGGTGTGCTAAGCCGACTGTGCTCTTTCTTTACCCCTGCACAATTGTTGACTCTATACAGGGATTTTATCCGCCCTTGTGTGGAGTACAACTCTCATGTGTGGGGAGGTTCCCCACATACAGCTCTTCTCAATAGGGTGGAGTCAAAGGCTTTTCGTCTCATTAACTCTCCTCCTCTTACTGACTCCCTTCAACCTCTGTCACTTCGCCGAACTGTTGCACCTTTATCTCTTTTCTATTGCTACTTTAATGGTCACTGCTCCTCTGAACTGTCTGCTTGCATTCCTCAATCTCTACGACGGGCACGTAGCACCCGTCTGGCAGCAAACTCTCATCCCTTCTCTGTCCAACTCTCTAATGCAAGAGTTAACCGTTACTCCCAGTCTTTCATTTATGCAACAGGTCAACTCTGGAAATGTCTCCCTCTGTCTGTATTTCGTGCTGCCTATGATCTCCAGTCTTTCAAACGCAGTGTGTCCAGGCATCTCAAAATGATTGGATCTTGAATTTGGCTCTCTATTGTATTTTGTTTTTCTCTTGGAGGGAACTGTTACTGCGGGCTCATGGCCTTTGGTTCCTTCTTCCTCGCATAAAAAAAAAAATATATTTCCCTTCGCCTCCTATTCTTGACTCAGGAGCTTGGTGTGGACCTCAATGACTGTGATAAGTTGGTGATTAAAAACAATGCACCTAGGGAGCTACCCAACTTTACAGTTGAACTTTCATTGATCACAGCATCGAAGCCCAAGGCTCTGGAAGTGAAGATCCAACATTGTTCCATAACATTATCGTACGTCATTTGGGATACAACCAACTGTACACTGATGGCTCCAAGTCGGGAGAATGTGTGGGTGCTAGTGTGTGGTCGACTGAATGTGCGCTAAGGTTTCGATTACCAAGTTGTACATACTGTATGTGTTCACTTCTGGGCGTTTTGCTATTGATAGCCATAGACTATGCTCTAACTTCTCGACGTGATTCATTTGTCATATTTTCAGATTTTAAGTCAGCCCTTCAGGCAAATGCTTCTTGCAATAATTATTCTAATGAGATTCAGGGCAGTATCATTAATAAACTGCATTCATGTAACAAGTCATTCACGTTCATCTGGGTGCCAGGTCATTGTTCTATCTTTGTCATTGAGCAGGTTGACTTACTTCCAAAGTCGACTGTGGAACTGTAGGAGACTTGGGGCATCATTCGTGGTCTATGATCGAGTCTCTTCTTCGAAAAGAAATCAGTAAATCTTCACTGGCAGGGTCAATGGACCATACTGAATATTCCAACATGTATGCCACTCCTTGGCAACTGGAACATTTCAAATAATCCAAGTCGCCTGAAAGAATGAATACTGGCAGAAGTGTGGTTTAATTGCACACGTATCACTCATATGTTGCCATATTTTGAAAGACCATATCCACCGCAGTGTGACATCTGTGGTGCAGTCTTATATATCGGTCATATCATCCTAAGCTGTCAGCCATTTATTCGTGAACGTGCTTCACCTTTAAATTACTGTGGCACGGTAGACGTCCCCTTCACGCTTTACACCATCATGAGTAATGGGAAACTTTTTGTGACTGGTAATTTGGTGGCTTTCTTGAGTGAGACCGGGTTGCTCAGAGTGATGACTTTTCTGTTACTGTGTGGTTACGATTTTTATTCAGTGTACAGTATATACAGTATATATAGTTTATAGTTTAACTAGAGTTGACCTTTGACGAGTTTGAAATAGTTCCTGCATCTGACAGTTCTGTTTGTTATACTGATGTCCTCTGTATTAAATTACGTGCCTAGCGTGACAGTGCCCAGCTGATGAGTGCAAGTGTGATATATAGATGTATTGGACACTTTTGGTCGATGGTGTTCTGTTGGGCAAGGCAATTCATCTTTCGCAACTATCTCAATGCGTCCCATCCTCTTGTTTAAATTTTCTTAATTACTGGCGACAGTTGACGTATATGTAATGGCTCCTGACCCCTCTGGTTCTCTTTCATATATTGATGTCCCGTATATTAGTCGACGTGCTTCGGCTCACAGTCAGCAAGTGATGAGAGATGTGTAATGTGGAAAGCCATTATATATCTGGGGTCGATAGTGTCCTGTTGGTGGAGGTATTTTACACATTAGTGAAAGCGTACTAGCTAGCTTTAGCTGCTTGTATCTATAGGCTCAGATGTATTGTAGGGTAGCGATTTGTCTGTTAGATTTATCAGTATTAGGCTTTTTGATGCCTCGGACCAGGATTGAACAACAGGTGACGACCATGGACTGTACAAAGGATATGGTGCAGAGTTCAACGTAGAATGTGAGGGGTGTGAATGATGAGGTGAAAGAGAGATATTGTCCAGGTGCTTGAGGATGCAAAAGTGGACGTATGTGAATTGATTGAGACTAAATAAGAGATGAGAGTGTGAGAGAGGTAAGAGTGTGAGAGAGGTAAGAGTATGAGAGAATGGGTTAACGGATTGGGTATATGTGTAGGTGTACAAGAGAATGAGAGGGGAAAGGAGGGTGTATGTGCGGTTGTGTGCAAGAGATTGAAGGAGAATACAAAACACTAAGGATCATTTGGTTCAAAGGTTGTGTGAGTAGGATTGCGAGTATGAATACAGACGTGGGCGATTGTATGTGTGTACATGCGTCAACGGAAAGCCGTGCAAGCAGAGTGAAAACAGAGTTCTGGGAAACTGTGGAAGCATGTATGGAAAGTTTGAGAGATGTGAGAGTGTGTTTTTTATTGAAAATATAAATGAAAATGTAGGGAATGTGAAGGTGGATGAAGCAGGTAGTGAACTGTATTTGTCTGCAGAAGTGGATGAGAATGGTTGCGCTCTAAAGGACATTTGTGCGGGGAGGGGGTTGGTGATAGCCAATACCCTCTTTAGAGACAAAATGATCCACAGGTATATATGGCGAGTGATGAGGAGGTGGGTGGTGAACTGAATGAAAGGAAGGAAACTACTGATTATATGTGTGTGGATGAGAGAATGAGAAGGTATGTACCCTATCTGAGAGCATATTGAGGTTGGGGGAGTGGACATTCTACAAACCAATTGACGATGGTGAAAGTCAAGGTACAAATGCGGTGGATGAATAGAAGGAGAGAAAGGCAGGAGGAAGTCTTTCACACAAAGAGGGTAGAAAGATTGCAAGAGGATGAAAAAAAGGCAGAATACAAGAGGGAAGTGGAGGAGCGATTGCATAAATATGATTTGGAGCAGATTGGGGAGGTGGAAGGTGTGAGTAAGACATCCACAGATGAAATATGCGCAGCATGTGAGGTGGTGTGTGTGGTGAAGAGAGTACGGAAAGGGGGTGCAAGGAACAGCATGGCGGAAAAAAAGAGTTGAAACAATCTGTAGTGCAAAAGCAAAGAGCATACAGTGAGTGGAGGAGAAGCAGAGACATTGAGGAGGTTGAGAGACGGAACAAAGAGTTATATGTGGAAAGGAAGAGAGACCTGAAAAGGAAAGTAAAAGAGAGAGTAAGAACAGAGTGGATGAGGAATTTGGAAGGAATTTTAGCATAAAAAGGAGGAAATGTAAGAAAATCTTTTAATTTTTTTTTTTTATGCGAGGAAGAAGGAACCAAAGGCCATGAGCCCGCAGTAACAGTTCCCTCCAAGAGAAAAACAAAATACAATAGAGAGCCAAATTCAAGATCCGATCATTTTGAGATGCCTGGACACACTACGTTTGAAAGACTGGAGATCATAGGCAGTAGGAAATACAGACAGAGGGAGACAGTTCCAGAGTTGACCTGTTGCATAAATGAGAGACTGGGAGTAACGGTTAACTCTTGCATTAGAGAGTTGGACAGAAAAGGGATGAGAGTTTGCTGCCAGGCGGGTGCTACGCGCCCGTCGTAGAGGTGGAGGAATGCAAGAAGACAGTTCAGAGGAGCAGTGACCATTAAAGTAGCGATAGAAAAGAGATGAAGATGCAACAGTGCGGAAAAGAGACAGAGGTTGAAGGGAGTCAGTAAGAGGAGGAGAGTTAATGAGACGAAAAGCCTTTGACTCCACCCTATTGAGAAGAGCTGTATGTGGGGAACCTCCCCACACATGAGAGTTGTACTCCACACAGGGGCGGATAAAACCCCTGTATAGAGTCAACAATTGTGCAGGGGTAAAGAAAGAGTGGAGTCGGCTTAGCACACCCAATCTCTTGGAAGCAGATTTTACAAGAGATGTAATATGATCTTTCCAAGATAAGTCCCGAGTAAATGAAACCCCAAGCATGTTCAAGGATGATGCAGGATTAAGCTGAATATTATTAAACATTAGTGGGTATACCTGTGGAAGATTTTGTCGGGTTGATAGGTGTAAGAACTGAGTCTCAGTTACATTAAAAACAACCATATTATTTTTACCCCAGTCAGAGATACGAGCCAAGTCAGACATTAGGTGTGCCATAGCCTCATCCCTTATTTCTTGAAGTAACTGTTGAGATGGGCCTTTCGGGAACCGAATGGAAAGGTGAAGGGTGGAGTCATCAGCGTATGAGTGGATAGGGTTAGATGTACAGGTTAGAATGAATAAAAGGAAGAGAGTTGGTGATAGGACAGAGCCCTGAGGAACACCACTGTTGATAGATCTAGGAGAAGAACGATGGCCGTCTACAACAACGGCTATAGAACGACCAGAAAGGAAGCTAGCGATGAAGGCACAGATAGAAGGATAGAAAGCGTAGGAGGGCAGTTTGGATATTAAAGATTTATGCCAGACTCGATCGAAAGCCTTTGAGATGTCAAGTGCAATGGCAAAGCTTTCGCCAAAGTCTCGAAATGAGGATGACCAGGAGTCTGAAAGGTAGGTGAGAAGATCGCCAGTGGAGCGTCCCTGACGGAACTCCTACTGACGATCGGAAAGAAGGTTGTGATAGGAAAGATGCCTTAAAATTTTTCTATTGAGAATTGTCTCGAAAACTTTTGAAATAAAGGACGTTAAAGCAATTGGATGATAGTTGGAGGGTTGGGAGTTGTCACCCTTCTTTGGGACTGGCTGAATGAGAGCAAACTTCCAGCAAGAAGGAAAGGTACAAGTTGACAGACAAAGGCGAAAGAGTTTGCCTAGGCAGGGTGTAAGCACAGAAGCACAGTCCTTGAGAACAACAGGAGGGACCCCATCAGGCCCATATGGCTTGTTAGTACTGAGGCCAGTGATGGCAGAAAATACATCAGCTGAAGAAATTTTAATGTCAGCTATGAGGAAGTCAGAGGGGGGAAGTGATGGAGGAATAGCACCGGAATCGTCTAAGGTGGAATTGGAGGAGAAAGTCCATGTGAAGAGATCTGCTTTATCAGTTGAAGAAATAGCTATAGAACCATCAGAATAGAAAAGAGGAGGGAAGGATGATGAGGTAAAGTTGTTGGAAAGGTTTTTGGCAAGGTGCCAGAAGGAGCAGGAAGAATTCGAGTTGGAGAGTTGAGAGCATTTAGTATGGATGAAATTATTTTTAGCAGAGCGAAGAACAGACTTAGGACGATTCCGGGCAGAAACGTAAAGATGATGTGATTCAGGGGTGGGTTGGCTCCGGTACCTATTGTAGGCCCTCTCCTTGTTGCGGACAGCATTAGAACAAGCGTGATTAAACCAAGGCTTTCTTGCTTTAGTCAAAGGATATGAGAAAGAAATGTATGCTTCCATTCCCGAGAGAATAACCTCCGTAATGCGCAAGGCACACTCAGATGGCTCACGGCCATGAAAGCAATAATCATTCCAGGGAAAATCAAAGAAGTACTGCCTGAGGGCCTCCCAGTCCGCGGCTCCAAAATGCCACAGACGACGTTTCCCTGGAGGGTCCACAGGCCGTACCAGAGTGATAGGACAGGTTAAGGTGATAAGGTTGTGATCGGAGGAGCCCAACGGAGAGAAAAGATTAACAGAGTAAGCAGAAGGATTAGTTGTGAGGAAGAGGTCAAGTATGTTGGAGCTCTCTCCAAGGCAGTCAGGGATATGGGTAGGGTGCTGTACAAGCTGCTCTAGGTCATTAAGGATAGAAAAGATGTAGGCTTGTTCACCAGGTGGATCAGTGAAAGGAGAGGAGAGCCAAAGGTGGTGGTGGACATTGAAATCTCCTAGAATGGAGATTTCAGAGAAAGGAGAAATGGATAGAATGTGTTCCATCGTAGAAGTAAGATAGTCGAAGAATTTTTGATGGTCAGTAGAATTAGGGGATAAGTAAACAGCACAGATATATTTAGTCAGAGAATGACAGGAAAGCCGAAGCCAGAGTGTAGAGAATTCAGAAGAATCGAATTCAGGAACACGAGAGCAAGATAAGTCGTTGCGTATATATACACAACAGCCACCTTTGGCTTTGAAATGAGTATAGAGAAAGTAGGAGGATACAAAAAAGGGTTTGCTGTCAGTTGCCTCAGACAGCTGAGTCTCAGTCAGAAAAAGAAGGTGAGGTTTAGAGGAGGAGAGGTGGTGCTCAACAGAGCGAAAGTTAGAGGAAAGGCCGCGAATGTTGCAGAAATGAAGAAGAAGAGAGTCAGACAGTGGTTCCAGGCACCTCGAGTCGTCACCGGGAGAGGGGCGGATGGTGGGGGCATTTATGGTCCCCCCCCCCTGGGGACTCCGAGGCTTGGTGATGAGACGCCATAATTATTGAATTTTGGAAAAGGAAGTGGAGTGTGTACTGTGCATGTAGTTTGGTGTAGATAGTTAGAGAAATTTGTACTGGAGAGCATGCTGGCCTACTCTCTGTGTAACTGAGCCACTGAAAAAGTTCAGCGAAGGGGGATGGTCAGGAACTAGTCCTGAGGGCTGATGAAACGGGAGCTCCAGCACTCCCTGTCATTAGCTTTCCATCCACCTCGGGAGTACTGCCCTGCTCGACTGGTGCTACAGTCTACTCCTCAGATGGAGGTAATGAGAATTAGACAGGGCGGTGAAGAAGACAGTAGGGGAGAGAATGATAAAAATGGTAGACTGGTAGTGGAGAAGGGAGGAAAAAGTGAGAAGATGGTGAAAAAACTTAAAGGATTGTTAAACGAACAGAATGAAACTGATGCTAGTATAAGTGGCGGGGGAATGGCTGGGAGCAGGAGAGAGATCAGTAGGGCTGTGTGAACGTGTTTAATTGTGAATATGTGGCTGTGTGAATGTGTTTAGGTGTGAATATGTGGCTGTGTGAATGTGTTTAGGTGTGAATATGTGGCTGTGTGAATGTGTTTAGGTGTGAATAGGCAGCCGTGTGAATGTGTTTAGATGTGAATATGTGGCTGTGTGAATGTGTTTAGGTGTGAATATGTGGCTGTGTGCATGTGTTCAGTTGTGAATATGTGCTGTGTGAATGTGTTTAGGTGTGACTATGTGGCTGTGTGAATGTGTTGAAATGTGAACATGAGACTATGTGAATGTGCTGAGATGGGAATATGTGACTGTGTAAATGAGTTGAGGTATGACTGTGTTGAGCTATGAATGTGTGTCTCTTAAACGTATTCTGGTGTTAGTGCGTGGCGATGAGAATGTGTGGCTGTGTGAGTGTGTGGTTGTGTGTATGTTCTGAAGTGTAAATGTGGTATCTTGAGTATACAGTATGTAAATCTTGAGATTTGGTTTTAGTTATCGTGTAGTCGAAGACAGGAGAAGTTTAAGATGGATACAGGGTGTAGATCGTAGTTTATTATTTTCAAGGAAAAGTTTAAGTTGAACATTGTATGTATTACACAGGAACGTAATTTACTAGCTAAGTCTCGTTGGACCCCTTGCCTCTCTTCCTCACTCCACAACCTCTTGGTTCTATGGCTAGCCCCTTTCTGCCTCTCTAATTCTTCCATCCACGAGGGCTAGTGTCACGTGTAAAGGCCGTGTGTGAAGTGTCTATATGTCTGTGTGTATGTAGCGTTACTGGTGCATTTCTAGCATTCTTTCATTAAAATCTTGCAAGCTCATTTCCTTTTCCCACACCTAGCCTATCTGGTGTTCCAATCTATTATGCTATCTATTATGAGTTGTATTATGATAATGTAAATTACTATATCTATCTATCATGCTGTCTATTATGATTTGTATTATTATAATATGGAGTCTGTACTGAGGAGTCAATGTGTGGCGGTGTCAACGTGTGGTTATGGGTATATGTGACTGCGTGCTTCCGTGGTAGCGTCCATGTGTGACTGTATGATTGTGGGGTATTTTAAGGTCTTGCTTGTGTGTGTGTGTGTGTGTGTGTGTGTGTGTGTGTGAGTGTGTGTGAGAGAGGGGGGGGAGAGGGGAGGGCAAGAAATATCAGTACGAACGACTGAGGAGTGAAATGGGAGAGGAAAAAATAAGAAATTATTATTAGTACTTGTTTTCGTTTAAGAGAGGAAGAGGGAAAGGAGAGGAAGGTAACAAAAAGAAAGGAATGAACGGAGCTAAAGCCTCTTAAGACAGTGTGTGGAGAGATGAAAGGGGGCAATAAGAGAAGCAGAGGAAGATAAGGAAGATTTTCGAAAGGATACGCATAACAGAAATGGGGGAAAGAGGAAGGAGGGTAAAAGTTCGAAGGAAAGGTAAAGAAACTGCAGAAATAGAATGAAGGTACTGTGAGCGACCTAAGGAGACAAAATTAATTAGAGAGGGAGGGAAATTGAGAGACGAAAGGAAGGGAAAGGAATGAGAGAGAGAGAGAGAGAGAGAGAGAGAGAGAGAGAGATTCCTCGTGTCATTAATCTTGTCAGTGGCCTCTTTCCCTCGCTAATACCTGAGAGGCTCTTGGATCTAAAGCAACTGGCGAGAACTCTATGAATCCCACTTCCCTCTCCTTGATTTAATCCCCGTTCCCTTTTTTGCCGTCTCCTCTTCCCTTCCTCGATCCCCTCTTCCTACTTGAAGATTAGAGAGAGCAGTTCTGGTCTCCCACTTCACCACCTCTCTTACTCATTATTTTACTGCTTTCATTTACTTTCCCTCACTATTTCCCATCTCTCTCTCTCTCTCTCTCTCTCTCTCTCTCTCTCTCTCTCTGGGGCACATTGCATCTCGTATTACATAAAGCAATCAACAAAGAGGTGTGTGTGTGTCTGTGAGCGAGAGAGAGAGAGAGAGAGAAAGAAAGATGTGGAGTGGCAGCCTGCGCTGAAGTTTACATGTTAGAGATATCCGTTCTGTGTCTGTTGTGGCGATGTTTAGTTCGGTACGGATGGGTGTGTTGGTTCTGGCTGTGGTGTTTGTTGAAGTGGTGGTGTATCAGGGCGTATCTAGTTTGATGTCATTGGATATGATGGATGGTAAGCTGGTGAGGAAAAAGGGCCTGCATCTAGGTGTGGTGTCCTTGATGGTTTGGTGCTGGTGTAATCGGGTGTGGTATATCTCAGTGCGGTAAGGTTTGTAAGCAAGAACTGCCACGTACTCCGATGTGTGTATCTGTTGTGGTATTAATGTATCATAGGTGGGTATAATAGTGGTGAAGGTGTGGTGACTGAGTTGAGGTGAATGGGTATGGTGGCATAGGCTGTGGCGGTCGGTGTGATGGTAGTGTGACATGACATGGTGTATTTAGGTGTGATTTTTTTTTTTTTTTATGTGCTCGACTCTGCGCATAGGCTTCACATCCTGCTCCCCAGGCCCAGTAGTCCTCCTACACATCATACACCTCTTACATGTCACCACTTCGGCGCTAACACCCACCGTCCATATTGAATACATGTTAGGGCTGTCTCATACAGGACTGGTGTATTGGTATTAGCGGGGGTATTTTTACGACATGTCGGCGGGTCTTCTGGTAGATCGGTAAAGTCTGTTTTATATGAAATTCAAATCCTTAAACTTTCCTGCCCCAGCAGGGATTTGAACCTGAGTCAGGTAGGACCGCAGGCCACCTCTCTACCGATTGAGCCACCGCCTCCCTGTAAATAGGAGTTGTAGTGGTAGGTTTGATAGTTATGGTAAGTATGAGTGTGGTATTAAGTGTAATAGTGGATTTGAGTTATGTGATTGACCTTGCTGTATCTAGCCGTGAAAGTGTGATATGAGTGGGTATAATGGTACTTCGTGTCATGTGTTATGACTTGGTATGGCATATGTATGAAGATTTTTGTATTGTGTGGTGTGATTGGTTATTCCGGTGCCGGGAGTATTGGTGATTGGTGTGACTGGACTTAATGTATCTCGATGTATGGCATCTAAGGCGATTTGTGAACGGGGGGGAGATCTTGATTGGTGTGGCAGTTGGTGTGGTGGTGGTGGTGTGACTGAGCAAGGTATATTTAAGTGGAATGCTGCTTAATGTGGTGTGCCTGAGTATGATGGTGCTGGTGTGGTGGTGGGTATGGTGGTGGTCGTGTTGCAAAGCACTATATGACTGGGTTTGCTATTGATGGTTGGATTAGGGTAAATATTTCTTGCTCCTTCGAAATATACAACCGGTGATGTATTGTTAGGAAGCAGACATGCACGCTAAATGAAAGGCAGACATTCGCAGCCTGAAGTTGTATATACAGGTAAGAAGGCACACTATAGCAGCCAAAGGAATAGAATGTATACATACATGGAATAAGCATATATAATTAACAGATTGATACTTGTAACAAAACCGTCAGTTCCATGTTACTACTACTGAACCAAGGACTGCCTGGGGAGTTTTAGGACACGAGAATGGCGTACCGTAGTTCATATTATTTGAGGGTAGTGGACAGGTAAAAAAGATTGATAAGGGAGCGATTGCCACAGGAAAAAAAAAAAATCACAAAGCTAAGAGCATAAAACTGGGCCCTTTATGCTTCAGTCGACACAAATTACACCAATCAAAGACAATTGCCTTCCATAAACCTAACATTCTTGAAAATTTTACAGTCAAATGTTGGTTGAAAACAAAGAATGCAGCAGACTAACATAAATAAATTCAGAACCATAAAACCAAACCATCTAAATACCAATCCATGCAGAGTTATATTTATCTTGAATATATTGCGGAATCGGTAAAAATTAAAAAAAAAAAAACGGAAATGCAAACAACTGATAAAAGTATGATCTGCAGTATAAGTCATAATACTGGACCCTTTCACTAACAAAGGATGCAAAAATTATATACATCTCTAAACAATAATCGCCCATAAGTATGTGTTCTTAAATACTTTGAGGGTGAAATCAATATTGTGAGAGGCCCCGTAAAGCAGTATTATCATGAAGATTTATATATCACAAATGAGACACGAGTCGATAGTCTGAAACACGCATTTACTGTATATACCACCTAAAATAAATATATGATATCAAGACCTTGTTATGAAGGTGGATTTCTTATCATGGTTCTGTCTGTTGTGACTGTCCTTTTTTTTTTTCTTACATCCTGACAGCCAAGAGCATCTTATTCATTTTGATGTAATAATTGTTAATTCTATACAGCCATAAGCATCACTAAGCAACGAAATCAACGATGTGCCCTATATCGGTCTGGTTAATAAAAACGTTAAGAGATAAAGAAAAAGGACAAAAAACGTCACCGCACTGCTTCATTTCGTGGAGGGCAATACTAACTTGTGTCTATGGGATGTCTTTCCTAAGCATCACCCCTGAGCTAAGTAAATCAGTTGCCGATATCAAAAGAAAAAAAAAAAATGCAACGAAATGACCGTACTCATAAACTGGGGATGAAAAATATACGTCCCCCCGTCCCACCACACACACGCACGTCATCGATCTATCTTATATCTAAGTCTATATCTGTCTATCTGTCTATCTTCATATAGCTAACTGTCTCTATATTCATATATCTATGAATCTGTCTATATAAGTAAACACTAGGAGGGCCTTAGGCAGGATGGAAGCCAAGGAGCCTGCAGCCTCATTGTTGCTTTTTGGAATAATGGTGTTGGTGCTTGAGAGAGAGAGAGAGAGAGAGAGAGAGAGAGAGAGAGAGAGAGAGAGAGAGAGTGAAATTCCTTCGCTGTCTTGTGTTTGGACCTGGATTAGTTTATTCAGTGTGTGTGTGTGTGTGTGTGTGTGTGTGTGTGTGTGTGTGTGTGTGTGTGTGTGTGTGTGTGTGTGTGTGTGTGTGTGTGTAATTCACCGGGTCGGTCAGGATCACTTGATGGTCGTGATCGTCAGCTTTTACTCTCCCGGCAGGGAGCTGAGAGCTCATATGGTCCGATCTAAGGGCAAGGCTGTGACCTTCACACACGCACACACCCGTCCCCTTGCTCAAGGGGGACAGTAACCACCCACTTCGTCAGTGAAACTTTTCGCAACCTGAGCGAGGCTCGAACTCCCGTCTACCAGATGGCAAGCGAGAACGTTACGTGTGTGTGTGTGTGTGTGTGTGTGTGTGTGTGGGTGGGTGGGTGGGTGGGTGGGTGGGTGGGTGTGTGTGTGTGTGGAATAATCGTTCCGTTATACAAGTCCCAGCAGTTGTTTCAAACACCACTTTGGTTCCGAGGAAAAAAGTGCCCATGATTATTTATTGGTAGGGTTATCCTTCATAGGGTTGCATTGGTATCTATATGGATGTTTTTATGATATGTTAAGGGAGCTTTTGGATGGTCAATAACGATTTATTATGTCATTATCGCCAGCCTTTAGTAAGGCGGAGCTATAATGTTTTTGCCCGCCTCTGTGTGTGTGTGTGTGTGTGTGTGTGTGTGTGTGTGTGTGTGTGTGTGTATCTGTTCTCATTATTTCTCATGAACGGCTTGAGCAATCAACATGAACCTTCAAGGTATCAAGATATGGCCAAAATCTTGGACGAGTTTGAAAAAGGACACTCGGGGACAAGGTCAAGGTCACCAAAATGACTGCCAAAAGTAAACCAGATTTTGTTGCCCGACTTTAGCATTATTATATCTCATGAACGGCATGAGATATCAACATGAAACCTTTCGGGTATCAAGATATGGCCAAAATCTTGCAGTCCGCCAAGGGGGGCCCTGCCTTTTGGCCCCCATGGGGGGGCTGCCATTGTAACTTGGCCAACTGCATATTCTGGCAGGCGATTAGCATTCGGCTCCCGAATGCTTTTCTTTCATTATTATTATTATTATTATTATTATTATTATTATTTATATTATTATTATTATTTATATTATTATTATTATTATTGTTATTTCTATTATTATTATTATTATTATTATTATTATTATTGTTATATTATTATTATTATTATTATTATTATTATTATTATTATTGTAGCTCACCTATAACAAGGCGGAGCGATAATGTTTTTGCCACCGTCTGTGTGTGTGTGTGTGTGTGTGTGTGTGTGTGTGTGTGTGTGTGTGTGTGTGTGTGTGTGTGTGTGTGTCTGTTCCCAAAGTATCTCGAATAGTTGTGGACGAATTATCATCAAACCTTCAGGAAACAGCAACTATGTGAATGTGCAGAAGGCTATTACTTTTGGTGTGGATTTGATCATCGACGGCCGAATACCAGCCGCCGTATTTCTGTTTTTAATATGGACTGGCTTTTTGCGAAGAGCGGTGACTGAATTCCGTAGAGGTTTGCGAATTTTCTTCAAATTTACTTTTTAGGTACTTTGGACCTTAGACAACAACATATTTTGGCGGGCGATTAGCCTTCTGTCTCCGAATGTTTTTGTTTCATTTGTAATTATTTTTTGCACTATTTATCTCGCACTATAGATCTGGACACACAAAGGCCCAAAAAGAGTCACTTGTGTTTCGGGTGCAATTTTTCAAGTGAACACGGTTGGTGATCGATGTCTATGTACCCAATGCATATTAGTGTTACTTGGTGGCGGGATAATGTGCTCTCTCTCTCTCTCTCTCTCTCTCTCTCTCTCTCTCTCTCTCTCTCTCTCTCAGAAAGCGCCATAATCTTCCTCCTTAATGGTTTTGGTGTTAATGTGGTCATGATAACTAAGTATTTTTGTCCACAATCTTTATCAACCCACCAGAGATTCCTAATCCTAGATACATATTTTTTTCACCATTTTCACGAGTATTCCCGTACGATAGGTCATAAAAATATCGGTGCACTGGGGGTTGGATGCCTACCGCAAATTTTTGAATAACTGCTGATGTTGAGGGAAGGTTGATATTGTCTGTTTATATAAACATAACATTTGTTATGTGATTTGAAGATAACATTGCTAGTTGGCGATATATGACACGTCCAGACATCAGGGCTACCAACGTGTGGACGTGGTAGGTCGGACACTAATATTTCAGTGACCTTCGTACTGTGCTTCAAAATGTTTGATGCATATTGTCCACCGATACTTTTGTGATCCATAGTGCATCTGCTCCAACATATAGACCAATCACTAAACTACCCTTTAGTGCCCCACTGTAGGGGGTCACCTTGACGTGGTGGTGGGGCTTGAAGCGTGGTTGGCAGTGCCACCTACTTGGGAGGCATGCCTACCTTCGTAGGGTTCGGCATTTGTCGGCCTCGTGGACCAAGCACTCCCTACATCACTGGTAGAGGAGGCCTACTGGTGATGTCAGTCCCTGCCCATTTGCCATCTAGGGCAGGACTGTTGCCTCCCCACGTGTTTGCCGTGCGTGGGGTCCCGTAATGCTGGGAGACGGGAGTCCTGGAGGTTGAGCGATGCTGCATGGTGCGCCCTGCAGCTAGCAATACACCTCTTTGGTCCCTTATTCTGGCTAGACGGGTGGCCTGGTTGGGCCCGACCAGGTCAATCAGCTGGTCACTGGCTAGCCATCCAGGCTAGTCACCTAGTGGCTTTAGGGTCAAGCAGGCACTGGGGGACCTGGTGGCTCCTATCGTCCTGGAGTCACCCTTGTCAGGGTCCCTTGGTGGTTACCTGCGTATACTTTCCCACTACCTCTGGGGTCGCCAGTGGTGCTTTCCCTGGCATATGGCCTCCCCTTGTTGGGCTCCATGGTGGGTGGAGGGGTGGGGGAATGAAGGTTGGTTTTTTGCATATGGCTTCTAAAATTTTTTCAGCTGATGACCCTGGTTCCGTCCCTGACCATCCTGCAGAGTCTCCTTCCTGTGCGCCTCATGTGCCTCTGGCTGGTGAGGCCCACATTGCCACCTTGGAACCATACCTGCCTGGTTCCAGTGGTTTCCGGTCAGTGGCCACTACAAAGAAGAAGAGCCGGCAACAGACAACAACATCTTGTGGACATGCCCGTGAGGTCATGCCAGGTGTCTATGAGAGGGTTGATTTCCCAAGGTACTACACCATTTGTACTTTGGATGGTCAGCCTATTGGGAATCTGGACATTTTTACTGTTCATCGGCGCATTGTATCAATCTGTGGGAGAGAGCCAAAGATTTCACCTCAGGGGGATGGTAGCCTCCTAGTGGAGGTTACATCCCCTGAAGAGGGTTCCCGGCTGGCTGCCCAGTGTAAGGACCCGGATGCGCTATTTACTTGTGTCCCTCATGCTTTTTTCAATCAGAGTCGAGGTGTTGTTTTCTCAAAAGACTTACTCCGATACAGTGAAGAGAAGCTCCTTGAAGAACTCCAGGTCCACAGGGTGGTTAAAGTGGAGAGGTTTCGGAAGAAGGTTGATGGTGTACTTACCCCAACTCCATCCTTGTTGCTGACGTTCGACTGTAATGTTCTCCCTTCATCCATCAAGGTGGCTTGGTTGTCCCTTAGGGTCAAACCCTTTGTACCAAACCCACAACGCTGCTACCATTGTCAGATGTACGGGCATGTTGGGCGAGTCTGTCGTCGTTTGCAACAGGGCCTCCCAGTGGTGTGTGTCAGTTGTGGAGAATCCACTCATGCAGGACAGGACTGTCCTGGACCTGTTTGTTGTTTGCACTGTGGCGAGGCACATCCTGCTTCATCTAAAGACTGTGCCCGGTTTTGCTTGGAGAAGATCCTCCTCATCCGTAATCGTGATAAAATAAGCTTTTCTGAGGCCAGGAGTAGAGCCATGTCATTTGTTTTCCGTAACGGAGTGTCTTATGCGTCAGTTTTGTCCGGTCATAGCCGTCCTCATCGTCCTGTCCAGCAGCAGACTCGAGTTCCTCCTGTTGTGTCAGCTCCTATGCCTTCATCTGTTGATCCCATGCCAGTGCAACAATCTCTCGCACTTGTGACGGTTGCCGCTACAGTTCAAGACTCGACCTATACATCTATGGTATCCCCTAGTAGTCATGGTGCACATTCTTCATATGCTAAACGTCATCGTGGTTCCTCAGAGTCTTTGAGTCTTGAAGATCCTCCAAGCAAGGTGTCGGTCATGGAGTCCACATCCTCTGTAGTTAGTCCATCTGTGCAACAGCCCTCGGACCCTGCTTCTGGGTCTTCGAGGGCTTCTGGGGTGTCAGGTCAGTCTGGCACCTCTTCCTCCGGGGAATCGGATGTTCCTCCTCCAGTTACCTCTGAGGATCCTGTCCTGCCCCCTCCACATTTGGAGGCCAGGACCCCAATCCCTCCTGCTCGACCTCTTGGTTCACTGGGGGCCCCGGGCAGGGTTCGGAGTAGCTCTTCCTCTCCTGCTGGGCAGCGACGGGTGTCTGTGAAGTCTCCCAACACTTCGCAGACCCCAGGCCCTCGTTCTAGCCATGCTACTGCCCGTGGCAAGCCCCTTAGTGGGCGTATCCGCATTCCCAAGAAGATTGTCTCCCAGGGTTGCTCAGTGGTTTCCACTAAGTGACCCTTTCTTTTGTGTATATAGTTCCTCCATTTTAATATTTTTAGTATTTTTTTATGGTTTTCTGTTTGTCCCTCTCCCCTGCCCCTTTTTATTTCAATAGTTTTAATGGCTAATATTATTCAATGGAACTGCCGTGGTTTACGAGCCAACTGGGAGGAACTCAATTGGCTTCTGGCTGAGTATTCACCTGTGTGTGTTTGCCTACAAGAGACAATGGTTGGTGATGCTGCGCCTCCCAGTCCACCTGGTTACCAGGTTTTTTATTCAGATCCTCTTCCTGGACAGGGTCATGGTGGGGGTGTGGCTATTCTAGTATGCAGTGACATACCTTTCACTGCTGTGAATCTTAACACTCCACTGCAGGCTGTTGCTCTCCAGATTTTCCTTCCCCGTCGTTATACTGTGTGCTCTTTGTACCTCCCTCCTAGTGCCACTATTGAGAGGGTTGATCTTGAAAATCTTATTCGTGCACTTCCCTCACCCTATTTCTTGCTGGCTGACATGAACAGTCATCATCCCCTGTGGGGTGGCTCCACAGCTGATGCTAGAGGTACTATGTTAGCCTCCATTGTGGAGGATGTGGACCTGTACATTTTAAATTCTGGTGAAGTTACTTACTTCCATAGTCAAACGGGTATTTTTACTTCTATTGATTTGTCTCTGTGCTCTGCAGGGGTAGCCCTGAATTTTACATGGGCTGTGTTACCAGACTTACATGGCAGTGACCACTTCCCTATTTTATTAAGATCGACACAGAGTGCGCCTCGGCGTCGTCTTCCCTGCTGGCGCTTGGATAGGGCGGTCTGGCCGGTTTTTGACGAGCTGTGTTCCTCGAACCGATGTGTGGAGGATTTTGTCAGCACTGATGCTGCTGTTGAGTATTTCACAGACTTACTACACTCGGCGGCACTGCAGAGTATTCCGAGAACAGCTGGTCACTTTCCTTGCCGTCCAGTTCCCTGGTGGACTGATGAGTGTGTTTCTGCTGTTCGGGCTAAACGTGCTGCTTTCTCCCGACTTCGTCGTCACCGAGGTGACCCTGGTTACCTAGCGGCATATAGGAGGGACCGAGCTTATGCCCGGCGGGTTATGAAAGAGGCTAGGAGGAAGTCTTGGGCATCATTTGTTTCTTCAATTTCTTCACAGACTCCTCTCACAAAAGTGTGGAAACGGGTGAGGAAGATTTCAGGGAAATTTCCTGTTCCCTCTCCTCCTGTTTTATCTCATGCAGGTGTGCTGGTGGCTCATTCTTCGTCTGTTGCCGAGATATTTGCAGCTCATTTTGCTAATGTCTCTAGGAAGGACGCCTCATCCCCGTCGGCACGCCGCCGACGGCACCTGGAATCTTTGGGCATTAGTTTTCCATCTACTGCGGAGGAGTCGTATAATGTTGCTTTTTCTGCTTCTGAACTTCAGACGGCATTGTCGCAGTGTCGCAACTCGTCTCCAGGCTTGGATGATGTCCCATATGCCTTCTTACACCTCTTGCCTGATGCAGCCCTTCATTTTCTGTTGTCACTGTATAACAGAATTTGGTGCAATGGTGGGTTTCCGACCTCATGGGGTGTTGCTGTGGTTCTCCCCATCCCTGAGCCGGGTAAGGATCACTTGCAGGCCACTAATTATCGCCCTATCTCGCTGACATCTTGCCTTTGTAAGGTCCTCGAAAAGATGGTGAATAGTCGGCTCATGTGGTACTTAGAGAAGGGTGGTTACTTGTCTCCAGTCCAGTGTGGGTTTCGGAAGATGCGGTCAACCACAGAAGCTCTCCTTTCTTTAGAATCTTCCATCTGCCAGGCTTTTGCAATAACCAGCATCATATCACAGTGTTCTTTGATATGGAGAAGGCGTACGACACTTCCTGGCATCATGGTATATTGCAATCTCTTTATGAGTTTGGTCTCCGTGGGCAACTCCCCACTTTTATCCGGGAGTTTTTATCTAATCGTTTCATTCGGGTCCGAGTCGGGAGTGAGCCGTCTACTGCACGTCCCCTTGAGGATGGTGTGCCACAAGGGAGCATACTAAGTGTAACCCTTTTCGCAGTGGCAATTAACAGTGTTATTTCTGTGCTCCCTGATGGTGTTCGTGGCTCTCTCTATGTTGACGATTTATCAATCTCTGTCACTGCCTCACGGATATCAATGGCAGAAAGGAGGATGCAGATGGCTCTCAACCGTGTCTCTAGATGGACTGATGAACGAGGTTTCCGATTTTCCTTCAAGAAGACCGTTGCTATGCATTTTTGCCGCGTTCGTGGAGTCCACCCTGACCCAAACCTTTTTTTAGATGGGCGTCGTATTTCGTGTTTAAAGGAAACCTGGTTTTTAGGGCTGATTTTTGACAGCCGGTTGACTTAGGTCCCTCACTTGAGGTATGTAAAAGCTGAGTGTCTCAGAGCATTGGGTCTCTTGAAAGTTTTAGCACACACATACTGGGGAGCTGATTGCAAGACCCTCCTCCTCTTGCATCAGTCTCTGATTTTATCCAAACTTCATTATGGATGTGAAGTTTATTCCTCTGCCTCAGAAGCCCGGCTTCGTATTTTAGATTCCATACATCATGCTGGTGTTCATCTCGCCACTGGGGCATTCCGATCTTCCCCGATTTCGAGTTTGTTGGCTGATGCTGGTGTCCTTCCTCTAGACTTGCTCCGCTCTTCCCTTTTGATGAGATGTTGGTATCGCTTATCTCGTCTCCCAGACTCCGTGCCCTTTCTCAAGGTCTCTCAAGATTCTCGGTCACCTATTTTTGCCACTCGGCCATCCTTTCCAAAGCCCTTTGGTTCCAGGGTGCAGTCAATTATGTCTAGCTTCTCTGTTCCTTCTGTGCCGATCACTCCCCACCGTGTCCCGAGGGTGGGCTACTGGCTTCTCCCCAGGGTGACATTTTGTCGTTTCTTCTCATCCAGTAAGGCCTCCCTTCCTTCTCAGGTTTTATTTTCTCTGTTTTTAGAGCATGCCTCTTCTCATGGGGACTCCATACCAGTTTATACTGATGGCTCTAAGTCTGATGCGGGTGTGGGCTTTGGTGTGGTGTTTCCCACCTTCTGTCGAGGTGGGAGCCTCCCTGTGACTGCTTCTGTTTTTACGGCTGAGCTGACTGCTATTTTATTTGCCCTTCAGACTCTCTTCACTCTCCCCCACACTGCTTTTACTGTTTTTAGTGACTCACGAAGTGCTCTTTCTGCAATGGAGTCTTTTAATCCCTCTCATCCTTTGGTTTTATCCATTTTAGAGTGGCTTTTCCTTTTAGGGCGTCGTGGACGTCGTGTAGATTTCTGTTGGGTTCCAGCTCATGTAGGAGTGGCAGGGAATGAACGAGCTGATCAGCTGGCCAAGGTGGCAGCGGCTCGTCCCCCTCTTGCACAGTCCCCTCTGTATCGTCTGCCTGCTGCAGATATGCGCTCCTTTATTGCCTTCAGGGTTTGGTGCTGTTGGCAGGAGCATTGGGATGCTGTGGGTGCCAATAAGTTGCGCTCGATTTGCCAGAAGGTGGGCTCATTCAGTTACCAGGGCTTCCCTCGTCAATGGGAGACTGCTTTGTGCCGCCTCCGCATTGGCCACACCCGTTTCTCTCACGGTTTTTTAATGGAGAGAGCTCCTCCTCCATTCTGTGATGACTGTCTGGTTCCCTTGACTGTTCGGCACCCGTTGGTGGAGTGTCCTAGTCTTGAGGATTTGCGGCGTCGGTTCCTCTCTGACCACCAAACGGATGGTGGTGTGTATCATCTTTCCTCCGTGCTTGGGGAGGATGCCTGTGCCTTGGGAGGGGCAACCCTCTCCTTTGTGAAGAAGGCAGGACTTCTTAAGGATATTTAGAATTTCTCCTTTTTTATTGTGTGGCTTATCCTCTGTTTTTTGTTTTTTGCTTTTTACTTCTTTGTTATACGGCGGCATGTGACCCTGGCAGTTGCGCCGCCATGATTATAATGAAAAAAAAAAAAAAAACCCTTTAGTGCCATCAAGCAATATTCACACATACACACTTACACAAACACACGACCACCCTCTCAAACACACCGCTTTCACAGTCCTTGCCAGAAGCCAGTACAGCTCAGACCTTCTCATCATGGAGACACTCTGCATTCATCTCTTTAAACCTACTATCGGTGACAGTAGTTCTTTTCAACTGATGTGTTTTTAAGGTTTGATGTGGATACATGTGTTAAACAGAGCTGATCCAGTTCCCTGAGTATTCTACCTTTAACTCACTAAGACATAGGATTTTAGTGTGTGAGTATTTAAATATTTTTTAATTTTTTTTTTATCATTATTATTTCTACATCTGCACAACTTGGGTAGGATTCCCGTTCGTCTTAGTATACTTATATAGTTATGATAATTTGAACACAAAGTTTGCTCAAGAACTAAAATGATTTTACCATAAATGAAATATATTATGATTTTTACGTCAAATGATGTAATGAGATATTGCGAAACATCACCTTCAAAAATGTTTCTACAAGCACTGGCGTTGATTTTTCCTTATTCACCAATATATACATACATATATATATATATATATATATATATATATATATATATATATATATATATATATATATATATATATATATATATATATATATATATAAATGGAAGAGCATGTATGGGCAAAATTGGAGTTGGAGAATTGAATGAAAGAGGAAAAATTGTGGTAAATTTTGCTGAAATGTATAATATGAGAGTAATGACCACATTCTTTCACAAAGGAACGGGGAGAAAATGGACCTGGAGAAGTCCAAATGAAGAAACAAAGAATGAAATAGACTTCATTATAGCAGATAATTACACGATCACAAATGTCACAGTTATCAACAATGTTAACATAGGAAGTAACCACAGAATGGTGGGTTGCACAGCCAAATTCAGTGTCAAAAGTGAGAGAAAGATGATTAAAAATAAAAAGATATGCCTCCAAAAAGGAAACGAAAACAAAGCAGCCTTTCAGTTGGAAATAACTGATTTCAGGCTCTACGTAATGCTGAATGTGACACTGATGAGTTCAATGACAGACTTACAAAAGCACTGAGAGAATCAGAGACAAATCTACAAGTCAAAGAAATAGAACTAGATATACTCTCACAAGTAGATTATGACATGGAACGTGCATGCCCACACATATTACCAGATATACAAATAGAAAAAAGAAGTACAGGAAGAGTTAAGTATAGTAGACAGTGGAAAAGCAAATGGTCTGACAAAATATCAGGTTGGGTTCTACAAGGATATGCAGAAGGGTTAAGCAGACCATTATATTTAATATTCAAGGAATCCTTAGGTCAAGGCAAACTACCTGACATTTGGAAGAGAGCAGACATTGTTTCCCTATTCAAGAAAGGGAATAGACAAATTGCACTCAACTACCGACGAGTATCACTGACCAGTGTTGTAAGATACTAGAAAAGCTAATAAGAAAAGTTTGGGTAAACCATCTAGAAGAACACAGTATGATAACAGAAAGGCAGCTTGGTTTTAGAAAGGGAAAATCATGTTACTAATCTATTAGCCTACTACGATAGAGTTACAGAAACATTACAGAAAAGAGAAGATTATTTGGAGAGTATCTATTTAGATTTCAAAAAAGCATTTGACACAGTAGCGCACCAAAGACTTTTATGGAAACTGCACCATCAAGGAGGAATCCAAGGCAGCCTGTACAGTTGGATGCAGGATTTTCTCAGGAAAAAGTAAGTGTGAACAGTACTATGGGAAAATTACTCATCATGGACGGAAGTGACTTGCAGAGTTCCACAGGGCTCAGTGTTGGCACCAGTTACAGTATGTTTTTAGTACATATATATGACACACAGTAACACTGGAAATGGAATCTACTTAAGTATGTTTGCTGGTAATGCAAAAATACAAAGGAGAATTACTAATACAGATTCTTGTGAGAGTAACAAGAGGAATTAAACTTCGTGAATGGAACACTATTATTACAAATGGATTTCAATGTGGACAAGTGTCATGTAATTACGTTTGGTAAAACTGAAGAAAAATCAGATTGGGATGATAAATTTGGAAGTTCAACTCTACACATATCAGAAAGGGAGAAGGACCTGAGAATGATTATCAGTAACAGACTATCTCCGGCTAACCATATCAGTGAGAATGTACAGTATACACTGCTTGCTAATAAGAGAAACATTCACATATAAAATGAAGACATCATGAGAAAGATACTAATATCATTCATCAGACCAACCCTGGAGTATCATCAGTAGTCTGGAGTAATCTCAAAAAACACATAGATAAGATTGAAAAAGTTCAAATGGCAGATACAAGATGGGTACCAATCTTAAGGGATCAAAGCAACGAGGAAAGACTAGAAAAACTGAATCTACCAACATTACAGGAGAGAAGGGAAAAAAGAGACATGATTATTTTATATAAATGCATCTCAGAGAAAGGGAAAATAAACATAATGAGTTTCTAACCTATGGGAAGCATCAGCAACAGGACACTGCAGAAAAATACATGAAAAGAGAGGCCATAAACATAAAAGGAAATTCAGTTTCCCAAATAGGGCAACTGGTTAGTGGAGTACGCTACCAAATGAAATAGTATCAAATATATGTATGATTAAAATGGTTTAATACACGGGACAGTACGAGCTTGACTCATTCCTGGAAAGATACAACTAGGTAAGAACACACATTTTTTCGAAATCGGCCATCGCTGTGAATTCAAGTTTAGGTCTTGTATCCCCGAGCCGCCTGTCTCCTCTCTGCCTTTGCGGAACCCAATTGGAAATTATACATTTCTATATTAGCCACTAACTTGTATAAATATCTGGCTGCATCACGGGGAATAGGAGAGAGAGAGAGAGAGAGAGAGAGAGAGTATGCTGCGTCGTCTTTTTTATTACTCCTGGTCGTTACGTTTAGTTTTAATAATGCCCCCAAAAGTCATGAAATTTGTGCACGACAAAGAAAAAAGTGTGCGAAAAAAGAGTTACTGTACAATACTGGATAGTAATTCCTACAACGTTATGCTCAGCAGTAAGCCTGTTAGCTGGAACTAAGAATTTCGCGGGACTCTGATGGCAACCGATTGAACTGAACTGCTGTTGTTGTTTTTTTTTTTTTTTTTTTTGTTACCATCCTCCAGTGTGAAATATTGAGCCTTGGGTTATAAAATAGTAATAATAATGATGATGATGTTGATGATTATAATGATGAAAATAAATGACTATTAAAACAGTGTTACTATAACTACTGTTACAAAAACGATGATCAATGTGTTGATTATGATGATGTTAATGACTAAAAGTAAAGAGGAAATATGAAGTTAAAAGGTCAGTGGGGATGGAAAATAAGAAAGAGACTCATTAGCAGCAGTTAGAAACCCATAGGCACTAAAATATTTTCAATGATAATGATATTTTATGGAAAAGGATGGAAGCTGCCTCCAGTATTTGAGTGACAGACTCTTGGAAATATGTATACACAGGACGACGTGCTTAGAACACCACTTACATGACGTGGGAGAAGAGAAGAGCTGGAGAGGAAAACATGGAGATAAGGTAATTGTAAGAAAGTGGGACAAACTGAGCAATGAAGACGAGAAGGAAGGAGGAGGAAAATGAAGAGAATAATAATGATGATGGTGATAATAATGATAATAATACACTCTTACATACATCAAATAATCCTTTGTTGCCCATGAGAAGCGTAGGAGCCTGGGGCCAGGCAATTTGGTCCTCACATTTTAAGATGAGACTGACCAGCCTCACACATCCCTGGGTAGCATTATGTGAGCTAATAAACCCAAACCTTTCCTTGGATATAAACCTACACAGGCTCAATCCGGTTGGAGCGCCATAATTACCCATTAAACTACCAGGCACCACAGTTTGGATATAGAGTTACCACCCAGTGGGGTAAATGGTTTCCTAGTGTACAGGAAACCATTTGGCTTGTCATCCAGAGTTTCCCACAGACAGAAGGAATAGGAAAGAAAAAAGGAAAGAAAGAAGGAAGGAAGGACGAGGGGAAAGGGCAGTCATCCGAGAGCAGCACTACATCGAGTGAGAGGATGGTGAGCGCCCACACCGACCACTAATAATAATAATAATAATAATAATAATAATACCACCACCACCACCAACAACAACAACAACAATAACAACAACAATAATAATAATAATAATAATAAGAAGAAGAAGAAAAAAAAAAAAATAATAATGACTCTAAAGCACTCAGAGAACGCATACCTTCACCAATGCCACTGCCATTAAAAACGATCCGGATACGGCCAAAGAAGGGTCCAGTCAAGGCCGTCTTGATTTGAACAGGCCCGGGTCTCCCGCCAATATCTGACTGTGACGTCACAATCGGTGGCTAATGTATTATTCCGCCAGCCCAGTGCCCACCCGCCACTTTATGAACAGTGAGGCAAGCCTGCAATTAACCCACTTATTTCATATTTTTCCTCTCTCCCATCTGGATTTCGTTCACGGTAAGCCATGCATGTATTATTAAATATGTGTAGCCATACTAGAATGCATGAAAAGCATTATTGCTATTACTGAAAGCATTTTAAGTGAGAAATTAGAGGTATCAGACTGTCAACAGTGGATATCTTCTAGTAAAGTAGTTCTCGTAATACGTTAGGCAACGAAATAACAACACAGCCTAAGTTTCTCAGTGTTCTTTATTAACTGCATAATATACTTTGGTGGATCACAGTCATATTGAGATGTTAATTTGGTTGCTGATGCCTTCATTCCATGCAAAATAACCTAGGCTACGCATTGGTAGCTTGATTTATTTTAATTCTGTGTATTCAGCGATATATCTAGGTAACAAGGATATCAGACGAAAAATTTAGGCCTATCCTAGGATAAGAAGAAACATTTATAAGCCCAGCCCAGGCCAAGCAAAAACATTTATGGGCCTTATCTAGGCAGAAAGAAACGTATAGGCCCATCCCAGGCCAGGAAAAATGTGCATAGGCCAAGCCCAGGCCAGGAAAAATGTGCATAGGCCTAGCCTAGGCCAAGCAGAAATGTGTATGGGTCTGCCCAAAGCCAAATGTAATGCCTTTGCCTAAATCTTATGCCTAAATGATAACAAGAATTGTTAGCTAAATATGAATTTTAGCCAGGCCGGGGTCTATTTTACTGATAGCCTACTCATGTTTTCTCTAGTTTGATGAGAGGGACTTGAAAAGAGATTTGCGCCGGTTAGAGCATAAATAGAAATGAAAATATGACACAAGAGAACTTAAAGGACAAATATCAGTTCAGTAAAATTGCTGTTGGGCAAGTCTTGAGTACCCATTATTTTGTATAAAATTAATTTAGTCCCCATTGCAGTTAGGTAAAGTTGTTGCACTGTTTTATGGTAGAAGCTGTTAGATGGATGATAAACTAATCTGACCTTACCTCACATGGAGAGGAGAAAAAAAAAAAAATACCGAATGATTGGAATATAGTTATATAGCAATATCCTTATATAATTATATAGCTATATTTACTTATACTTAGCCTAAGAAAAAAAAAAAAAGGCACATTATATATGCGATGCAATTCAATGGTAGATAGAAGCTTAACCTGTACAATATTGGTTTATGTATATACAGTACGTATAGTGTCTATATTTACTTCCTTTGGTGTACTGTTTCTGCTTTTTTCAGCAATTCAGTTTTTTACCTGTGTGTAGGTTATTTATACCTTATTTTTCAAATTCTCCGGAAATTCATGCAGATTTATTGTTAATAGATGCATTGAAAACAGTAAAGTGGACATAATATTGTGTTTATTCAAGTGGGCTTATTCAAAATCCATTTGCACAAAAGGTGGGCCAACGACGTTGTTGCCAACCCAGATTTGTGTGTATTATTTTACCGTGCGAGTAAAACAGTTTTTTTTTTCAGTTTGTACAATGGTAAATAATCTTTATACAGACAAGTATTCTAATATCTTATAAAATTTGCATCTGAACACATCTATTCATTACAATGTTTTAGGCTATAAATTCGGGAACAGTGTATTTTTTAATGTTTATCATAATAATAAATGATAATAACTAATATTAGTATGAAAATGAATATTCATCAATAAATAATAATGGCCATACATAAGTAGGCAAATATTAAATGTGTACGCATGAGAGAGGCAAAGGCAGGGGGAATTTTTGGCTACCGCCTGCGACTTCACCAGTCTCTCCTCCGGGCCTGTATATCATGACGGCCTTGGTCCAGTCCTCCCTACAGGGGAGGAAAATCAACGAAACGAAAACGGATCCCGATCAGCCCCCAAATCAAACCAATTATTTCTTGGGCCGTGACCCACCTTTCCACAAAATTTCATTGAAATGAATTAAGAACATATGGAGATATTGCGCGGGACACTCCGGATCCGGATGCGCCCCCCAAATTTAATCATTTCATTCCTGTGCCATGGCCCATCCTTCTACAAAATTTCCTCAAAATCCTTTCATAATTTTTTAGTAATCCCGGATCTGGATCCGAGGATATGGGATTCAGATCCTCCACAAAGTTTAATAATTTTTTTTCTTGGTCCATGGCCCACCTCTCCACAAAGTTTCATTGAAATTCACTGAGAACTTTTGGAGATTGATGTGGGATACTCCCGATCCGGATCCGAATTCACTCCAAAATTTAAACACGTAATAGGTGTCTACACTGAAAGTGTTGAACTTGTTCAAGCAAGCAAGTCAGGTAGTGCATTGTCTCATGTGGCTCATCTTCCTCTGATTTCCTGACCTGAAAATACTAAAAAGAACTTATTAGGTTACACTAAAAATATTCTCTCACATTTCCAAAAATCAACTGTCTCAGCAATCATCTGAAAATACTGCTGCGCTACTCATGCAACCTTAGACCGTCACTTCTTGCACAGTCGACTGTTACGCTAGTCTGCCTTTAAAAAAAATCGTTTTACACCAAAAATATTCCCTCACACATCCTAAAACCAACTCTCTCAGCAATAGTCAGAAAGTAATGCTGCGCTACTCAAGCAGCCTTAGACCTTTACTTCTCGCTCAGCTGGCTGTTATGCTAATCTGCCTTATAAAAAATCATTTCCTCGATTTATGGACCCCCCCGTGGGCAGCCACCTTGTCGTGGTGGGGGGGGCTTGCTTGCCCCTGTGATCCCACAAGCCTGCCCATGGATGTAACGACATCCAGTAGGGTCTCCCACGTGGGTAGGGTTGTGGGTGAGGGGTCTGACTAAGCGCTGCCCGAAACGTAGGTTACCCGTAAGGGTCATCGGTGCTGCCCTCCAGAGGGATTGCCTTGGTGCTGTCCCAAGTTGGTTGGTCGGGTGTCTGGGCTGGCGGGTGTTGGGGAAGGGGGTCTTTGCACTGGTGGGAGCAAACTTTTGCATCACAGGGTGTCCTTTTGGGGACACCCTCTGGGGACGAGGTACTCCGCTTCCATCAGACCGCGCTCGGTCCCCTCACTCCCTGGTAGGCGGTTTCCCTTGGCTCCTGGTGCCAATTCATATTTACAAGAGTGTGTATGGATACATTGAACACTTCCTTAACCACTCGTGTGGTCGGTGACCAGCCACACGAGTCGGCATCAAGTGGTCACTCTCTGGCCGACGACCCTGTCCCTCCGGGTCGTCTGCCAAAACTGCGACTTTAGATGTTCCCTGCATCGAGTTATTACCTGGTGTCTTTATGAAACACTCCTACACAAAATATATAGTCCTCAAAACAGATGATGGTACTTCCTTCTGGAACCTGAACTGTTTTAAGATTCACAGTGGTCTAGTTACAGCATATGGATTTACCCCCAAGGTCTCTTTGCAGGGTGATGGTTCTCTATTGCTAGAAGCCAAGAATGAAGAGGAGAGTTCACGCATCCAGTCCCTAACTATGGTCGCTGATTATCCTGTATCTGCCTCTCGTCACTTGGTCCTAAATCAGTTCCGAGGGGTTGTGTATTCTCGTGACTTGATCTCATATTCTGATTCTTCCCTCTTAGAGGGGCTGGCTCCTCAGGGTGTTGTAGGAGTACAGAGAATTATGAAGAAGGTTGATGGGGTTTTAACCCCCACGCCCACTCTTATCTTGACATTTGACCATCTTACCTTGCCGGAGGTTATCACTGCTGTGTGGTGGAAGCTAAAGGTTAAACCTTATGTTCTCCGACCTAGAAGAGCTATTATTGTCAAAGATTTGGTCACGTCCGCCGTTCTTGCAGGCGGGAAGCGTCTGGCCTTCCTGAGGTCTGTGGAAATTGTGGTGGAATTTCTCATGGTATAGATGATTGTTCTCAACCCTCTAAATGTTTGAACTGTGGAGGAGCACATGCAGCCTCCTCAAGGGATTGCGAAGTATACAAATATGAATACGAGATCATTTCTGTCCGAACGAAGGAGAAAATTTCCTTTTCTGAGGCAAAGGCCAGGGTAAGGGAGCGGTTCATTCACCCTGAGGTTGCCTTTGCTGCTGCGTTGTCTCGCCATAAAGCTACCCGGCAGGTGCCCCTGCCATCACACAATGCCCCATCAAATTCTCGGGGTTCTACTACCCGGCCTTCTCACCCGGGGTGTTCCACTGAGGGAGTGCAGCCTGCAAGCAGCTGTGCTTCCTCCAGGGAGGTGCCTCCTGTCTCTGGGGGTGTCCCCTCTGCGGTGGTTCTTCCAGCGTCTGGGAGTGCCTCCCCCATCCCAGTTCCTCCGGTTCCTCCTGTGACAAACACCCGTGTCGATGCTACACTTTGCTTTGACACATCCAAAACTCCCGATGTCCTTCCTGTGCATCCTTGTCCTGACATATCCAAAAAAACCAGTGTCTCTCATACTTCTGCATCAGCTGCTACTTCCATACCGACTGCTGCTCCTGTACCATCTGCCTGCTCTGCTACTGTTGCTCACTCTTCTTTACAGCGTGGCAATATAGTTTCTAATGCTTTAAGTTCTGGTGCAGAGATGGAGGTTGCATCTGCCAACCTCAAACGAGTGAGGAGTTTTTGGGTGACTCCCCTCCTTCTAAGGTTCAAACTTCGTACCACATGAGGATTCTGAGGGGGCTCTTCGCTCGACAACTCAGCCAGTGGTGGTGTCTAAGGTTGTGGGTGTTCATGATGGCCCTTCTAGGATTCCTGTCCCTGCCTCTTCCTCAGGTGTGGTGGGGCCTAGGTCTTTAGATACTCATAGAGCTCAGTCGCTTGCTCCCTCTGATCCGTCACCCAGCGGCTGACCTTTGGATGATTTGGTTGAGGGGGGTTCGGTTGGCCCCGAGGTGCCAGCTGAACCCTCACATGGGTGTGCGGACGGGGCACGTGGGTCTTCCAAGAAGGTCTCTGTGCTTTGGACTCATTCTGGCGATGGGCGGGACATGTCTCGGGGTAAGGGTACTTCCACCCATGGAAACTCTAAATCTTCATTGCCTTCTCGGTTGGAGAGGCAGAGCTCCACGCCTAGGAAGAAGGGCTTTCACTCCCTTCCCAACGAGGTTGCTACATAGCTTTCTAAGTTCATAATATTTAATACTAATCACTATGGCTCAATTGGTACCAATCTGTCTTCAGTGGAACTGTAGAGGTGCCATGGCAAATTGGGAGGAATTGCAGTTATTACTCTCTGCTCTGAACCCACTATGTGAGTATCTTCAGGAGACAATGGTGGGGGACAGACAGTTCCCTTCCATTAGGGGGTATAAGGCCTTCCATGCATCTCCTCCTGGTGGTCACAGCGGTGGATGTGCAATTTTGTGCCGTTCTGATGTCCCCTTTATTTCCTTTGAGATTCAGTCCCCCTTTCAAGTTCTAGCAGTACATATGCACGTTGGGAGGTGCTATACCATCTGTTGTCTGTACCTTCCACCTTCCGTTCCTGTTATACGTGCTGATCTAGAAACCCTTATCAGCCAACTTCCACCCCCTTTCCTACTCCTTGGTGACCTTAATGGCCGCCATCCTTTGTGGGGTGACTCACTTCAAATCCCCAGGGTGATCTTCTTGCCTCTTTGGTTGGGGATTTAGATTTGGTTTTCCTAAATGATGGAAGGCCGACCCATTTTCATGTTCAGACTGGCACGTATTCTGTCAATGACCTTACCATCTCCTCCTCTAACTGTGCCCTTGATTTTTCTTGGGAGGTATTGGATGATCTACATGGTAGTGCTCATTATCCTGTAGTGGTCCAGCCTACTCGCTCTGTTCCTGTAGCCCGTCTGCCATGCTGGTGTCTGGACAGGGCTGATTGGTCTCTCTTTGAGGAACTATGTGTATTTGCCAACAGGGTTACTGATTTTTCAACTATCGATGATGCCGAATGTTATTTTACTAAGACCATTTTCTCAGCAGGGGTTCACTCTATCCCACGGACTTCTGGTGTTTTTTCCCGGAGACCTGTGCCATGGTGGAATGATGACTGCTCCATAGCAAAGGGAACTTACAAAGCAGCTGCTCGTCGGTATTTTGCCCATCGTAATGTTTTTCTAAAAATACAGTTTCGCAAAGCATTTGCTCACTATAGATGGGTCATGAAGAATGCTCGCCGTAACTCGTGGAGGTCGTATGTTTCTACATTTACATCTTCAACTTCAATGTCTGTGGTGTGGAAAAAGGTGCACAAGATTTCTGGTAGGTTCTCGACCCCCTCCCCTCCGGTGTTGCGCCTTCACGGAGAACTTGTGTCTGCACCAGATGCAGCAGCCTCTGCTTTTGCAGATCAGTTTTATGCTGTCTCCATAACGGATCCTTCTCAGCCATTTGCCACCTTTCGTAGGAATCAGGAGAGGCTGGGTCTTGATTTTCGCTCTCGTGGCGGAGAGCTGTATAATTTAGATTTCAGCCTCCGTGAGCTACGTGCTGCCCTTTCAGAGTGTCATGACACTGCTCCTGGGCCTGACGATATTCCATACGCTATGCTGCATCAGCTTCCGACTGATTCACTTCAGTTTTTATTG
The DNA here is from genome assembly GCF_032717465.1 of Coenobita brevimanus. NCBI lineage: Eukaryota > Metazoa > Arthropoda > Malacostraca > Decapoda > Coenobitidae > Coenobita > Coenobita brevimanus. The sequence goes on from NC_137058.1 coordinate 15,274,503, forward strand.
GACCTTTTTAACAGGGTTTGGAGTGAGGGCTCTATTCCGAGGAGTTGGAAGTTGGGTATTGTCCTCCCCTTTCCCAAGCCTGGTAAAGACCATTCCCAAGTCTCCAACTATCGCCCTATCACTTTAACATCATGTGTGTGCAAGCTGTTCGAAAAGATGGTCAATGTCTATGTGGTTTCTGGAGAAGGATTGCATTCTCTCTCCGTCGCAGAGCGGTTTCCGTACATTACGGTGCACTTTAGACAACCTTATCGGGCTCAAGGCGTCAATCTGTGAAGCTTTTGCCTCCAAGCAACATCTTGTGGCTGTGTTTTTTGACCTTGAGAAGGCTTATGACACTGCCTGGCGCCATGGCATCCTCCAACAACTTCATGCCTTTGGTTTACGTGGTCGCCTGCCTGTGTTGCTTGGAGACTTCTTGACTGATCGTGTATTTCGGGTCCGTGTGGGTTCTACCCTATCTGTGTCATTGTGCCAGGAGGAAGGTGTCCCACAGGGGAGTGTCTTAAGTGTTTCCCTGTTTGCAGTGGCCATTAATGGTATCATTGACACTGTGCCTCCTTGGGTATCCTCATCCCTTTATGTGGATGACTTAGCTATATGGTTTTCTGGCTCCCGCATGTCTGCTATTGAGCGGCGGATGCAACTTGCCTTGGACAAGATTTCTGCCTGGGCCACTTCTAAGGGTTTTCGGTTTTCCCCTTCAAAGACTGTGGCTATGCACTTCTGTAGGATGAGAGGAGTACACCCGGACCCTGATCGCCAGCTTTGTGGCAGGAGACTCCGTTGTGTGACAGAGACGAAATTCTTGGGCCTGACTTTTGATTGTCGTTTGACATGGGTCTCACACTTGGCAAATTTTAAAACATCATGTATGAAGGCTCTCAGTCTATTGAGGGTTCTGTCCCATACCTCTTGGGGTGCTGATCGAAGGACACTCTTGCATTTGTTTCAGGTATTTGTAACCTCTAAGCTGTCATATGGCTGTGAGGTATATTCCTCTGCCACAGAATCAAGACTAGAAACTCTAGATGCTCTCTATCATACTGGTCTTCGCCTTGCAACTGGGGCTTTTCGGTCCTCTCCAATTTCCAGCTTATTGGTGGAAGCTGGTGTGCCTCCCTTAGATCTACTGCGTCAGTCTTTTGCAGTACGGTGCTGGCTCCGGATTCGTCGCCTTCCAGACTCACTTGTCTGTGAGGATATGACGAAACAGTCTTGTCTTTTGTGTTATAGTAGACACCCTCGCATGCCACGTCCATTTGGCTATAGGGTTCAGGATATAATGGAGGGGTTTGGTTTGTTGGCAGTACTTGTCAGTCCTGTTCGGATCCCGAGGGTTGCGCCTTGGATATTGCCCAAGGTAACATTCTGCAGGCCTATTGCAGGTTCAAAGGATTTTGTCGCTCCTCAGTGTCTTTTAAGGTTATTTTTAGAACATTATTCTAGTCACTGTGTTTCTGTGCCTGTGTATACTGATGGCTCTAAATCCGCATCAGGTGTTGGTTTTGGAGTGGTATTTCCCAATTTTAGCCGTGAAGGTAGTCTTCCTTTGGTTGCCTCAGTTTTTACTGCGGAGTTGTCAGCCATCATATTTGCCTTGAAGTTGGTGTTTGTTCATCCTGACAATTATTTTACTATTTTTAGCGACTCCCAAGGGGCGCTTTTGACTCTGGACTCTTTTAACTCTTCCCATCCCTTAGTTTTAGCTGTTTTGGAGTGGCTGTTCCTCATTCGTCGTCAGTGGAAGAGAGTGGATTTTTGCTGGGTTCCCGCACATGTTGGTGTGGTGGGCAATGAGACTGCGGATGCATTGGCCAAGGCTGTGGCTACTCAACAGCCCCCAACAGAATATCCGCTTCCTGCATCTGATCTAACACCTTACTTGCGGGACAGAATGCATGTGTGTTGGCAGAGACGCTGGGATGGTGTTGCTCATAATAAGCTGAAAGAGGTCTTCCAGAGAGTGGTTGTGCCAAGGGTTCTCCCTTCCATGCCTCGACGATTGGAGGTAGCTCTTGCTAAGCTTCGCATTGGGCACTCTCGGGTTACACATGGGTTCCTGATGAATGGCGAGACTCAACCGTACTGTGATGATTGCTTTGTTCCCCTTACTGTCTGTCACTTGCTGGTCGAGTGTCTAAGTTTGGGGGACCTGTGCCGGAGATTCCTTCATAGGCATACAGGGGTAGATGGTGCCTACTGTCTCTCCTCGATGCTTGGGGGAGCCCATAGCGTTTTTACTGATGTTTTTGGTTTTCTTCAGGAGGCGGGCCTCCTTCCACTTTTATAAGAAACTGTTTTCTCTTTTAACTATTCTTTTATTATTTTCAGTGTATTATTTCCAGAAAAAGTTATTAACTATGCACAATTTATTTGCCATGTGTTTTAGCTTGTTGTCCGGCGGCATATGACCTTAGCAGTTGCGCCGCCAGTTTCTACTACAATCAATCATCGGGACATTACGAGCTTGACTCATTCCTGTAAAGATACAATTAGGTAAGAACATGCACACGCACTGTTGCCACGTTGGCCATATCCTGCAACCAGCTGGAGCAGGTGGAACTCTTGTCGAGCGTACGTAGGAAGCAGACTGTAGCACCAATCAAGCAGGCCAGTACTCCCTTGGTGGATGGAATGCTGATGGCAGGGAGAGCAGGAGATCCCATTTCATCAGACCTCAGAACTAGCGTATGGCCATCCTTCTTTGCTGGACTTTTCATTGTTTCAGTAACACCAAGAGTTGGCGAGCATGCTCTCCAAGACAAGTTCCTATAACTGTCAAAACAAACTACACGTACATTACATAGAACACTTTCCATCACCAAGCCTCGGAGTCCCCCGATGAGGGGGAGGGGGGAGAGGGACCATCAAAGAGCCCACCATCCTTCCCTCTCCCATTGACGACCAAGTGAGATGCCTAGAACCTCTCCTCCTCTAAACCACACCTTCTTTCCCTCACTGAGACTCAACTGTCTGAGGCAACTGACAACAAACACTTCTCTGTATCCTTCTGCTTTCTCTATACTCAATTAAAAGCTAAGGAGGCTGTTGTGTATAAGTATGCAACAGCGCATCCTGTTCTTGTATCCCTGAGCATAAATCTGAATTCTCTACACTCTGTCTTCAGCTTTCCTATCATTCTCTGACTAATTATATCTGTGGTGTTTATTTAACTCCAACCTCTACTAACAATGAAAAATTCTTCGACTATCTTACTTCCATGCTGGAACACATCCTATCAAATTCTCCTGTCTCTGCGATCTCCAGTTTAGATGATTTCAGTGTTCACCACAACCCTTGGCGAGGCCCTCAGGCTGATTTTCCTTAGGATGATTATTGCTTCCATGGCCAAGAGTCATCTGAGTGTGCCTTGAACATTACAGAGGTTATTCTCTTGGGCATTAAAACATACATTCCTTTCTCATATCCTGGGACTAATGCAAAAAATAATCCTTGGTTTAATCACACTTGTCCTAATGCTGTCCACAATAAGGAGAAGGCCTATAAAAGGTACAGGAGCCAAGCCACCCCTGAATCTCATTTCTTTTATGTTTCTGCCAGGAATCGTTTTAAATCTGTTCTTCGCACTGCATAAATAATTTTCAGGTAAATGCTCTAACCTCTCCAACTCAAATTCTTCCTTCTCCTTCTGGCACCTTGCCAAAAACCTTTCTAACATCTTTGGCTTATCATCCTTCGCTCCTCTTTTCCACTCTGATGGCACTGTAGATATTTTTTTTCTACTGATAAAGCAGAACTCTTCACTCAGACTTTCTCCTTCAATTCCACCTTGGACGATTCCGGTGCTGCCCCTCCATCTCTTCCCTCCGTCTGACTTCCTCATGACTGACATTAAAATTTCTTCAATTGATGTATTTTCTGCCATCACTTGTCTCAATACTAACAAGGCATATCCTGTTGTCCTCAAGAATTGTGCTTCTGTGCTTACACCCTGCCTAGGTAAACTCTTTTGCCTTTGTCTGTCAACTTGTACTTTGCCTTCTTACTGGAAGTTTGCTCTCATTCAGGCAGTCCCAAACAAGGGTAACTATTCCCATCCCTCTAATTATTTCAGATTCCTTTATCATCCTGTGTTACAAAAGTTTTGAGCCTATTCTTAAAAATTTAAAATAAATAAATAAATCATCTTTTCTATCATAACATTATTTCTGACAGTCAGAATATGGATGCTCCACTGGTGATCTCATCTACCTTTTGGACTCCTAGTCATCCTCTTTTGGGGACTTTGGCGAAAGCTTTGTCATTGCACTTGATATCTCAAAGGCTTTCGATCGAGTCTGGCAAAAATCTTTAATTTCCAAACTGCCCTCTTACAGTTTCTGCCCTTCTATCTGTGCCTTCATCTCTAGCTTCCTTTCTGGTCGTTCTATAGCTGATGTTGTGGACAGCCACCGTTCTTTTCCTAAAGTTGTCAATATTGGTGTTCCTAAGGGGTCTATCCTATCACCAGGGGGGCGCGGTAGCACAGTGGTAGCGCGCTGGACTCGTAATCGGGGGATTGCGAGTTCGAGCCTCGCCCGGGCTGCCGTGCCGGGAGTGGTAGCTCGCTCCTGTAACCCTAGCGGGGCTATATAGTCCAATACAGGGCTTAGCTCGGGGGAACTCCATTTCTCCCCATTTTATCCTATCACCATATCTGTTCGTTTTATTCATCAATGTCCTTCTAAGCTGTACATATAACCCTATCCACTTATATGCTGATGACTCCACCCTGTACCATTCCATTCACTTCCTGCAGAATCGATCTAAGCAGTTACTTCTAACAAGGGAGGAGACTATGGGACATCTAATGTCTGACTTGGCTCATATCTCTGATTGGGGTAAAAGTAATCTTGTTGCTTTTTATGCATCAAAAACTCAGTTAATACATCGTTCAACCCTACAAAATCTGCAGGATGTCTTCTAATTTTTTACAATACCAAACTCAATTTTGCATCATCTTTAGATGTATCTGAGGTTTCATTCTAGCGGGATATATTTGGGAAAGATCATATTACTTCTGTAAAATCTGCTTTCAAGAGACTGGATGTGATAAGCCGAGTACATGCCTTCTTTACTCCTGCACAGTTGTTGACTTTATACACGGGTTTAATGCGCAACTGTGTTGAGTACAACTCTCACGTGTGGGGAAACTCCCCACGTACAGCTCTTTTCAGCAAGATGGAGTCAAAGGCTTTTCATCTCAGTATCTCTCTTCATGTTACTGGCTTCCATCAACCTCTGTCTGTTCCCCGCACTGTTGCATCTTTATCTCTTTTCTCTCACTACTTCAGTGGTCACTGCTCCTCTGAACTGTCTGCTTGCATCTCTCCACCACTACTGAGGGGCGCTCAGCACCCATCTAATGACAAACTCTCATCTCTTTTCTGTCCAACTCTCTATTGCAGGAGCTAACCGTTACTCCTTGTTCTTCATGTATGCAACAGGTCAATTCTGGAACTATCTCCCTCTTTCTATATTTCCTACTGCCTATGATATCCAGTCTTTCTAGCGCAGTGCGTCCAGGCATCTCGAACGGATCTGGAATCTGGCTCTCTGTTATCTTGTTTTTGTTTTTTCTTTGAGGGAACAATTTTCGTGCATCTGGCCTTCGGTTCCTTCTTCTTTGCATTAAAAAATTATTAATAACAGGTCTTGAAACCAAATGGATCTAATACTCTGATGAATGCGTGAAACAGGCAGTAAACTGGGCTCACGTCCACACAGGTTCTTCATGGGACAAACTATGATGCGTTAGACCTGCTTGTAACTATTAACATTTTCTGCTCAGTTTTCTCCCAGCACACTTACTTAAAAAAAGAAGCCACTTAACAGGTCAAACATAAAGATGCTCTGGATTCAGATTTTCATCCTGCATAAGGACAATTCTGAAGAACATGGAAAGCTAAATGCAGAATTTCCCATGTTTCTAGGCTTTCCTTAAAATGCAAAGCTAAACTAGAAAGGACTATATGCTAGCCAGTGGACGCCATTTCCTGAAGTCTGATTAATATATGTAATTGCGGGTATTTCTAACTTTTGTGGAAAGAATCACTGGACAATAGGCTACAATGGACATTCGAATCGAATTGGCCCTGTAGGGTGACAGCGTTGGAAGCCAAATAGAACACATGCCCTTACTGGGATAGTCGTTTGATCGTCTGATGGTTTCGCGCCCGTCCTTTGATAGTTACATGCCCGTATAGTTGAAAAATTTTGCCTATAAAACTATATTCATAACATTAATCGAGATTATGAGAAAGGAGTCTCGAGATACCAGGTATAGGCATCGAGCATACACGATAATTTTCAGGTAAATCTGTCCAGAATAAAGTCATGAAGCCGAGGAAAACGACTGTTGGAAAAAGTTATAAAAGAGCCTTTTCCTTTGAGGAAATGCAAGTACGATAGCGACGTACTCATAAAATATTCGAGATATCCACCCCTGGGATAGAAGAAGAGTGGAAAAGATGAATAATGAATAAGAATAATAATTTCAAAGCATTGGTGGGAAGGGGAGGGGAGGGATCCCTTACTCGCTTTGCCGATCGACCCACCAGAAATTCGCTTTAAAATATGCTGGCAGACATTTCTTCACTCACCAGGGTCTGTTGGAGAGAAGACTGCGTAAATATATACTGTATATATAATGGAAAACCTCAGACGGGCCTTCAAGGGAAAATGAAAGTTAATAGCTTGGAAAAATCCAATGTTACCAGTGTACTTGAGCTAAAATGTTCACACATAGCATAAGGTAGGCATCTTTTTTCTCGGAGCTGCTAGTTTACAAATTGGTTGACCCTCCTATGAAGAGACAGACTGAAGTCTAACAGATCAAGTTTGTCCTGCTCTCAAGCAATGAATAGAATAATTTATCTTCCCAGATTTTAGTTTCCAAAGAGAAAAGTTGATTTTATGTTCTGATTAGGCTTTAATTTTTCGAAATTAGTCCAAGGAACGAAGCTCTATTTTATCTCTTAATATTGTTTATGATATGCTTTGCGATTATAAGTTATATATGTGTATATATATATATATATATATATATATATATTATATATATATATATATATATATATATATATATACTGATAGATAGAGATATATTTTGCTAGACATCTTAATCCCGTAAGGGGTGGTCACAAACAAATCGCCTCCAAATCTCCCTGTCCAGCCATTTCACTGCCCTGCTTCCAGCTCACACCCCCCTCTCTCATATACCACTCCATCCCACCATCTCATCCTTGGCCTTCCCCTCCCTCTCCTTCCTTCACCTCACTCACATACACTCTTGTCGCCAGTCTCTAACTCTCCATCGTCTCCACATGACCAAACCACCCCAGTGTGTTTCTTCTAACACTTCCTATCACATCCACATCCACACTACAATGCTCCTTCAATTCCCCCTTTATCACTGTGTCTCTCCATGCGACTCCACATGCTGCTTTCAAATAATTCATTTCCACTGCTCCCACTCTTGACTTCTGTCCCTCCAACAAGATCCAATCTTCACTTCCATACGTTACAGTTGGCATCACAATACTGTCATGTAGTAACTTTCTCACTTCCATGCCCACTTCCCTGTTTCTTATCACTGCTTTCATGGAACTAGCAACCTTTCTTCCTTGTTGTACCCTTTCAAGCTCTTCACCCTCTAAACTTCCATCCTTACTCATCACACTACCCAAGTACTTAAATGCACTCACATTTTCCATTTCCTCCTCATCCAACCTCGCTGTACATACTCTGACTTCACTTCTCTCGAAGACCATAATATTACTCTTCCCTACATTCACCATTAGATTCAGTTTCTTACACACACACACACACACACACACACACACACACACACACACACACACACACACACACACACACACACACACACACACACACATAGATAGACAGATAGATAGATAGATAGATAAAGATAGATATATAGATAGATAGATACACTGTATATGTGTGTGTGTGTGTGTGTGTGTGTGTGTGTGTAGATAGATAGACTGATAGACAGATAGACAGAATGATTGACGGATAGATAAATTGACTATAATATTCCATACTTCGGTTATCGGTGGCGAAATTGGCGAGACTTGTGTATATGCAAATTAAAACGTGAACATCGAGAAGGGAGTCTCTTATCACACCATAAGGGAAAACTTGTGAGAGTGGCAACAGATTGAAGCGGAAATGTGATGTGGAAAGGTGGCAGAACAGGTTCAGTTTGTACAAGGCAATAATGCAGTAAAATGTAGAGAGATGGGGATATGTACAGTATGAGTAGAGAGACTGCACTTGAGGGTTTGCGTGAAATTTTCTGGTATGAGAGCTTTGATTAACTACTTTGAGTCCTCAAGGAACTGCTGAGAAGTGAAGTTTTTAACAAGAGTGGACGAAATACAGACGAAGCAGCTGACTGCAAAATACAGGAGAAAAAAGAAAAGTGGTTATAATGTATGGTAGAGTAAACAGAAAATAAAGTGTAATGCCATAGCACCACCTTAGGGGATACGATCTTGGGACAAGTTCCTGAAAAAAAAAATAATAATAAGTGGGAGAAACTCGTTATAAGTAAGGAAAATTTACATCCATAGTTGCATAACGTAGTCAAGCATTAGCTCCAAGCTCAAGATAAAAGCAAAACTCTGTCTTCCTAATTCGTCCAATCTCTACTAAAAGATGACTATTGGAGCCATGCTGCGTGGTTGTGGACGCACATTTACCTGCGATATGACAGTTTACAATGGGAAACCGACGTAAAACCATCTCTGTTAAATCTAATCCGTTACATTATCTGGACAACCCTAAAACATCAGAACTTTTACTGCTAATATGTATATACATTGTGCTAAAACTTGATAGTGACCGTTTATTGACTACCTAAACATGAAAACACTGGTTTTATCCCGTAAATAACTTTGTACTGATTTCATCCTTTCAACAAACACAAACCTTTGGCAGGCGCCATGTGCTTGGAGAAAATTTACCCCCTGTAAATACATGCAACGAAAACGCGATGTAATCTTTTTTTGCTCCGACAATTTAATTAGGTTTACGACAAACGTTTCCTGACCAGAAAGTTAAAAGCTTTCTACATATGGCACCACTGAAAATTTACCGCTTGTACCAGATCATTGGAGGTTAAGGTTAGGATGGTGGCCACTCGTAATGAAGGAGTTAAAAAATAATGACTCCTGGTAAACACGTGCAAAGAAAACTCTTTACGTCTGTTGCTGCTTGTTTTAGTTTGTGACCGTCATGCAACGATATTGTTTTCCCGAGTCATTTTAATCATTACTCCTATACGCTGTGAATTCGTTTATTATTATTATTATTATTATTATTATTATTATTTCATATATTCTTGTCTTCTCCATATTGCTACTCCTCATCTTACCTTTTCAGAACCTTCGTCTAACTTTCGTCTTTTATCATTCTTTGACTTTCAGCGTGACGGGCGTTCTTTTTGTTTATTCTTACCACCTGGTAGGACTGTTTCCTTTACTGATCTCCGAAACTTTGATTGCTTAAATAATTCGGCAGTGTTCCCATTCGCATTACTAAATCTTTCAGTAATTTCCAACATCCAGTTTACTTCTAATCGGCACCATGAATTTCCCTCCTCATCTATAACGGAATGTTTTGTTTTGGAATATACAGAAAATGGAATTTATAAAATCCATCGACGTACCAGTTTCTTACTGTGTACTGGAACTCTTCTTACATGACATTCCGATGCAGGGAGTGCGGGAACTCTCGTATAACAGTAGGCTACCAAGTGTTGGGGATTTGAGATTGGAGTGGTTCCTTCTCTGGCATTACAGTCTGCTGATTGGTGTCTACGCATTTGTTGTTACTTCCCATCTTACCATCTTTCTTTTATGCTGTTGTATTCTCTCTCTCTCTATGCATGTATATATATATATATATATATATATATATATATATATATATATATATATATATATATATATATATATATATATGTATGTTTATATTTATACAGTATATACATATATACCGCCCATGCTGTCTCCTGCCGGCACTGTCCTCGCCTCGGATTTGAGAAGGTTTTGTCCATTCGTATCTATAAAAAGGTTTCCTTTCCTGAGGCAAGGAGGAGAGCCCAGACTCGATTTTTCCAGCCCGGAGTTATTTATGCCTCTGTCCTCTCTGGTGTTTCTGTATGGCTTCCTGTTTCAGAATCTGCCTCAGTTTCTAACATATACTGCTTCCCTCTCCTGTGATTTGCAGGCTGACGTTGCAGAGGCTCCTGTTGCTTGTGAGGCGAGTGATAACACGCCTTCTTCAACTACTGTTTCTGTCTCTGCTTCAGTGACGGAGGGTCGATACCACTGTGGTAGCAGACGTCCACGTCGACGCTTTTCCTTGTTCTGACATTAAAAAAAAAAAAAAACGACGTTCCTCCTGGGCATGGCAAGCATCGCCATGGCTCCTCAGAATGCTAAGACTGAGGCTCTACCACCAAAGATTTCTGCTGTGGAGTCCACCACTCATTCTGCTCGGGTTCCTCAGGGGTATGGGTGAGTGCAGGCTGAGGATGATATTTCGCTGACAGTCATGTCCCCACTAGACAGTGCTGATGCCCGGATCACTGATGCACCTGCTCAGCTTCATAAGACCTTGCCCTCTCATGATCCTAGTACTGTGGGTTGCGCTACTGCTTGTACTTTTCGAGGTGCAACTGTCTGCTCTGTTTCAGCTAAGGCAACTTGTAGTTCCCTTGCTAAGCCATCTCTTGCCCCTACACCACAGAAGGAGACCATTATCTGTCCTTCTTCTTCCTTCAAGTTGCCTTCAGATGGTTGGCACAACGTGCAGCATAATGGTGCCAGGCAGTCCTATTCTAAGGGCCTTTCTAAGCACTGACGTAAATTTGGTTGCTTGCTCATCGCAGAACTATCTCGTCCCTTATCTTGATTGTTCGTCCACTATGGGTGCTGTCATTCAGTGGAACTGTCCGGGGTTGCATGGTAATCGGGAGGAATAGCATCAGCTGATTGCCCATGTTTATCCAGGAGACCATGGTTAATGGATCTGCTCCTTCTGGTTACCATGTATTTCCAGGCCAAGGACATCATGGGGGTACTGCTATATTACTACGTCATGATGTCCCACACACTAAGCTGAGTCTTACCACCCTTACTCAGGGTGTTGTTTTTCAGATTTTCCTTCGCCATCGATGTATGGTTAGTAATCTTTATCTCCATCCTAGTGCTTCTTTTGAGAAGATAAACCTTATTAGCTTTGTCCGGGACATCCTGCTCCCATTTCTTTCACTGGATGATCTGAATGGTCATCGCCCACTGTGGGGTGACTGAATGACCAACTCTAGAGGTGCAATGCTGGCTTATTAAGTGGAGGATGAATTGGGGGTGTTGAATTCAGGTGAATTGTGCTTTCATGGTTGAACTTGTGTTTTCATGGCCATTGATTTGTCTCCGTGTTCAGCTACTGGTATTTTAGATTTTAGTTGGGGTTTGTTGCCAGATTTGCATGGCAGTGACCACTTCCTGATTATTTTAACTTCTGTTGAGTGTGAACCACAATGTCGTCTTCCTCACTGGCGCCTGGAACAGGTGAACTGGCCATTTTTCAAAGAGTTCTGTACCATTGACCACACTGTGGATGATTTTGGTAGTACTGATGAGGCAGTGGCTTATATAACTGATGTAATGCACTCAGCTGCTCATTTATCTATTCCCAAGACTTTTGGTCGATTTACTAATCGTCCATTTCCCTGGTGGACCCCTGAATGAACCTCTGCGGTGATGGCCAAATGAGTCACCTCTCAGCTTCAACGCCATCGTGGGGACACTCAGTTCAGTATTTGGTGGCTTTTTGGAGGGTGCGTGCTTGTGCACGTCATGTATTGAAGAACGCTAGAGGTGCATCATGGCAGGAGTATGTTTCCTTCTTTCACTCGAGGACTTCTCACCCAAGTGTGGAACTGGATCAGAAAGTTTTCTGGCAAATTTCCTGTCCCTTCCCCTCCTGTTTTATCTGATGAAGGTAGGAATGTGAATGATCCCTTCGCTGTTGCTGAAGTAAATGTCAAACATTTTACTGGTGTGTATAAAAGGGCACTGAATCGATTTCGGCATGTCATAGTCGGCGCTTGGAATCAAATAGCCTCAGCTTCACATCTTCTAGGGGAGGGTCTTATAATGTCTCTTTTTCTGTTTCTGAGATTTAGGAGGCTTTGCCACAGTGTCGCGGTCCGTCTCTAGGCTTGGATGACATTCCATACACCTTTTTGTGACATTTCTGACGAATCCTCATCCTTTTTACTGGCACTGTATAATAGAATTTGGTGTACTGATAAGTTTCCAGTCTCTTGAGGTGTAGGTGTGATTATCCCCATCCCCAGGCCGGGAAGGAATCGTTTGCTGGCAACCAATTATCGTCCCACTTCTCTAACATCTTGCATCTGTAAGGTGTTGAAGAAGATGGTGAATGGTCAGATTGTATTTGGAGAGGGGTAATTGTCTTCACTCTCATCTTAAATGTTGGGACCAACTGCCTAGCCCCGGGCTCCTACGCTCCTCATGGGGCAATGTATTATTGGATGATGGATGGATGGATGGTAATTGTCTCCGTTCCAGTATGGTTTTCATAAACTGCAGTCAACCTCTTATGCCCTCCTTTCTCTGGAATCTTTTGTCTGCAAGACATTTTCAACCAAACAGCATCAGGTCCCTGTATTCTTTGATGTAAGGAAGGCATATGACACTGCCTGGCGTTACGGTATTTTACAATCTCTCCATGATATTGATCTCCGTGGTAGGCTACCAGTTTTTATTCAGTAGATTTTATCTAACCACTTTTTAAGTGTCCAAGTAGGAATAGTGCTTTCTAATGCCTGTATGCACGAGGATGGGGTCCGGCAAGAAAGCATCCTCAGCGTTACTCTGCTTTGTCCGTCAACAGTGTGATGGATGTGCTCCCAGATGGTGTCCGTGACTTCCTATATGTTGATGACCTTTCCATTTCAGTCAGTGTATTTATAATGTCTATAGCTGAAAGAAGGTTGCAGCTGGCTCTTAATAGGATGTGTCATTGGGCTGAAACCCGTGGTTTTTACTTTTCATCTATTAAGACTGTGGCTATGCATTTTTGTCACGTTCGTGGGATTCACTCGGATCCCGACCTTCAGCCCACTAAATAACACACAGTTTAAATAAAAGCTCAAGATAACGTGCTAACGGCAGTTTCAATAAATAAATAAATAAGTATACAGATAGATAGATAGATAGATATATATAGATACTGGTATATAATACGCCGAGTGATGCTTCAGCGTGCTAGAAATTGCGATTTCCGCGCCAAAACTGCGCTGCCACTTATACACTAAGGAGTACTCACACTTAGGGCTTGTAATGTTGTCTCTTACTTGCTTAACTTACGATGGTAGGAGGAATATTAAAGTCGGATGTGAGGCAAAGGGGAATTATATTACTAGTTAAATTGTACAATGATATCAATTCAGTAATAACACAGGGACAAACTTACTACTATTTCCGTACTGTGGCGAGAGTGACAAATACGTGAGGTGCTAGTGTGTAAGCAAGGGAGTGTGAGTTAGCATGACCGTGCGTGAATGTGTGAGTGCTTGAGTGTGACGTGGCAGCTGTACGGGATGCGTGTGTGTGTGTGTGTGTGTGTGTGTGTGTGTGTGTGTGTGTGTGTGTGTCGGAGTTTGGAGCTAGAGAGAAGGCTGAAAGACCTGGGCAGGCCGCTTTTATGACAGGCTGCAGCAGGGAACGCCGGTTTTAGCATTCCTAGAAGGCCCGGTGATTTGCTAAGGTGAGGCATGCGGCTGCTCATTGGTAAGGTGGGGTCACGAGGTCAGGGACTGCTACTTTATAGGTCAGTGCAGCAGCTGAGTCATGGTGGGACGCGGTACCAGCTGGTGCATGATTGGCCGTGCACCTGTGACTTTCCTGCGTTGACTACAGGCGGGCGAAAATGCGGCGTCCCTGACCACATGTATACTGCTTCCCGCATGGTGCATGTAATATGATGCAAGGATACATGTGCGATGCAAAGCCCCCGCAGGTGTTAGTGTGGCTTGGATCTGGGCGCACAGTGCTGAGGGGCGTTGGTCTGTTGGCTGAATGTTGCCCAGCTCCATAAGCAGGGCCTGTTTTGATTTCCCCAGTGCCCTCATGAGACTGTTTCTCTGTGCTGTGTACTTCCCTGTGGTTGGGGGTGAAAACAGCACATCCTGCACGAGAGCTGCCACTTGAGTAGGTAGTGCTCTAACAACTGTAGTGTATATGTGTCATCGGTAGTGTCTTTGATCCATGTGGCATCAATGTGTGTAAATCACGTGTTTATGTCGTAAGACAATGTGGGGAGATGTTGCTGGATTATGTATTCCATCGTAAGCTCACTCAAGGGGTCACCAGTGTAGTGTTGTCTCTTCCTTGCTTAACTTACGATGGTAGGAGGAACATTAAAGTCGGATGTGAGGCAGAGGGGAATTATATTACTAGTTAAATTATGCAATGATAACAATTCAGTGATAATGCAGGGACAAGCTTGCTATTATTTCCGTACTGTGGCAGAAATATGTGAGGTGCTAGTGTGTGAGAAGGGGAGTGTGAGTTAGCGTGACCATGCGTGAATGTGTGAGTGCTTCAGTGTGACGTGGCAGCTGTACGGGATGCAGGTGTGTGTGTGTGTGTGTGTGTGTGTGTGTGTGTGTGTGTGTGTGTGTGTGTGTGTGTGTGTGGGAGTCTGGAGCTAGAGAGAAGGCCGAAGGACCTGAGCAGGCCACTTTTATGACAGGCTGCAGCAGGGCACGTCGGTTTTATCATCCCTAGAAGACCCGGTGATTGGCTAAGGTGAGGCACACGGCAGCTCATTGGTCAGGTTGGGTCACGAGGTCAGGGACCGCTACTTCATAGTTCACCATAGCAGCTGAGTCATGGTGGGACGCGGTACCACCTGGTGCGTGATAGGCCGCGCACCTGTGATCTTCCCTTGTCGACTACAGGTGGGCAACAATGCGATGTCACTGACCATGTGTATACTGCTGGCCGAATGGTGCATGTAATATAATGCAGGGATACATGTGCAATGCATAGAATAGTGCAGGGACAGGTGTGTGGTATGTATGAATTGTGGAGGTGGATTATTACGCCACAGGCTCATATTCTAAAGGGCTTCAAGTTCCTTTGCAACACTTCTTAGATGGCGATTTATTCTGCCCGTTACACATCAGTACTCTCGTTTATAATATTTATGAAAGCTATGTCGATACTTTAAGACCTTAAATACAGTAAATTATGTAATAATCAATAAGTAAAGCAAATTAGTAAGCGGTGCATTGAAGCCTCCGATGCCAATTTTTTTCATGCTAAAATAGTCCGATAATTTTTTTTAGTGGGTGTACATCCGTTTCCACTGACCCATATGAAACATGTCTTGACCCCAGGCACCTCGATCTGAAACAAATTTGACCCCGGCTGGACATGCGTCTGACTCAACTTTAAACCCTGAGTGTATTTGCTAGCCGTACCCATATCTCGCGGATTAGTCTTTTACTTACAATATAATAAAAATAGCCATCGCTGCTGTGCACATGCGCTTTATTCTGTTGTAATCCTAGAAGGAGGAAATCACCTTTATATCACCGTAATTGTTCTTTTTCTAATGCAAGTATGAAGAAACCAAAGACCAAGAGCCCGCAAATTGTTCCCACTAAGAAAAAATAAAAACATGATAACAGCCAACTTTAATATCAGCACATTTAACCACTCTCAGAATGATTCATGAATGGCATACTGAGTGTTTAAACTATCAAGCTATTTATTCAGATACAATGGCCTGACGCCAGGCACGTCAGTGTAATAAGATCATATGAAAAACTTAAACCTTTGATATATTGGGAAAACTCTGATTTTCTAAGAGAACATATTCATGCGTCAGCAGCATAATTTTTGTTGTCCTGAGTTATATGTGAGCTGCGTGGGAAGCAGGAGACATTAAGACTTAAAGGGAACATGAAGGAAAAGGAAAAGAAACTGGAGCAAAGATACATATAAGAACAGCAAGAGCTGATTGAGATGGTGGTTGTGAAATGACGAAAAATTTTGATACCACCGATGCCACCAGTGTAATACGAAAAAAAAAAAAAAAGGCCACCACCCAATGTAATGCTGAGAAATAGTCACCACTGTAATGCTCAGAATTTCTTAGATATTATGGTAAATGGGGTAGCGTGATCTTATTTGAGAATTTTAGAGATTAAGAGAAATAGGGTAGTGTGATCTTGTTTGAGAATTTATGGGGAATGAGGTAACGTGATCTTTTGGAGTGTTTCAGAGATCAAGAGAAACAGGGTAGCGTGATCTTATTTGAGAATTTATGAGAAATGAGGTAGCGTGATCTTTTGGAGAGTGCGTGAGCCGTTATATATTAGTACCCCTTGCGGGCCACTTAATCTCGTCTATACTA
Source organism: Coenobita brevimanus (assembly GCF_032717465.1). NCBI lineage: Eukaryota > Metazoa > Arthropoda > Malacostraca > Decapoda > Coenobitidae > Coenobita > Coenobita brevimanus. The sequence goes on from NC_137058.1 coordinate 15,290,994, forward strand.
CTCCTTAGAGGATAGCAAAATTTAAAATTGAAATGACTTAACCTATGATTTACTAAGCATTAAGAACTGAGGCAGATTACTCCTAAAACCGTGAATGAACCCAAATGAAATATAATGAGGATCTACATCACTAGAAATATGAATCTTTACAAGCTAAATAAATATTGAAAGAATACTGATACACATGAAAACATCAATCTCGCGGTCACAGTTGGACTCTTCGGGAAGAAACTAAAATTTACCACCAGATATTATTCTCTGATACACTTGTATATATTAATCCCGTGGTCACAGTTGGACTCTTCGGCAAGACTTAAAGATTACCACCAAGAAAATTATTCTCTTAAGATTAAACTCGTAAAACTCAAGAATCATATACAGGCCAGATACAGTAATTACGTAAACAGTAATCAAATGGACCGTAATGAAAATGGACCAGCCGATAGATTGTTTGATTAGGCTACATGAACTAAGAAAAAAAGGGGGGAGGGGTGATTCAGTGTGAGACGTTGGGCAGTGGCTTGATCGGACGATCTCTCTGAATGATGAAAAGGAGCGACGATTTGATTATTCAGTACAAGAGGGATCAGGAGAAATATCACTAATTTAACTCACGAACGTATATGATGACTTATATTACACAAGGGAAAAAAGGGGGGGTTGAGAGTTCGGACACTAACCTGTGAATGATGAAGAGGAGCGACGATCTGAAAATATTCGGCAGGTCTCCTCGCCTTTTATATTTATCAAGACAGTATTCAGAAATCGGCTAAAACTTTAACTGATTACTTTGAATTATTATCGATTCTCTAAGATCTTCAAAGAATACGAGAGATACGTCTGCACCTAACATATGTAGATAAATAACTTACGATGTTTAAAATTTTTTGCAATAAGCGTACAGGAACTTTAATCATAACGAAGTCAAACCAAGTAGGAATTCAAACAATTTTATTACCCGTGTCGATTTATATGCCTATGTGACTGATGATACGACTCAATAACATGAATTTCGCACTTCACAAATGACTACCTTCAGCAAACTTACTTCAGACATTCTCATTTCACCACTGCATAGTTCAAAAGGGGAGCACTATTAACAGACATATAAATCTGTAGATCAGAATACGAAGAAAGGCATTTGCGATTATTAATCCCTACTAAAATTTCCGCGGTTATACGTCTTTGTTAATAACGCCTGGTTCATTATGTATAAACATTAATCATATCCACATCTATACTTGACAGCACTATCAGTAGCAGAATCATGCTCACATTATGAATATCATCTGAGACTAAACTTAAATATATGATTTAACGGCTAAATGAACTGTAAAGATTATATTTACAATATTACCTAAGCTTAAAAATTACACTTGCAATACATGCATATACTAACTTATGCTATACTTAAAATTATGGCACTACAGTGGGAGGGAGAAGGGGAGGAGGGTAGCGGAGTGGAATAACAAGGAAGGACAAGGGAGAAGGGAACCTTTCGGGAAAATGAAGATTGAAATTTCTATTGAACCACTGCGAGCCTCGAATTCTGGAGAGTGGAATGGAGGGAAGATGAAGAATGAGAGGATAATTCAATTACCAGGAAGTAGGCTAATATAAGTCTCTGTGTCTAAGATGAGAAAACAGCCTGAATGGATACGTAATTCCGGTCTGGTGGTGGTGGTGACGGTGGAGGTAGAGCCATGAAAGACTAAGGTGGTGATGGAAAGCAGAGGGTGTAAAGAACTTGGGATGAGTAAAAAAAAAAAAAAAAAAAAAGATGAAAAAGCAGAACAAAGAATGTGACGATGTTGTTGGATATGTACTAGGAGGTGGAATAATCAGGGTGGAAGAGACAAAAGGTTATTGCAAGAGGGTGGAGAAAATTGTTAGGAAAAACGAATGAAGATAAAGAGGGAATACAGGCGAAGCTTAGTGTTACAGAGTGCGTGGAAAGTCTACGGAATGAAAAGACGAAATGATGTAACTAAAAACGAGTCAGAATATACAGAAAAAATGATGAAGAAGGTGACGAGAAGTAAAGATAAATAAGGTGGACGATATGAATGTATAGGAGTAATACTGTGTGAGATGAGAAACATATGAGGCAGTGGTGGGGAGAATTACGGATAGGGACGGCATATGAGATAGTTGGAAAAAATAATAATTTTAATAACGTATCACACACACACACACACACACACACACACACACACACACACACACACATACACACACACACACACAATCTAGGCAGACGTGTGACACCGGCGCTCCGTACCAAATCATCACGGCCAGTGGCATTACCAAAATAGTATCTTTGTATGAATCAAGCTCAGTACCAGGTTAGACTAAATGATTGTTCATTATTAAAAGGAAAAAAATTATAAGTTTAAACAAGACTTGTAAAAACAGGAAATAGAACCAAGACGAAAGAATACGCTGAGTCATCACTGAGGTTTGTTTAGACTACAACAACACGGAGATTGTAAGTACATGCTTTTCACTTAAAGTATTGCAAAATGGATACATACTTCAGTAAAACAAATTTGGAAAAGAAAAGGGATAAAGGTAAAAAGCAAAATGATGATTTCTACCAAGAATTAGTTGAAGTAGAGACCCACAATAGACTGGTTGAACGTGTAAACAAACTAGAAATGGCTTTCAAAAATGAAATTGATGAAATAAAGAAGCAGATGCACTTGCAAAAGGAAGAAATAGTAAAACTAGGAAGGGAGGCCAATAAGAAAGACACAACCATCAGTGAACTAATAGTGGAATTGAGTACACTTAGGAAGAAAATGAGTGAAATGGCAAGTACAGTAGTCAATCACGAGAGTGTTATGGAAGAGTTTAAAAATGACACAGAGACAATTAGGCAAGTTAGCAGTCTTATTGACCAGAGCAGTGATATTGAGAAGATAACACTAGTGAATGAAACTGTGCAAAGCTACAAAAATGATGTAGAAACCACGTATGCTGAAATGGTGAAAGTAAAGAAAGACTTAGAAACAAGGGTGGAGGAAAAAAGCATTAAAAAAGAGGTGAAAAGAATAATCCAAAACAATCCAAAGTTAGTCAGAGATTCAGTAGAGATAAACAAATCAATAGTAATCACTGGTATAGAAGAGGAAGAAGTTAAAAACAAAATCACAAGAGACAAAAAGGAGATGGCAAATGTAATGAGCTTACTGAAAGAAGTATCAGAAGAAAACTAGTAAAGACATAGAGGAACACAAAAGATTAGGGAAATACGAGAAAAGCAAGACAAGACCTCTAAAGGTGACTTTCCAGAGTGTAAACACTGTGGAAGAGATACTAAAAAATGAAAAGAATCTTAAGGAAAAAGATGAGTTCAAAAATGTATGGATAAAAAGATGCCTAACACAAGAGGAACTGGAATTACTGAAAGAGAAAAGGGAGGAAGCAAAAACAAAAAATGAGGGATGATCAGAAGAGGAGAAGAAGAAATTTTTTTTACAAAGTAATAGGATTGCAGGTACGAAAGTGGTACACAAACAGGATGGAAGAAAAAGGAGGAAGGTAGTAGAACCATGTCATGACAAGTATATAAACAAGATGATAAAGTTGATGTACTCAAATGTGGATGGAATGGTATCTAAATTACTAGAGATGAATGATTGTCAGAGAAAATGAACCACAAATAATATGCCTAACTGAAACAAAATTAATACCAAGGATATCAAATGACATACTAAACTTAGAGGAATACAATATATGGAGAAGAGACAGATATTTAAAAAAAGGAGGAGGAATTATAATATTAACTAAGAAAAATCTTAAAGTCAAGGAAATAAAACTAGATATACCATCACAAGTAGAACTGATTGCAGTAGAGATTGACACATCTGAAGGTAAAGTAATTGTAGCCAATTTGTACATGCCACCCAGATCAAACACATGGGAAAGAGACGAATATGAGGACCTGGCAGAGAGTACAATTCAGAGTGTAAGATCATTGCTACGTAAAAGGAAGAGAAATCGGAAAGAATTATACTAACTGGGGACTTCAATACAAATATAAATTGCAATACTCTAGATATAAATAGCCAGGAACGCTGTTGGGACAAAAAGCTCCTGGATCTCATACAAGAGTTTTTCTTAACGCAACATGTGAGGGAAACCACCAGAAAAAGAGGACTTGATTTCAGGATAGCATATGACATAGTAAACAGCAATGATAGTTACAAAAAGAGCCTAAACTATAAAAAGGGAAATTATCAAGACCTAAAGAAGTATTTCTTAAAAGTTGATTGGGAAAATGAGCTTAGAGGACAAGATTTAAATGCTGTATATAAAAATTTTTGTGAATTTTATGAAATAGGAGTCCAGAAGTACATCCCACAGCACAAAGAAGCAGATAAGAAAATACAAAAATGGTTCAACAGAGAATGTAAAAAATCAAAAGAAAGAAGAGATTTGTTGTGGAATAGATACAGAAGACACAATAGTGAAAGGGTGTATAATAATTACAAACAGGCAAGAAACGACTATACAAGAATAAGGAGGGAAGTCCAAAAACAGTTTGAGGAGGATATAATAAATAAAAGTAGTGATCAACCAAAGCTGTTTTACAGCTATATCAGAAACAAAACTAAAGTAAAAGATATAATACAATCCATTACGGACGAGGGAATCACTAATACACAAGAGAAAGATATTTGTGAAGCACTAAATAAGAATTTCCAATTAGTTTTTACAGAAGAAAAAAATTTTGAGAGGGACTATGTGGAACACGCATGTCCACACATACTACCAGATATACAAATAGCAGAAAAAGTAATACAGGAGGAGTTAAGTAGATTAGACAGAGGAAAAGCAAGTGGTCCTGATGAAATTTCATGTTGGGTATTACGAGAATGTGCAAAGGAGTTAAGTAAACCATTATTTTTAATTGTCAAGAAATCCTTGAGACAAGGTAAACTACCTGACATTTGGAAAAAAGCAAATATTGTCCCCTTATTCAAAAAAGGAAATAGACAAAATCCACTCAACTACCGACCAGTATCACTGACCAGTGTTGTAAGCAAGGTATTAGAAAAACTTATAAGAAAAGCTTGGGTAAATCATCTAGAAGAACACAGTATGATAACAGAAAGACAGTTTGGTTTCAGAAAAGGAAAATCATGTGTTACTAATCTGTTGAGCTACGATGACAGAGTAACACAGTACAGGAAAGGGAAGGATGGGTGGACAGTATCTATTTAGATTTCAAGAAAGCTTTTGACACAGTACCACACCAAAGACTTTTATGGAAACTGTACCATCAAGGAGGAATTCGAGGCAAACTGTTTTGTTGGATGCAAGACTTTCTCATAAAAAGAGAAATGAGGACAGTACTAAGAGGAAACTACTCATCATGGAAAGAAGTGACTAGTGGAGTACCACAGGGTTCAGTGCTGGCACCAATCATGTTTTTAGTGTATATAAATGATATAAACAGTAACACTGGAAATGAGAGCTATCTGAATATGTTTGCAGATGATGCAAAAATACAAAGGAGAATTACTAACACAGACTCTTGTAAAGAGCTACAAGAAGAATTAAATAAACTTCATGAATGGAGTAGTACATGGCAAATGGAATTCAATGGGGACAAGTGTCATGTAATCAAGTTTGGTAAAAGTGGAAAAAGACCTGATTGGGATTATAAGTTAGGAAATAAAACCCTATTCACATCAGAAAGAGAGAAAGGCCTAGGTGTGATTATCAATAACAGGCTATCTCCGGCTGACCACATCAGCGAGAAGGTACGGAACATGTATACACTGCTTGCAAATATAAGAATAGCATTCACATACATAAATGAAGACATGCTAAGAAGGATAATAACATCATTCATTAGACCAACCCTGGAATATGCATCAGTAGTCTGGAGTCCTCATCTCAAAAAGCACATAGACAAGATTGAGAAAGTTCAAAGGGCCGCTACAAGATGGATACCAAGCTTAAGGGACCTAAGCTACGAAGAAAGACTAAATAAACTGAATCTACCAACACTACAGGAGCGAAGGAAAAGAGGTGACATGATAATGCTATATAAATGCATATCAGGAAAGGAGAAAATAGACATAAATGATTACTTAACATATGGAGAAGCATCAGCAAGAGGACTGCAAAAAATTGCATAAGAAGAGAGGTGATAAAGACGTAAGGAAATTCAGTTTCCCAAACAAAGCAATTGATCAATGGAATGCACTACCGAATGAAATAGTGTGTGCCAAAACAATTCACAAATTTAAGGATATGTACGATAAATATGGTTTAAGACACGGGACAGTACGAGCTTGACTCATTCCTGTAAAGATACAATTAGGTAAGAACAATTAGGTAAGAACAACGGCCGCTGCCATCAGAGGTCACACGAATGATGGAAGTTTCAAGAAACATATACATAAAACCGTGTATTTTCCTTGATCGATATTCCCAGTGTTGGGTTAGGCGCCAGTCGGTGTGAAGTTCAACTGTTATTTGCATGGTTTTGAATAGCTATGAGGTGGTTGGAGTTTTTTGCATTAGTTATTGCCACCTGGTGCGTGCGTCGGTCATTAACTTTCCACCTTTCCACCTCAAGAACACTGTACTTCATACGAAACTTCGTGTGCAGAATTCTGGCCTCTATATGGTTTGTAGAATTTCCCTACTTGAGCACCGAAATTTTTCTCAGATAGTGAACTAATCGTTAAAAACTATACATTTTAAAACTGTCGTGAAAACTGCTTATCAGTGGTACCAAACTTTTTCCCCTAAGAAAAAGATCAGCGGGGCAAATAATCTATCTATCTAGCTATCTATTGCCAGACGCCTCAATCCCGTTTGGGGTGGCCACAAACAAATCGCCTCCAAGTCGCCCTGTCCCCCGCCATTTCACTGCCCTGCTCCCAACTCACATCCCCCTCTCTCATATACCTCTCCACCCCATCCCTCCATCTCATCCTTGGCCTCCCCCTCCCTCTTCCCCCCTCCACCTCACTCACATACACTCTCTTCGTCAGTCTTTCACCCTCCATCCTCTCCACATGGCCAAACCACCTCAGTGTGTTCCTCATAACACTTCCTATCACATCCACATCCACACCACAACGCTCCTTTATATCCTCATTCGTCAGCCTATCTCTCCATGTGACTCCACAGGCTCCTCTTAAATAATAACAATATAGTAATAATAATAATAACAACAATAAACTGCCAGACAGAACTGCTTCAGAATTCTTTGTTTCTCATCTGTAAGACTAACAATGACAGGCCATATCTTTTTGAAGCCCATGAAAATATTTCCATTGTTGCCATTCATAATAAATAATAAAAAGACAAAAATACAACTTTGCTCACTCGGACACGGTCAACATTTATGGTGTGCACTCCTTTTTCCTGGTATTTTTCTAGCCATAGTTCCATAATTTTCTTTGACTTTAGTGATCCATAGGTCTGGGTGTGGTATAATATGTCCCGGTTGAAAGGCAAAGATGAGACTAAGCAATGCTTGGTGGACGGACCGTTATTCACGAGGAACATACACACACCAAACATGCATCACCTCTCGTCTGCACTAGGGACCCTATAGTAAGAGAGACTGGACAGCCAATATTTTCAGCTGCTCGCTGATTGGTCGGCCGACATGGGGGAATTTTGGTGTACACGTCTAACAGTCAGGGTGCTGACTGACTGCAGATTCGTTTAAAAATATAACTCGTCACCTGCTGTGATACATGATTGGTTGATCCTAAGTCTACTAATACCAAGTCGGTTCACTTTCCATCAGGGCGCAGGGAGGCGTGGCTTGTGTGTGACGTCAGTTGGCTTAAGTAACAGAAAAATATGTATAAAACCGCAGATTCAAATTAAACGTTTATAACAAGGGAAAACGAAACAGGGGAAGAACTGCTTCCCTCATACCCCTACACCTTCCATCACACCCCCAGACCTTCCCTCACACATTTCAGTCCCTTCCCTCACTTCACCGAACCGAAAAAAAAATGTCATGATCTGAGTAGTGGAGCAATCATTCACCCCCATCATGATCATGAGTCAACTGAGCTGGTATTTCATGCTAGAGCCAGTCGACGTCATTTCGATGCTCCGCCCCCTGCGCGAGTTTGGAGCCGTTTTAGTGTCATAAAAGACTTTGTTGTTACTTGTAGTGGAGTTTTATATATATTAGACTTGTGGGCGAGCGGTTGTTATATTTGAGTAGCTTTGTAAGTAGATAATCTTCTTTCCCATTTGTCATGTAGTGACAGGAGAGGTAAAGAATAGTATGGGACTATTTTTATTTGTCTTGGAAATATTAACAAAGTCTCTCACACAGAGCGGAGTATAAAGTAGAGTCCTGCTAGCTATCTCTCTGTCTCGCTCTCTCTGTCTCTCCCTCTCAAGTTGCTAAGCCCTTCTCCCTGCGACCTGTCTGTTCTATCGCTAGCTTCTTTCTCCCCTCTCTTTCCTAAATTCTGGTGAAACAGGAGACGTATCACGTGTGTTCCTTGTGAGTGGAAAGTTCTAGAAGCCTGTGTGTGAGTATGTGTGTATGTGTGTGTATGGTCACTAAGGCTTTGTTCACCGGTGGATTGCTGACAACTAACTGCATCATCTCCTTACTGGCCACTTCGTAATCTGTCGTCAGCTTTCCTCAGTGTAATTTGCAAGATCATTTCCCATTCCCAGGCTCGCATAGAGCTGTCTATCTATCTATTTATCTATCTATCTATTATGATTTGTAATTATAATATGGAGTTACATAATTGTTATAATTGCAGTCCTAACATATGCTGCGGTCGATGATATGATATGCCATGCCACTAGCTTGTGGAGACAACAATTTGCTTTTTTGTTTGTAGTTTATGTGGTATTTTGGCATTTGTAGTAACACTTACACTTATTTTCATTTGTTTGTTATGTGATCTTACTCTATTTCTTTCTTTTTTTCTTTCTTACTTTTTCTTTCTTTTTTTTTTTTGTATGTATTGATTTTCTATAGTTTGTTTTTCTTCGCTTGTGTACGCTTTTTCCATGTTGTTCATGGTTGCATAATTACTGGCTAATTTCCTTGGGGTACTTTTTTAAAGTTTAATTTATATTGCACAGATATTATTGAAAATGATATTATATAGTCCCATATTTTGTTATTTTATATAAAAAAATATATATACACTATATACAGTATTAACTATATACACTGACTTGTTGTTCACCTGTACCTATCGTGGGTAATATGTGTGTCAGCACTGTGTAGAAGTCATTGTCTTCACGATTGTGTTGAAGATGTTCACTCTTGCTAACGTCATTTGTGTTGGCCATTTTTTTTTTCTCTAGTTTACCTTGTAACTTAATTTATATGTTTCCACTAGGTAGCTTTAATTAATAAATGTTTAATACAATTCTTTTAATCGCTCACTGAGTAACTGTGATGGTACATTTTCTTTATTACTTTGTAGATGTAATAATGTATAGTTGTATGTATGAAACACGTATTTTATGTAGGTATAAATGGTAACACTCGCTGGTAGTAAATAAATGTTATAATAAATGAATGAATATATACAGTGTAGAATATTTATTGTTGGTGATTATTTAGTGTTTGAGTTATGCAGATAACTGAAGTAAGTATGTGTATTTAAACTGTAACTATACAGCACGTTTTATATGTTTGTGCAGAATCTTATTGTCTATCACTGTGTATTGTATAAATGAAGTAACTATGTAACTCACTAATTTTTACTGTGGTGGGAATGGTGTGAGTGGTGGTGCAGGTGGTGAGTTGACTGACGTGGCGTCTTTTCAGCAAGCACGCATGATGACGTCGACTTCCCACACTGGTAGCTGTGGTGAGTGAATGAGTAGCGATGAGTAACTTGAGAGAGAGACAGAGAGAGCGAGACAGAGAGATAGCTAGCGGGACTCTACTTTATACTCCACCCTGTGTGAGAGACTTTGTTAATATTTCCAAGACAAATAAAAATAGTCCCATACTATTCTTTACCTCTCCTGTCACTACATGACAAATGGAAAAGAAGATTATCTACTTACAAAGCTACTCAAATATAACAACCGCTCGCCCACAAGTCTAATATATATATAAAACTCCACTACAAGTAACTACAAAGTCTTTTATGACATTTGGTAGCAGCGAACGTATACGAACCTCGTCTACAAATCAACAGTGAATTCCTACAAAATATCAAGATTGAAAACAAGAATACCTCTCACAACCAACAACTTACAACCAGCTCCTGACAGTTCTCTCCAACCAGCCCCCTCCGTCTCCACGATCATCACGCTGATTTAGAAGTGATCACATGACGACTTGCAAGTAGTTTAACAAAGTACTGATACAAACAATCTTGAAATTTCTACGACAAACGATTGCATTATGTTACACTTATTACAATTATGTAACTACAAACGATATGTAACAATTATGTACCGACAAACGATTGCATTATGTTACACTAACTACAATTATGTAACTACAAACGATATGTAACAATTATGTAACGACAAACGATTGCATTATGTTACACTTTACCATTTATGTAACAGTTGCATTAACAAGATGTAACTTTTATGTAACTTTAACTACAATTATGTAACTACAAACGATATGTAACAATTATGTAACGACAAACGATTGCATTATGTTACACTTTGCCAACTTACAGTTGCATTAACAAGATGTAACTTTTATGTAACTTTACTTATAATTATAAGGCCAAGACACTTATGTAACAGTTGCAATAACAAAATGTAACTACAGTTATAAGGCCAACACAATTATGCATTTCACTACAATAACCCAAGTACATACTGTATTACAGTTAAATAATTTACTTTAATGCATTTATTCAAATATGTATACAACTTGTTTAAAATGTAATATTACTGAATAATCACTACTTACTATAAATATTATATGCATACAATATTCATACAATTATGTTACTTTTACAATATTATGCATTTCACTTAATTAGCTTATAAGTTCATTATAATGTGTATATAATATGTATTAATATGTTAGGACTATTAACTGTCGATGGTACGCCATTTTCGCGTGACCGAGCAATATGTTAAGACTCCATATTATAATTATAATTCATAATAGATAGATAGATAAATAGATAGATAGACAGCTCTATGCGAGCCTGGGAATGGGAAATGATCTTGCAAATTACACTGAGGAAAGCTGACGACAGATTACGAAGTGGCCAGTAAGGAGATGATGCAGTTAGTTGTCAGCAATCCACCGGTGAACAAAGCCTTAGTGACCATACACACACATACACACATACACACAGGCTTCTAGAACTTTCCACTCACAAGGAACACATGTGATACGTCTCCTGTTTCACCAAAATTTAGGAAAGAGAGGGCAGAAAGAAGCTAGCGATAGAACAGACAGGTCGCAGGGAGAAGGGCTTAGCAACTTGAGAGAGAGACAGAGAGAGCGAGACAGAGAGATAGCTAGCGGGACTCTACTTTATACTCCGCTCTGTGTGAGAGACTTTGTTAATATTTCCAAGACAAATAAAAATAGTCCCATACTATTCTTTACCTCTCCTGTCACTACATGACAAATGGGAAAGAAGATTACCTACTTACAAAGCTACTCTATAACAACCGCTCGCCCACAAGTCTAATATATATAAAACTCCACTACAAGTAACTACAAAGTCTTTTATGACATTAGAAGGAAGTGAACCGACTTGGTACTAGTAGACTTAGGGTTCATCAATAAAATGTCGTTATAATTGTAGTATATTTTGTTAATTTGAGCTACTGAAAATTTCCGTTTATTCTTCATTTCTACATATTGATTTTATTTCAAGGTACACAAAAGCACCGAGATAATAGCTGAATTATAATGCTGACAAACCAAACTGTTGGTAGCCACAAAATGGGTGGTACCTTTTTTTTCTTTTTTCTTTTTATTTCACTAAATGGTGGAGAGTGGAATCTGAAGCAGCTGCTGGTAGCAGATGATACTGCTCTGGTGGCTGATTCAGAGGAGAGATTGAGACAGTTGGTAAAGGAGCTTGGAAGGGTGTGTGGAAAGAGGAAATTGAAAGTAAATGAGAATAAGAGTAAAATGATGAAGTGTACGAGGTTGGTAGATGGTAGGGGAATGAATATAGTTTTGAATGGTGAGTTGCTTTAGGAGGTAGAGTGTTTTAAATATCTAGGGTCACATGTTCCTGTGGATGGAAGAATAGATGCAGACGTGAAGTTTAGAATAAATGAAGTAGGAAAGGTGCTGGGAGGAATGAAAAAAGTGTTTAGATGTCGTTCGCTTAGAATGCACGTAAAGAGAAGGCTGTATGAAGGTGTTGTGGTACCGACTGCGTTATATGGGCCTGAAACATTGAATATGGGTGTAGCAGAGAGGAAAAGTTTGAATGTAATGGAGATGAGGTGTTTGAGGAGTATGTGTGGAGTGACGCATATGGATCGAGTGCGAAATGATGAAGTGCGAAGGAGAACTGGAGTTGTTCGGGAGATGGCTGGTAGAGTTGAGCAGAGGGTGTTGCGATGGTTTGGGCATATGGAGAGAATGGATAATGAGCGATTGGTGAAAAAGATAACTAGATCTGATGTGAGAGGTGTAAGGCTGAGAGGAAGACCACGAATAGGATGGATGGACAGTGTGAAGAGAGCGCTGGATGCGAGAGGGATGTCTGTTGAGCAAGGAAGAGTGGATGTGCGTGACAGAAATAAATGGAGAGAAACTGTGAATGAATAAGTGATGACGCAGCCCTGAGGGGATATTCTCCCGCATTTGGTCTGATCCGCTAGTCAGGTCAGATGCGGGTAAGGGGATGGGTCTGTTATGATGTGGCAGGGGTAAACCAGTTCTGCTGTCGGGCCCTGCTGCTGATGTCACTGATTGCATTGCGCAGTTGACCCTTGTGCGGTGTGGTGCGGTAAGGATCTGTCCGTTCTCCCTTTTGGGGCTAAGATGCAAATGAATGTGTTTGAATGGATGAGTAAATGGGGAGTGTGTCGTCCTGTCTCGGCTACCTCCCTTTCATTGGGGGAAGCAGCCTAGGTATATAGATAGATAGATAGGTTTGATTGTGTTGCATTTCGTTGGAATAACACTCTTTGAGCTTCTATGCAACTTTACCGACTCCCTTGTAATCCACCAAGAAGGAAATTATGGGGTGAGTGAATGTTCTCGGCTGTTCTTGGCAAGTTTTATTTTACTCGTCCACGTATTTGGCTCACATCCACACAAGGAAGTAAGCCTAGATAATATCCCGATTGAAACCACAGTTATGGATATCAAGAACAACAGTCTTTAAATTCAATGAAAAACTCCACCAAAATTTGAAACCGCCAGCAAAATATGTAAACGCTGCTGGTGTTATTCAATCTAGCGTCGTCTAGCAACTCATCCCAGATCTTTATATGTTTCGAAATTAGCCTAGCTGCAGCATAGAGGAAAATATCATTATTATACAATTTTGTTTAAGAATGTCACTAATCCACCACCCATGTTTTCTTTTCCTGGCACTCTCATGGCATCTGTGAAGGATTATTCAGGTCATAAGGAGAAAATTGTCATGTTTTCAAGTGCTTGACGCAGCTGCCACATGATATCTCACTGTGACTGGCCAAAACATGGACCTCATACATAGTCTTCACGGAAATAAGTATGTATACATCACGGATACGGACACGGATGCGGACACAGATCACGGACAAATGGATGCCAAGCCTAATGGTGCTAAAGTCTGGCAAGAAAAAATAGTTGACCTTTGGCAGCCATTTTGAGGACTTTGACGTTGACCCTTAATTTCCACTTTTGAACATCCAAGGGTTTGGCCATTTCTTGATACCCTGATGGTTTCATGTTGATAGCTTAAGCCGTCCATGAGATATAATGAGAACAGAAACACACACACACACACACACACACACACACACACACACACACACACACAGGCAAAACGTTATCGCTCAGCCTTGCTAAAAGCCGGGTGATAATGTAAAAGGTAGCAAGGGAATGAGAGATAAAAATGGTAGAGTGCAAGAGGAGACGAGAGAAAAAGTGACCAGATGGAGAGTACACTTTAAGGAACTGATAAACATATAGAATAAAAGTAATGCGAGTATAAGTGGCAGGGGAAAGGCTAGGAGATGGAGGGGGATGAGATGTGAATAAGAGATCAGTAGGATGGAAGTGGTGGAAGCAATGAAGAAAGTCAAAATGTGGAATGCCCCAGGAATTGATGGAGTGTGTGGAAATATGAAGAAGCATGAAGGAGAGAGATAGCAGTAGAATGGATATGGAAGATGTGCAAATTAGTCTAGCAGAAAAGTCGACTCCAAGAGAAGTGGAAGTCAGGTATAGCAATTCCCGTTTACAAAGGAAAAGGGGAAAAGAAGTGTATGGTAATCATGGGGACATTTACTCTTCTTGGTGTAAAAGAAAAAGTATTATTTGGTAGGATACTTGTTGTCAGAGTTGGGGAAATAACAGAGAAATTAGTTGCAGAAGAATAAGGAGGTTTTAGGAACGGAAGAGGTTGTGCAGATAAGATAAGCTCTTAAGTGGAGAAGTCTCTGGAGAAGAGAAAGAAGTTGTATGTGGCCTTAATGAATTTGGAGAAAAGATATGCCAGAGTGGATAGACAAGGAATGAGGAAAATGTTAAGAGTATGTGGAGTAATTGGGAAGCTGTTGAATGTCGTGAAGAGTATGAATGTGGGCGCTTAGGCTTCAGTGCGTATGGATGGTGAACTAAGTGATTTTTTATATCTGAGTGTTGGATCGAAAAAGGGATGTGTCATGTCTCCATGGTTGTTCAGTCTGTATATGGATGGAGTTTTAAAAGAGATACAAGGTAGGGCAGTGGATGCTGGAGCAGCCCTAAGGAGAGGGGATAACGTGTGGAAACTTCCTGTACTGTTGTTAGCAGATGATACTGTATTGTTATGTGAAGACGAAAGGGAGCTCCAAGGCATGATGAGTATGTTCGGGAGAGTAAGGAAGAAACGGAATGTAAAGGTGAATATAGGGAGGAGTAAAGTTGTTGTTTTTGAGGAAAATGAAGTCACCACAGTGGGGTTAGATGATGAGGAAATGGAAAATATGAGTGCATTTAAATACTTGCATAGTGTGAATATTAAGGATGGAACTTTAGAGGAAGAAGTGCTCCAAATGTTACAAGAAGGAAGAAGGGTTTCTGGTTCTCTGACAGCAGTGATATGAAATAGGGAAGTGAGCATGGAAGTAAAGAAGTCGCTGCATGATATTATTGTGATACCAACTCTAACGTATGGAAGTGAGGCTTGGACCTTGTTGGAAGGACACATGTCAAGAGTGAGAGCAGTGAAAATGAATTATTTGAGAGGAGTATGTGGAGTTACATGGAAAGACAGACCAACAAATGAGGAAGTCAAGGAGTGTTTTGGCGTGGATTTGAATGTGATAGAAAGCGTTAGAAGAAAACCATTGTTGTGGTAATATTAGTACTAGTTGTTCCCTAGGCAGTCAGGCCAAACAGCCCCGAGTCCCTGAGGAAGGCCGCGATGAGACTGGGCTTCCCATAGAGCTCTCAAGGAGTGTATGTTTTGATGATGGTGTAGGTGATTGTGTACAGTGCAGTCTTCTATAATGTGCTTAATAGTATGGGGTGCTGTGTTACATCCTGGACAGGCATCAGCGATGGAGCCATCCAGCCTCTTCTGAGAATAGGGCCGGATGATGCCCACATCTCAGCCTGGCCAGGTGGAACCTGTCCTCACAAGAGAGATTCGATTCAGGAGGGTGGATATCAGGAGGCCATGCATGCAGCTGTGTGTTGTCTTTAAGTGACTAAATGGAGCGGAGAGTGATTTGAGTATGGATATGCTTCTGGAAGCTGGTCTGAGGCGGGCGAGGGGGAGAGATGACAGTATTTGTGTATGAGATGGTGTGCTGGGAGTTGTTTTGATGTTCCTTGGCGAGTGTGGATGTGCTGCATGTGGTGTACTGGATGATTTGAGTTTGTGGAGGCTGCAGCGAGAATTTGGGTGCCTCCCATGTCTGGATGATCCTTGACTGAAAGGACTTTGGTTTCTTGATGTAGGTGGTTTGTGGGTGTGGTAGCTGTGCAGCCTGTGATTATTTTTAGGGCCTTGTTCTGTATGGTCTATAGAGTGTTGTAGTGTGTTTCAGTCAGGTTAGGAGCCCAGGCAGGGCTTGCATAATTCATCACTGAACGTACATATTGTTTGTATAATGTGGTGGTGGTTTCTTTGTTGTGTCCAAATGTTGTATGGGCAAGTGACCTTAACTCGCCCCATCCCGACCACCTTTCCACCACTGACTCCCCCCAATCCCGACCATTTTTGGAAAAAATTTTTTTTTTGGCCCAAACCTCCACTTTTGGTGAGAAGCATCGAAAAATCATAGAGAAATCACTCACCTGATGTTTAAAATACTCGATGCAGGTAGCAGTACCTCCTCACCTTACTATGTTTTCTATCAGGCTGGCTCCAAAGAAAATGAGTTCTATGGGAGTGTAACAATTCCACACCACTCATAAACGGTATTTATTTATTTATTTGGTACGAATTTATCTGTAGTACGAGAGAATATTGGTTTTCACACAGTAATATAGGCAATATAAGTATTGTTTCACTCATGAAACACATCAACATACCTGACCTTTTTTGGCAACATTACCTGATCATCATTTCTGACTGTTTCTTACTCTAATGCTATGTAAAGTTTGTCCTCCACATTGTCATCGACTGGGGAATCACTCTGGCCCTGAATTTCATACCGTGGCATGACATGGCTTTACTGGCCAGATCACTGGTAACAGGTGAATTGCTGAGACAATGGCGTGCAGGGGGGTGGGAGGTCATGCTGGGTAAGGCATTGTCCCTGCCTTGCATCTTGTAGAGGAAGGTGTCCCGTGTATGTGTACCAAAAATCACTCGCGAAAATTGAAAATTGTTCAAATTAGGGACCTTGCAATTGATTCGCTTTTATGAACGTCAACGGGATTGGCAGTGACAAAACTGTAAATTTGGCTGGGGCTACTTTGAGCCTGTTTGTGGTGAACCATTCGTATAGTGTGTTGAGGTAATGTTGGAGGATGTGTGTGGCTGTGTTTGCATTTTGGTGTGTACAAGTAAGTGTTATGTCGTCTGTATAGGAAGCAATGTGTATCTGTGGGGTGTGGGTATGTCGTGCATTAATAGATCAAAGAGTGTAGGGGACAAAACAGATCCTTGGGGGAAGCCATTTGTGAAGTTTCTGAATTTCAAAGACTGACTGGCAAATGTTACCTGTGCACATCTACCTGTTAAATAGTGTGCCAGCCATCATTTTGTGTTATTGTGCATATTTGTGTTGAATATTTTGTTTGTGAGGTTGTGGTGGGGGATAGCAACAAAAGCTTTGATAATGTCTAGTGTGACTAGGAGTGTTCTGTGTGGTGGCCTAGCTGAATTCATGCCATCAAAAACTCGCTGTGTAAGGTCTGTAAGAAGAGTGTTTGTGGAGTGTAATGGCCTAAAACCATGTTGTGATGGGGCTAAAGGAGTGTGAAGTGTAACTAGTTGTAATATCAGTCGTTCAGTGACTTTGGAGGGGGTGTAGAGGAGTATGATGGAGTGGTGTGAGGAAGGTAATGTGGGGTATTTGTTGAGTTTGGGGATAGTGATGATAATGCCATGCTTCCAGATGTTGGGTTGTATAATGTTGGGGTAGATGTAGTTTGATATGTTGGTGAGTGCTTGTATGCCTTGTGGTCCAAGGTGTTTAAGGTGTATGTTGCTTATGTTGTCGGGTTCATAGGCAGATGAGTGCTTAACCCTGGAACACCAATCCCTGATCCGACTTAAATCAACACTAACGTGGGGTTGACTGAACCTCATTTTCGAAAAAAGAAAAAAAAATTAAGGCAAATTAGAATTGAAAAACCAATGACTTGAAACTGAATCTTAACAATAAGGTGGATAACTAAAAAAAAAAAAAGTGTAAACATACTAAGTTTAACTAATGACTATGCTGAAGACCAATGCTATACGGAGACGACTGCAACTGCGGGCTTGGCTGTAGGCACACAAACACCCTGGTAGTGGGAGCCTCTGCTAACATACCCACAGCCTTGGGGCAGCACTAGGAAGTGTGTGGGAGAGGGACAAAAAAAGTTTTTTTTTTTTTTTTTTTTTTTTAGAGTCAAAGAACGACTAGTGCACAATGGATTTTTTTTTTACCTATATTTACCCCTGTAAATGAACAACAGCTACTTATTATTGATCGCCAAGGCTATAGCCATTAATTTCAAAAGAATTCTTATGGATAATCATATTTTTTTCTTTGAAAAACGATAATTCATACGTATGCAAAATGAAGACTATAATCTTATGTTACACCATATATTCTGTACTTGAACTAATAAGTACAAGTGCACAAAGGAGTGTACAGTGTATGTACTGGTGTACAGATGTACTAATTTCAAAATAATTATATTCCTGTCAATTATTTCCCCCCAAAAGATTAACACCTATAAACACTAACATGGGGTTGAGCCAACTCCAAACATACTTTTCAGCATACAAAATACAAGTGAGCTGCACCACACTACCTCCTTTCAAGAGCGATTGTAGTGGCATGAAGGTACTAGGAGACCCAGCACCCTGGGCCCCTTATCTCCCCATGATCGCATTATCACTTCCTGGGAGGAGGGGTCACCTCAACACCACGTTAGTGTTCCAGGGTTAAGGTTGCTAACGATGTGCTTCGTCTGGTTGTGAGTGAAAGGTGCGACGTCTGGGTCTGTGGGGAACTGTCTCTTACGTCGGATGATACGTCAGTCATCGCGATGGGGATCTAGATGGCTGACGTGTGAAAAGTGATGGATGAGAGTGTTTGCTTGGTTGTTTGAAAGTATGGTGTCTATTGTTGTGATGGCGGCGTGTGATTGTGTAGTGTTGCTTTTGGAGAGTATGATGTTTAATGTTTTGTTGAGTTTGCTGGTGTTTGTTTTGTGGTCAAGTGTGTGGAGATAATTATTCCAGTTTAGTGTTTGCTGTTCTAATATTGTGTTGTTGTATTTATTTGACAATGTCTTGGGTATGGGATGTCGGGGAGTGTCGTAGTGTGTCCCTTTGACTGATGAGTCCTTGAATTTCTGTTGTGAAGTTGGGGTTGTGTCTATTTTTGTTGCCTCTAGGGATGTCTTTTGTCTGCGTTTTGTATAATTGTATTGAAAGTGTGCACAGCGGTGTTGATGTTTGTGATGGATGTACTGTTTAATGTTTCAAAGTGTTGTTCTGTTTCATCTGTGAAGGCCTCCCAGTTGGCTCTCTTAGTGTATGTGTGTCTGTGGCCAGTTGGGGTGATTCTGGTTTTGGTAGAGGTTTATCCATGTGGAGTGGATAGAGAGCGAGTCTATCGAATAGAGTGTATGTGACTGAGGTCGAGGGGGGGGGAGAGGGAGGGGGAGACCGAGGATGTGATGTAGGGATAAAGTGGAGAGATATATGAGAGAAGGGAGTGTAAGCTGGGGGGAGGACTGCAAAATGGTAGGGAACAGGGCGATATAGAGACGATATTTTGTGGCCACCCCTTACGGCATTAAATCGTATGGATGTAGACAGGTAGGTAGATAGACAGATAAATAATTAGATAGACAGAGACTAATAAAAAGAAATGCGAAGAAGTTAGTCAGGCAAATTGTTACCAGAAACAAAACAGTGAACTACATCACTGAGGTTAAAAAAAAAAAAATCGGTAAAGAAGAGAGTAGAAAATAGCAGAAGAACATGGGAACAAAAAATTAATAGATGTGGTAGAACTAATTGCGGACACTGG
Source organism: Coenobita brevimanus (assembly GCF_032717465.1). Classification (NCBI taxonomy): domain Eukaryota; kingdom Metazoa; phylum Arthropoda; class Malacostraca; order Decapoda; family Coenobitidae; genus Coenobita; species Coenobita brevimanus. The sequence continues at coordinate 15,310,824 of NC_137058.1, forward strand.
GGAAGGATAAGAAAATATAAGGGAAATGAAATGATTAAGATAGGGAAAATGCAATAGATGAAGAGATATAGAAAAGTATGCCTGGCCTTTGGTAAGAAGGGAAACAAAGAAGTATAAAATGTGCGCAATAAATAAATGATATTAATAATCCACGTGTCAGACGACAAGAAAACTTTGCGAACGAAAGGGTAAGAAAGAGCAGCTATATAACAGCCTTCTCAAAAACTAAGACAAGGTCAAAAAAAATGTAAAAACGAAGTGATTACAGAATGAAACAGTTGGAAATAGAATTGGAGAATATGCAGCAAGCAATGCATATTTCACTGGTAATTTAGAAATGTGAGTGAAAAAGTTTAACAGGCTTAAATATTCTTGTAAGTGACAAAATGAAGAAGACAAGCCATGTAAATGAGAGCAATAACTATGGAAACAAAAGAAGACCTGAAATAGGTTGTTAGCACAAAAAAATAAAGGAAAACAAAAAAAAAGATGAAAAAAGAAAAAAAACATGAAAAATGCATGGAAGAGAAAAATCAGCCAGGTTGGGCAGATGAAATAGGGAATTAAAAGAGAAAATTACGGGAAAAGAAAAGAAATGCTGGTAAGATAAAAATGAGGGTTAGTGGGACAGCGTAAGAGGATTGGCCAACACACTACCATGATTAAATTAAGGCTTCGTGTCAGATAGAGGGGAGGTTAGTAGTGGATTGGAGATTGCGAGAATATTGGAAAGGGAGTTCAGTAAGGAGAGAGGAGGGTTGGGGTGGGATGGGGGAATTATGGATGATTTGGAGAGATGGAGGGGGCAGGAAGTACTGGAGAGGGTGTAGTGAAGACAGGGAGTCGAACGATGATCGAGGAAAAGGTAGGGAAGGAGAAGGGGAAGGAAACAAGGACTAGGTGGAAGACATGTTAGGCAAGGAGAGGCATTTATGGTAGAGTTGGAGAAAGAAATGGGATCTAATGAGACTGCAGTTTAAAACTGGAAATCTAGGGAAAGATTTGTGAAATAAAGAAAGGCGGATTGGAAGTCGGTGGGGTAGAAATATTGGAAGGAAAGTGTGGCTCTTCTAGGAGTAGCACGAAGTGACTAAAGTGGCAGACGTAGGAACACAGAGCTATGAATGAGGCAAAGGGTAGGGAGAAAATGTAAAAACTGAGTAAGGAAGTAGGTTGGGGAAGCGGTTGACAGGGAGGGAGGAGTTGGCTGAGAGGAAGACTACAGAGCTGAATGGGGGTATCATGGAGGAGGGGAAGAGGGTGGGGTAAAGAGGATTAGAGAAATGTGAGCCTGTGATGTGAGTAAATGTGTAAGGAACAAAGTAGTAATAAGCTAGTAATGGTTAGAGAAGGGAGAAGGATGGAGCTTATAAGTGGGTCAAACGAGGAAGGCCAGTGGGGTGCGGTAATGGAAACTGGATAGCATAGGAGCGCTTATGATGATGGGAGAAGGATGGAGTTCATAAGTGGGTCAAACGAGGAAGACCAGTGGGGTGAGGTAATGGAAACTGGATAGCATAGGAGCGCTTATGTGGTGGGGAGGAAGAGCGATATTGATGATGATGTGAACAGGGAGAAAAGGTGGACAGGGAATTTAGTGATGAGGTAGTGTAATGCAGGAGAGAAGAATAGATGGGTATGAGTGATCGGGTGAGAATGCAAATGGACAGAAGGGAGGGGGATAGCATGAGTTGGGGTGGGGGAGTTTACAAGGAAAACAAGTGCTCGTGGGCCCTTCGGGCCCTCTCGCACTTGCTCCTGTGGAGGGCTCTCGCGCTGCACGCTCGCTTTCTCGTGGCTCTTGTAGACTCGATTTCTAAAAGTCCCTGTACCGAATGAACTGTGTCCCGAACCAAACTTTGATTGCTCTTAACTCTAATAAAAAAATCATCAATCGAGATGGGACCACGATATTTGACTTCAGCGAATTTTCTGAGATTTTCATGCCAATTTTGGTGCACCAGGACGCCTCCGTACCGAAGAAAGGCACCCTCACTTCGCTTCGGGAATGGAACCCAAGTTGTTCGCACGCAAGTCCGAGATATTACCCACTGAGCCACGGCAACCAACAGGGCGCCGGGAGTGGCGTTTTTTGGGTCAAACTTTGATCGCTCATAATATATTGTAAAAGTTTTTCAATCTTGATGGGACCAAGTTTTTTCTATCTATCTATCTATAGCCCAATGCACTAATCCCGCAAAGGGTGGCCGCAGACAAAATGCCTCCAAGTCGCTCTGTCACCCACCATTTGACTACCCTCCCCTCAACTCACCCCCCTCTCCCTCATATACCTCTCAACTCCATCCCTCCACCTCATCCTCGGTCTACCCCTCCCTCTCCCTCCTTCCACCTCACTTACATACACCCTCTTAGTCTTTCATTCTCCATTCTCTCCACATGTCCAAACCACCTCGGTGTATTTCTCCTAATCTTCTCAACCACATCCACATCCACCCCACAACGTTCCTTCATTTCTTCATTCGTCAACCTTTCCCTCCATGTCACTCCACATGCTCCTCTCAGGTAACTCATTTCCACTGCTCTCATTCTTGACTTGTTCCCCTCTTGCAAGGTCCACGCCTCGCTTCCATACGTCAGGGTAGGGATCACAATACTGTCATGCAGTGACTTCTTAATTTCCATACTCACCTCCCTATTTCTCATTACTGCTTTCAGTGAACCAACAACCTTCCTTCCCTGCTGTACCCTTTCACGCACTTCATCCCCCAAAGTTCCATCCTTACTCATCACACTACCCAAGTACTTGAATGCACTCACATTCTCCATATCCTCACCATCCAACCTCATTGTACATTCTGTGACTTCATTCCTCTCAAACACCATAACTTTACTTTTGTTAACATTAACTTTCAGCTTCCTCCTCCTACACACTGTCCCAAATTCATTCACCAAACTTTGCAACTCCCATTCATCTTCACTCAATAATACCGTATCATCAGCAAACAGCAACACCGGAATCTTCCAAATCTCACCCTCATTCATTAGAGCCACCCCCACATCCACTGCCTCACCTTGCACCTCCTTTACAACCCCATCCATGCATATATTAAACAGCCAAGTTTTTTCACATTAGAGAATTTTTTGCTATTTTAGTGCCAGTTTTGGTGCGATTTGAATGTGTAGTTTCGGCTGCCCAAAATACACACACACAGACACGCGGCTACTGCTATAGTATATTAGAAGTGGTGGATTGTGGAAGGTGTGGGGAAGAGAAGACGGGGGAAGGGGGGAACGACAGGTCGTGAAAGGATTGGAGAGGTGGAAAGGGAAGGTTATAGCTTGTGTGAGAACTGGGGGTGGAAAAGAGGGAAGGGGAGAGAGCTTGCGAGAGGAGTGGGGGAGTTGAGGAAAGAAGGGGGATATTGTTGGCTAGAGAATGAGGGAGGGAAGGAAGAAAGAGGGGATAACAAATAAGGGGAATGGTGAGGTGAAGGAGTATGTAGAGATGGGTAAGAGTGGATGAGGGAGGGAAGGACGTAAGGGGAAATAGCTACAGTGGTACTGAGGGAGGGGAGGATGGAGTTGAGAAAATATTAGGGGATAGGGCAGAAGAAGGGAGAAGAGTAGGTGAGAATGAGAAGTGGGTCAGGACTGGGGAAGGGAGGGAGAGGAATTGGGCACACACAGATGCACTGAAGCATTCTGTAGCGGAAGCTTCAGACTAATGAAAGTTTGGTTTTAAAATAAATATACAGTATATCTATTTATCTATCTAGCTAGCAATATATCTATCTATCTCTATGGGGGAGAGAGAGAGAGAGAGAGAGAGAGAGAGAGAGAGAGAGAGAGAGATGGAACGAATGACAAAAATCACAGCCTCCCTTAACAGTGCTTTGGTCTCCATTTATTATTATCTCAAGCAATATCCATCCCTCTCTCAGTTCCTACATTTTTTAACCTCTGCTGAGGAAAGACGTAATTATAGTTTGCTTGGTTTTAGAAACACCACGCCTGCTGACTGACAATGTAAGCTTGTTGGTACTTTTCTGAGTAGGTCTAGTAGGAGAAATAATAGTAATAATATTGTAGAAATCTCTCATTGTCTGTCTGTCTGTCTGTCTGTCTGTCTCTCTCTCTCTCTCTCTCTCTCTCTCTCTCTCTCTCCACATCCACCCACCACCACCACACTTCACCGCCTCTACCATATCGACGACTCGAACGGTCAGGGCTTGCAGATTACTGACATAGGCAATGGTCAGGATGATTTCGTGTCAGGTTTACCTCTAATAGACATAATATCCGCTTCAGACTAAGTTGAAAGCGAGTGAATTTAGAACAAACTAACTGACCAATGGAAACTTGGATTCACATACATGAACTGAAAGTTAAATTCGAGGGAATTATAAAGTGAACTGGTGAGACAGACAGACAGATAGACAGAGACAGAGAGTCAGAGAGAGACCAAGATGTTTGTGCCCGAACCCTTAGGAAACGAATTAAAGGAAAAACACGAGGGAACAGCATAAAGTATGTTAGCTTACCCTCAAACTCACGAGAGGTCGGAAAATCAAAGGAACGCTCGGCAAATCCCTGGGTCACGGAACAGAGTTGTCAGACTCTGCCAGCAGCTTTATGTCCATATAATCATCCATTCATTCATTCCTTACCCATGTAGTTGTTCGTATTTCTACCTATGTATCCATTAACACATCATTTTGTATTTACCCCTGCTCACATATCTACCAATATTCAGCCCAAACTCAGAGGCATCTAAGCTTACCAGTATTAACCAGTACAACGCAGATATATTGTACCAGATGTGCCTAAATAGCACAAAAAACGTGCGTCCTTGAACGAATCTGAAAGCCGCCACCCTACTTCTTCTTTCCTAATTCTTCATTTTTGAACTCCCTCTACATATTCTCAAAGGTTAAGCACCAAATCCTCACACTAAAAAGGAACTAGCAAATACTCTAAACTACAAAAGCAAGAAAGAGAACAACTTATGCAGCATGACCGCATAGGCTGCCATGTGATTCTGGGTGCCATATAATCGGCCTCTTAGTGACACATAACTAATTACCTCTGGACAACGAAGTTAGAGGACGTTACTTGTTTGTTTGTGCATAAGACCTCTCTAAAAGCTTATATATAAGTGTTAGGTCAAAGAAGAGTTTATTACATTTCGAACAGGATTCGGATCCCTATTCAAGAAAAAGTAATAACATTAACTGCCGTTGGCGGAGGTATGCCTTTTCTGAAACTGTGCAACAGATCATGCCAAGACCGTAGAAATAATTACCTCCTCAAGAACGTTGGACAAGTTGGTTTAACATTCACAAATAGCATTTGCCTTGAAAGTACAGTATATGCTCTCTAGGCTGGTCCGATAAATATATAACATAACTGGTACGCAGCGTAGAATCAAAAGGTTCTCAACCAATGCAACTGAACCGTAATAAAATAAACCAGTTGAATATATATTCCTCGAGACTCAGTAAACTTTAGCATAAGTTAACACGACTCTGTGCATAACTTTGCGCTGGAATACAAAATGGATAGTTTTAATCTCGTAACCGCACTGCAGTGCGACTTACTTTGGTGCGACGCAGTGTTAGACAGCCAAGCGGACAGACAGAGACGAGCAAGGTACTTGGCGACTTGAAGTATAAACTGGAATCCACTTATCACTTTCTCTCTATCTATCTATCTATCACACCCACACACACACACCCACACACACACCCACACACACTCTCTCTCTCTCTCTCTCTCTCTCTCTCCACAGTATATATATATATATATATATATATATATATATAAACTGAGTGAATTTTTGAATTTGAAGGTTGCGTTGAAACAGGGATGTGTCATGTCTCCATGGTTGTTCAATCTGTACATGGATGAGGTTATAAAAGAGATACAAGGTAGGGCAGTGGATGTTGGAGCGGCCCTAGTGAGAGAGGGCAGTGTTTGGAAACTCCCTGTACTGTTGTTTGCAGATGATACTGTGTTAAGTGAAGACGAAGGGGAGCTGCAAGGCTTGGTGGATGAGTTTGGGAGAGAGTGTAAGAAACGGAATCTAAAGGTGAATGTAGTGAAGAGCAAAGTCATGGTCTTCGAGAGAAGTGAAGTCAGCGAATGTACAGTGAGGATGGATAAGGAGGAAATGGAAAATGTGAGTATGTTTAGGTACTTGGGTATTGTGATGAGTAAGGATGGAAGTTTGGAAGGTGAAGTGCTTGAAAGGGTACGAGAAGGAAGAAAGGTTGCTGGCTCATTGAAAGCAGTGATAAGAATCAGGGAAGTGAGCATGAAAGCGAAAGAGTTACTACATGACAGTATTGTGATACCAACTCTAACGTATGGAAGTGAAGCTTGGACCTTCTTGGAGGGACACAAGATAAGAGTGAGAGCAGTGGAAATGAGTTATTTGAGAGGAGCCTGTGGAGTCACATGGACAGACAGACTGACAAATGAGGATACGAAGGAACGTTTTGGTGTGGATGTGGATGTGATAGGAAGCATTAGGAGAAACACACGCAGGTGCTTTGGCCATGTGGAGAGGATGGAGAGTGAGAGACTGATGAGGAGAGTGTATGTGAGTGAGGTGGAAGGGGAGAGAGGGAAGAGGAAGCCAAGGATGAGATGGAAGGATGGAGTGGAGAGGTATGTGAGAGAGTGGGGTGTGAGCTGGGAGCAGGGCAGTGAAATTGCCGGGGGCACGGCGATGTGGAGGTTATTTGTTTGTGGCTACCCCGTAAGGGATTAAGGCGTCTGGCAAATATATATATATATATATATATATATATATATATATATATATATATACAATGTGCTACCCAGAACTTCCAGTAATTTGAACAGAGGGAGCCAACCATTTGCAGTTTTGCATTTTGCTGCTAGGAGGAATCTGCAGCACCCCTTGTGCATTGGTGTGGCCCCTGCCATGTCTGGGAGCGGACGTGTTGTTGAGCTATGCTTCCTATTGTAACGTGAGGTGTAGGTGGTTTGACCAATGGCGCAGCAATGTCAAGTCAATGTTGATCGTTTTCTTCCATACCCAAGGGATTGTTCACAAGGAATTCGTCCCACCTGGTCAATGTGTCAGTGGAAAGTTTTACTGTCATGTTTTGCAGCGTCTGAGGAAGAACATCCGCCGCAAACGTCCAGAACAGTGGAAGAACAAGGATTGGGTCCTGCATCATGACAAAGTCCCCACCTCACACATCAATTGTTATCCAGCAGTTCCTGGCTGCCACTAACAGGGTAGTCATTCCCCACCCACCAATTCGCCTGACCTTGCCCCCTGCGACTTTTTCCTGTTTCCCAAGCTGAAACTACGACTGAAAGGGCGTCGATTTGACTCGATTGAGGAGATCCAGACAGAATCGCAGGAGGTGCTCGAGACCATCACACCTGAAGTTTTCCAGGGATGCATGGACTTGTACAAAAAAATGATGGGACCACTCTATACATGCCCAAGGGGACTAATTCGAAGGCGACAGTAAGAACTAGGAGGTATGGTAACTTATTTTCCTACAATATTGAAATTACTGGAACTTTTGGGTAGCAGCTCGTGTGTGTTTGTATATATATATATATATATATATATATATATCATCTCATCTCATCTCATCAGCTGTTTGAGTGTCCACTGCAGGACCAGCCTATCCTTACCAAAGTGGGGACGATACAGCCAATGTATCTCTACCAAGTGGCTTAGGCTGTCTAGAAAAGATTGTATGTAGGGTGAGAGGTGCTTGTAAGTGTAATTGTTGTGTTGGAGTGGCTTTGGACGTGTGTGTAGTCTCTGAACCAAGCGTGATCGGCTCGTGCAAGCCGACTGGGTGCAAGCATACTTTATAGTATACGACACTGGTTTAGCCACAGCACCCCTTGTGTCCGCCAATCCCAAAGTTTATTATCCTGGCGGGGCGCAAACCCTCTTTCTTCATTGTACAAAAACGCACACTTTACCACTGAGGATCCGTATATATATATATATATATATATATATATATCATCAGCCGTTTGAGTATCCACCGCAGGACCGGCCTATCCCTACTGAAGTGGGGACGATACAGCCAATGTATCTTTACCAAGTGGCTTAGGCGTCTAGCAGAGATTGTATTTAGGGTGAGAAGTGCTTGTAAATATAATTGTAGTGTTGGAGTAGCTTTAGATGTGTATGTTGGCTGTGAACCATGTGTAATCGGCCCGTGCAAGCCGACTGGGTGCAAGCATACTTTATAGTATACGACACTGGTTTAGCCACAGCACCCCTTGTGTCCGCCAATCCCAAAGTTTATTATCCTGGCGGGGCGCAAACCCTCTTTCTTCATTGTACAAAAACGCACACTTTACCACTGAGGATCCGTATATATATATATATATATATATATATATATATATATATATATATATATATATATATATATATCATCAGCCGTTTGAGTATCCACCGCAGGACCGGCCTATCCCTACTGAAGTGGGGACGATACAGCCAATGTATCTTTACCAAGTGGCTTAGGCGTCTAGCAGAGATTGTATTTAGGGTGAGAAGTGCTTGTAAGTATAATTGTAGTGTTGGAGTAGCTTTAGATGTGTATGTTGGCTGTGAACCATGTGTAATCGGCCCGTGCAAGCCGACTGGGTGCAAGCATACTTTATAGTATGCGACACTGGTTCAACCACAGCACCCCTGATGTCCGCCAAAGTAGTACGTAGCCAGAAGAATGCTCCCAAAGTTTATTACCCTGGCGGAGCGCGAACCCTCGTTCTTCAGCGTACGAAAACGCACACTTTACCACTGTACCACAGAGGCTCCGTATATATATATATATATATATATATATATATATATATATATATATAAAGTATATATATATATATATATATATATATATATATATATATATATATATATATATAAGTTTTGCCTGTACTTGAAAATTGTCTAAATCAGGTTCAGTTGCTGTATCCTAACAATTTACTCGTACTGCAGAGTTCAATATGCAGTTATGATTCCTCCATTATGCCATGTTCAAGGCAACAAAATAGTCTTCTGGAATATGGCGTTGAATGAAATGAATATACAATATTGCCTACGTCTAGATGTAACTGCCAATCTCATACAGTAGTATCGGCATCGAGTGTAGGCGTCTGAGGGGAGGCTACCATAGTTCAGAACATTTTCTTTCTGCTTTAAGAAGGGGCCTCTCCTAACCTGAATATACTGTATTTGTCTGGGAGTAGTAAGAGTGAAATGTATAAAAATGACAAAGGTACGAACACAAAGCTCACTCAGGGCTTGGTTCTCTCTCTCTCTCTCTCTCTCTCACACACACACACACACACACACACACACACACACACACACACACAATGAACTCAGTCCTTGATCTCACACACACACACACACACACACACACACACACACACACACACACACACAATGAACTAAGTCCTTGATCTCACACACACACACACACACACAATACAGCAACATCAGCACAGAAAGACAACACTGCCGTCTCTCTCTCTCTCTCTCTCTCTCTCTCTCTCACACACACACACACACACACACACACACACACACACACACACACACACACACACACAAAACGCGGTACATGAACACATCACATTCCAACACATTAATACTTCCAGGCTTCTATGACTCACTTATCCGAATTTGATCGCCTGAGTTAGATGGAACAGAATGCTGGAGTTGTCCCTTCCATAGGAAGGCTTATCCGAAACAGTAACTTAATGTATTCGTCAGAAATCTAGAATAATCTAAGAGAAAAGACTTGTCTCAGTTGAAGGGACTAAACGAGATATTTCCAAGCCTTTTTAATTTCGCATACTATATTCTAAATTGCCTTCGATGATTATAGTCATTATGAATATACTAAAATAAGAAACGCATTATATCAGCAGATAAACGTAGCACAAGCACGCCGCTGTCATCACATTAACATAACGCACACGCTGAATAACATCGTATGGAGGCACCTCGAATAAACTGCGTGGATTTACAAGGATGCTATTCCTTGCAACTCATAACTTCATCCAGGGCCTTACTCACATCCTCCAATCTGGCCCCTGGAATACATAAACGCTTTCTGTTATAATGTGCCTTGCCTCCAACCTCCACTTGCTAGTCTCTGATAATAGAATCCACTATTTGCTGTGTCATATAAGGCTGATGATCAAAATCTGCAAATGCCTGCAATTAAAATACAGTAATTCTGGGAGAGGAAAGAGTAACAGAAATTCTCCTCTTCACTTTGCTGGATAGACGGCTGTTGTGAACCTTGGATGGATAATGCTGTTCCTTTCAACAAAAAGGGTTATATTCTAAGTGACTTTGGAGATTTCATAGCATCTTTTCCTCAAAGATATAGTCATGGCATTGCACTTAGTATCCTCTTGCATGTTAATGATGTAAAATGTGTCCATATAAAAAAATAAGAGTAACGTGCAAGAGAACTTTAGATTGTAATATGCAAATCAATATCTCGGAAGAGGTGGTGTCAACCCTTCTGCACCATTTACAATATTCTGATGCAGGCAAAACACCTCCAATTAATGTAGCCTGCGAGTAAGAACAGAAGGAGAGACCGGGTCTAGTTGTTACACGACCAGCTTGTTATACCCTCAGTATCTCCATAGTTTGTCACTAGATGAGGGAGTGGTCATCTCCAGCTTTTATGCACAAGAGGGGTCTGAAATGACAACTCGAAGGCGTTGCTTGAAAATACTAAGGTTAACAAAAAAAAAAAAAAAAAAAAAAAAAATCAACTGCCAAGATTGTTTTCTATTTTCAGTGTTATTCTGCTATATCTGTGTCACCCGTTGATGTAGCTGAGCCACTTTGTACATGGTGCCATGGATGTGACAAGGTTTTGAAATTAGCAAAGGCTCCTGGTGAAGGTGTCATTATTGTTTACATAAATTGGCCAAGCGTACAGAAAACCAGTGTTTGAGTTTGTTGTCTGGGGTTAGTTGTTACAGTATCAGATTTACCCCCTTCGAGAAAAACTGTAAGAAATTATCCCAGTATTATCGGGTAAAACTTAAACTATGCTTGGAATTACGAAAGGAAAACAGAATGATGTCATGGAGGCAGCAATTAAACTTGTTGTAGATATTGGTTAATGAGCAATGTTGGCAGAGGTGATCTTTATGTAAATCTATTATGTACAGTAGGTGGCATCTGTGTTTATGTCAGTTTATCTATCTATCTATCTATCTGTCTGTCTCAAAAATCTATATTCATTCATCTATCTATCTATGTCTGTCTCAAATATCTATTTTCATTCATCTGTCTATCTACCAATCAGTCAGTCAATCTACTGATATCAGTCAATCTATATCTATTTTTATTTTTGTCTGTCTATAAATAATGAAAATGCAATAAGTGAGTGGTTCAGAGAGCGTCATATGCAGTGATAGCGCTGAATGATAGTAGTACTTGCATAAGTGAGTGTTTCAGTTAATGATAAAGGCTGTGATGGAGTGATTGAATGATTGATAATATAATTTAATTTTACTTACACTATATCCAACTTCCTAATAGCCTGTAATCACATGTAAATGACAATAGAATACGTATGGATAAATATGGGTTCTATAACATATTTATCAATTTGCCCCGGGGAGCGTAAAGAGTTACCCCGTATTTGAGGTAAGTTTTGGGGATGACATGTTATCATAAACCTTTAAATAACCCTGTGACATAAATGATTGCGTTTATTTTGTCTACAAAACAAACATAATTATAGGTTTTATTTTCATACTCTTAGACAATATATCGCATTGTTATCCCACAGTCATGTGCTAAACCTGAAGAAGGAATAATATAACAAATGTTCATAGCACCCGTAGATTAAGATTTCACTAATATTAGTACTTCCCCCCCAAAAAAAAAAAAAAAAAAGTGACGTACAGTCCGAACCCTTCGAGGAATATATAAGATTATAGCAGTTTCATGTATTTTTGTTTCCCAACCATTTCATCATCACAGCACATAACACGGCATTACCCTGTCACACCATACCATAATATTCAGACAAATGGCTAAAACATCCTGATGAACGGCGAACATAAATACCACAGCAACTTTCACCTCGTTTATATATGCACTGTGGCATTTAAAACAATGTTGTCAAGTTTAATGGATTTCTGAATTTGCTGATGTAGTTTGCAAGATTAGAGATTTTAAAATGGTGAGAACTAAGTAATCCCCTATGCTCTACGATGACGGATTTTATACTTCATTCCTGCTGTCTCGAGACCATTTTTCCATCAAAAGAGTATGGCAAATTTCTCATTATATCATTCATTAACATAGGTCTCTCCTAAGCTAAAGAAATTTTCTGCTAGTAGCAAGAGAAGTAATAACACGAGCCCTCACTAAGTGCAACACAAATTCCCAGCAGATAGGATAAGAGGCGACTTGTGACCTTGAACTTATACAGATTGCTCTTAAGCTCGAATTACGTCATACCTCACCCTTGACTTGTCCACCAAGTTGCTCCAGATCGGATAAAAATTACTTTACCGGACCTTCACCTCTACCCTTAAATTTTTACCTTTCCTCATTATATTGATATTTGATGGATAGCTCTCAAAACTGAATCCCATTATCCTTGCCTTATGCTGAAGACTTTCACAAAGTTTGGTCTAAAAAGGAATAAAATTATTTAAGATGGCAGCTGACAGCAAACCCTTTTCGGTATCTTACTTTCTCTATACTCATTTAAAAAAACAAAGGTGGCTGTTGTGTATATGTACACAATGACTTGCCTTGCTCTCGTGTTCCTGGACTTGATCTTTCTGAATTCTCTACTCTCTGGCTTCGGCTATCCTGTCATTCTCTGACTAAATATATCTGCCCTGTTTGTTTATCCCCTAATTCTGCTGCTTATGAAAAAATTCTTTGACTATCTTACTTCTACGATGGAACACATTCTATCCATTTCTCCTTTCCCTGAAATCTCCATTCTAGGAGATTTCAATGTTCACCACCACCTTTGACTCTCCTCTCCTTTCACTGATCCACCTGATGAACAAGCCTACATTTTTTCTATCTTTAAATATCTAGAGCAGCTTGTACAGCACCCTACCCGTATCCCTGACTGCCTTGCAGAGAGCTCCAACATACTTGACCTCTTCCTTATAACTAATCCTTCTGCTTACACTGTTAACCCTTTTGTGTGCGGATAAGTTAATAAGTTATCTGGGACATGACGCACCGGCTTTTCTCCCCTCCCCCTGCCGCCCGCCACGCGCTCCAAAAATATGTATTCTCGGCTTATTTTCACCACTCAAACATATTTAATTTGCCACAAAACCCACATATTCCTATTCGTCGATGTTTGTTCTGCACAATAAGCAAAAAAAAGAACACACACACAGAAACACACCAAAAAATGCACTATACATACGTTAGGGCTGTGTGAATAAACATTCATGAGCATACATCTCCCTTCCCAACATCATAAGTCGAATGATTACTAACCAATCTCTACATGTTATACAATCATTGGAAAGAGAATTTTATTAGCTTTCGAATGCTGGAGGTCCCAGTTTGATGTGAGGTATGGTGTTTGAATAATAAGCGAAAAAGTAAAACCCATTTTCGACAGACAACAGATTATTTTATTCGGGGAGCTCTAGTGAAAAACTTTTCTTGCCACTGTTATGTTTTGATTTTATCATCCTATGCAGAATTTCACTGGCTTTCATTTGAGCCCACAACTGAGATCCTAGGCCTCATAGTTTTCGAGAAAACGCAAAAAACTATGGTGTACCCACGCCATGTCATGACTGTAGGGCGGTTTCTTGCCTTCCTCTAAGCTACTGAACGTATTTCACCAATTCTTTGTACATTAGATATGCACACTATATTCACATGATTCACTGTCACTATTTTTTATAGCTGAATACTCACATTTGGTGCAGGGTAGAGGCAGTGTAGTTGATTAGAAACAGTAGCACAATCTTCGTTGGACCAACGGCTGATAACGGCCAGGAATGGTTCACAAACACCAAATTTCCTATTGCATACATCAAATCTAATCACAACAGTGCCCAAACACTATACACAAGCACTACTGGCTTAGTGAAATATGTTGCACGGCCAGGATGTGGGTAAGAGTAGAACAATAAAGGGACAGAACTGTGAAGTACCTTTCTCACTCACAGCTCATTTGGTACTGAATAACCTGTCCAGTCTCTTGCTGGTGTCGGGATCCAAAGTCACCAACTCATTACTTTTGACAAGGAGCAGGAAAACTATGAATCCTCCAAAAATGACACCAATCGGCTGAAAACTTTTTCTCTGACGAAAGTTTTTATGCTTTAATGATGCCAAAAAGATCAATGTGTATTGTCGCAGCCAGATCCTAATGACAACAAACGTGTCATCATGTATGAAGGGGTTAATCTTTCCTCTCCGTTGGGCTCCTCCGATCACAACCTTATTACCTTAACCTGTCCTATCGCTCCAGTATGGCCTGTTGACCCTTCAAAGAAACGTTGATTGTGGCACTTTGGAGCTGTGGATTGGGAGGCCCTCAGGCAGTGCATCTTTTATTTTCCCTGGAATGATTATTGCTTCCATGGATGACAGCCATCTGAGTGTGCCTCACACATTATGGAGGTTATTCTCTCGGACAGGGAAGCATACATTCCCTTCTCATATCCTCTGACTAATGCAAGAAAACCTTAGTTTAATCATGCTTGTTCTAATGCTGTCCACAACAAGGAGAGGGCCTATAAAAGGTACCAGAGCCAACCCACCCCTGAATCACATATTTTTTTATGATTCTACCTGGAATCGTCCTAAGTCTGTTCTTCGCTTTGCTAAAAATAATTTCATCCGTACTAAATGCTCTCAACTCACCAACTCGAATTTTTCCTGCTCCATTTGGCACCTTGCCAAAAACCTTTCTAACAACTTTACCTCATCATCTTTCCCTCTGATGGCTCTTTCTGCTCTAACGGCTCTGTAGCTATTTCTTTTACTGATAAAATAGATCTCTTCACTCAGACATTCTCCTCCAATTCCACCTTAGACGATTCTGGTGCTGTTCCTCCATTACTTCTCCCCTCTGCCTTCCTCATGGCTGACATTAAAATTTCTTCAGCTGGTGTATTTTCTGCAATCACTGGCCTCAGTACTAACAAGGCATATGGGTCTGATGGAGTCCCTCCTGTTGTCCTCAAGAACTGTGCTTCTGTGCTTACACCCTGCCTAGGTAAACTCTTTCACTTTTGTGTATCAACTTGTACCTTTCCTTCTTTCAGGAAGTTTGCTCTCATTCAGATACTCCCAAAGAAGGGTGACCATTCCCAACCCTCACCCTGTGTTTCAAAAGTTTTGGAGTCAATTCTTAACAGAAAATTTTTAAACCATCTCTCCTATCACAACTTCTTTCTGATCGTCAGTAGAGGTTCCTCCAGGGACGCTCCACTGGCGAACTTCTCATCTACCTTTCAGACTCCTGGTCATCCTCCTATCGGGACTTTGGTGAAAGCTTTGCCATTGGGGGAGGCGGTGGCTCAATCAGTAGAGAGGTGGCCTGCAGTCCTAGCGGACCCAGGTTCGAATCCCGGCTGGGGCAGGGAACAGTTTAAGGATTTGAATTTCATTAAATCAGGCTTTACTGATCTACCAGAAGACCCGCCGACATGTCGTAAAAATACCCCCGCTAATACCAATACACCAGTTCTGTATGAGACGGCCCTAGCATGTATTCAGTATGGACGGTGGGTGTTAGCGCCGAAGTGGTGACATGTACAGGTGTATGGTATGAGGACTGCTGGGCCTTGATAGCAGGCTGTGAAGCCTATGCCCAGAGTCGGACACATAAAAAAAAAAAAAAAAAACGACATCTGAAAGGCTTTCGATCGAGCTGGCATAAATCTTCAATTTCCAAACTGCTCTCTTACGATTTCTATCCATCTATCTGTGCCTTCATTTATAACTTCCTTTCTGGTCATTCTATAGCCGCTGTTGTAGACGGCCTAGATCTATCAACAGTGGTGTTCGTCAGGGCTCTGTCCTATCACCAACTCTCTTCCTTTTATTAATCAATGACATTCTAAGCTATACTGTACATCTAACCCTATCCACTTGTCCGCTGATGATTCCACCTTTCACCTTTCCATTCGGTTCCCGCAACGTCCATCTCAGCAGTTACTTCAGCAAACAAGGCATAAGGCTGTGGCACACATAATGTCTGACTTGGCTCGTATCTCTGACGTGGGTAAAAAAAAATCTTGTTTTTAATGCATCAAAACACTCAGTTCTTACACCTATCAACCAGACAAAATCTTCCACAAGAGTGCCCACTAATGTTTAATAATATCCAGCTCAGTCCTACATCATCCTTGAATATGCTTGGGATTCCATTCAATCGGAACTTATCTTGGAAAGATCATATTACAGGTTTTGTAAAATCTGCTCCCAATAGATTAGGTTTGCTACGCCAACTCCGTACCTTCTTCATCCCTGCACAATTGTTGACTTTATACACAGGTTTTATTCATCCCTTTGTAGAGTACAACCCTCATGTGTGGGGAGGCTCCCCACTTACAGCTCATCTCAGTAGGGTGAAGTCAAAGGCTTTTCGTCTCATTAACTTTCCTCCTCATACTGGCTCCCTTCAACCTCTGTCTTTTTGCTGCACTGTCGCATCTTTATCTCTTTTCTATCGCTACTTCAATTATTGTCACTGCTCGTCTGAGCTGTCTCCTTGCATGCCTCCACCTCTATGGTGGGCGCGTAGAACCCGTCTAGCAACAGACTCTCATCCCTTTTCTGTCCAGCTAATGCAAGAGTTAACCATTACTCCCAGTCCTTCATTTATGCAACAGGTCAACTCAGGAACTGTCTCCCTCTGTCTGTATTTCCTACTTCCTATGATCTCCAGTCTTTCAAATGCAGTGTGTCCATGCATCTCGAAATGAACAGATCTTGAATTTGGCTCTCTTTTGTATTTTATTTTTTCTTCGAAGGAATGGTTTGCGGGCTTCTGGCCCTTGGTTCCTTCTTAGTTGCCTATCTCTCTCTCTCTCTCTATCTGTCCATCTATCTATTCTATCTATCTATCTATCTATATATATATATATATATATATATATATATATATATATTGCCAGACGCCTTAATCCCGTAAGGCGTAGCCACAAACAAATTGCCTCCATGTCGCTCTGTCCCCCGCCATTTCACTGTCCTGCTCCCAGCTCACACCCCCTTCACTCATATACCTCTCCACTCCATCCCTCCATCTCAAGCTTGGCCTCCCCCTCCCTCTCTCCCCTTCCATCTCACTCACATACACTCTCCTCATCAGTCTCTCACTCTCCATCCTCTCCACACAGCCAAACCACCGTTTTGTGATTCTCCTAACGCTTCCTATCACATGCACATCCACACCACAACAGTTCTTGACTTCCTCATTTGTCAATCTGTCTCTACATGTGACTCCACATGCTCCTTTCAAATAACTCATTTCCACTGCTCTCACTCTTGACTTCCGTCTCTCCAAGAAGGTCCAAGCTTCACTTCCATACATGAGAGTTGGTATCGCAATACTGTCATGTAGCAGCTTTTCACTTCCATGCTCACTTCCCTGTTTTTTATCCCTGCATTCGAGGAACCCGCAACCTTTCTTCCCTGCTGCACCCTTTCAAGCACTTCACCCTCTGAACTTCCATCCTTACACATCACACTACCCAAGTACTTAAATGCACTCATATTCTCCATTTCCTCTCCATCCAATCTCACTGTACATTCACTGACTTCTCTCGAAGACCATCACTTTATTCTTCCCTACATTCACCTTTGGATTCCGTTTCTTACACACTCTCCCAAACTCATCCACCAAGCCTTGCAGCTCCCCCTCGTCTTCACTGTACAAACCAGTATCATCTACAAACAGCAGTACAGGGAGTTTCCAGACACTGCCCTCTCTCACTAGGGCCACTCCAACACCCACTGCCCTACCTTGTATCTCTTTTATAACCCTATCCATATACAGATTGAACAACTTTGGAGACGTGACACATTCTTGTTTCAATTCAGCCTTCAAATAGAAAAATTCACTCAGTTCATTATCCACATGTACTGCAGCCTTATCACCCTCATACATAGTCTTCACGGGCTTCAACTACGTTTCATCAACTCCATATATTCTTAATACGTTCCACAATCCTTGTCGATCCACCCTGTCATATGCTTTCTCCAAATCCATGAAGGCTGCATAGAAGACCTTTCCCTTCTCTAGAAACTTTTCCACTAAAGATTCTAAGAATGAATATCTGATCTACACAACCTCTTCCCCTCTTAAAACTTTCCTGTTCTTCTCCAACTAATTCCTCTGCTATTTCCTTAACTCTGGCAATAAGTATCCTATCATATACTTTTTCTATGATTACCACACACTTCTTTTTCCCCCTTTCCTTTGTACAGGGGAATAATTATACCCGACTTCTAATCTCCCGGGAATCTTCATTCCTCCCAGGCCAATCTGCACATCTTCCACATCCTTTCTATTACTATCTCTCCCCCATGCTTCAGCATTTCACCAAACACTCAGTTCCTGGGGCTTTCCCCATTTTGACTTCCTTCAGTGCTTCCACAACTTCCAGCCTACTGATTGCTTCCTCTCTTCTCATATATATATATATATATATATATATATATATATATATATATATATATATACATACACACGGATCATATATTATAATTTCAGTAGTTGTGTAAAGGATAATGTACAACTCTGTGAGTATTATTGGAAAGTATCTGAAACATAGTATATATTATGTTACAGTAATGATCTTTTTGTAAAATACTTAAAGAGATTTCTTGTAATTCAGTTAACACCAAAGCATCATCATATCAAACATTTTTCAAGGCATAAAACATCCGAACTTACTTTTTATTCTCTTAGTAGATGTGTAAATATAGGAACTAATTTTCACAGCAAGTTTCATACAGCGATGAGTATATATCATATATCGGTAATGGATTGCACACCAGTTAAAGTTATAATTAATAATTAGCAAAAGTAAAGCGTAATTAGCTTGTATATTTCATCTCATTGATGTTACATCCAAACGGATTCGCAACACTCAACAGCTTTCCTGATTGTTCCTACAAATTTAATTTTCGCTTTGAGACCATTAGTCCCGGAGCACTAAGAATACACATGGGAAAAAAAAACTATTGAGAAAGCTGATATTTTCAGGAAAGCTACATAAAAGCCTCCTAAGTCAAAATCAGCAAACATTCTAAGCACTCCACGTAAGCCAGCCGTGTAAAACGAAAAATCTGAAATGGCCACTGTCGGCATAGGGCACGTATATTGCTTAGTGACTAATATTCACACATGGTCATGTAATACCGCCTTTTATGGGTTTTAAGGAGTGATAAATCCATTTTTGTTATTATTCGAATAATTCTGTCAGTGATATAGACAGAGAACGTGGGAGAAACGCAAAAAATCTGAAATCTGTATTGATATTTTGCAATGAATTTATAAATTAAAGCATACTTCATCAGATGTTTTTATTTTTCAGTTTGGATACAAACTGAAGTGTAGAGACAGAAGTACTGTACATAGATGGACAGAAGACAGTGTGAATGGAACGAGATGGCAGCACAAGAACGGTGTGATATTTGTGATTTTGTGATAGGCCAATCATCTCTGACCGAAGTACTGACACAGAGACAGGCCTACCTAGCATACTAAACATTAGTGCTGATCTGAGGGATGGATTTGATGAAAGCTATTACGTAAAGTGTTGCCAGTTCCGGCTCGTAAATGGTGCAAAGAACATTACATCATGCCATCATACAAAAATTGAAAAAGTGAGTCGGAAGAATCTGAGTGACAGGTGCATAAGAAAATCACCTGCTGTTACAGACTACTGTATTAATATAAGACAGGACTGTCTGTCCTGTGAGAAATATATGGACTATAATATGATCGCCAGACAACCATAGGACCAACGTGAGGCAGCTCATGAAGCAGCAACAACAGAAATATTATAATCTGTTGCAGCGAAGGTGATGGAGCGAGTTGATAGTTGAGGAGAGTCTGTATATACACGCATTAAAAATGTTGGTGATCTTGTGACAGCAGAGGCAAAGAACCACCATGATTATCAAATCCGTTTTCATGACGAGAGAGAGCTTCAGAGGATACCACAGGAGAGGCCTTCAGGGTCAGTCAACACCAGAAAGCACACAGATCTCCGGGAATCTGCAATTGCATGTGATAACACACTTTCTCACCTTTCGGAATTACCTATCACACGATTCTCCATTTTCCTACACAGATAAATACTGCGAGAGACTGTTCTGCATTGATACTGGAGTCGTGGCATCTATTTTTGCTAGTGCAGACTATCCAGTCAAATCAGATGAGGAGGAACCTGTACGTATCACTGGCCTGGACTATGCTGATGTTATGCTCAAAATGAGTGGTGACAAGGCTACTGGTGCTGAAACCTATACTGCCACTGTCCATGGCAAAGAAGTAGAGGTCGACCCTACCCTACTGTTCATGCGGGTCACATGTGTGATAAAAAACCAATCAGATATGGAGAATCACCTTAAACACGAGTTTAGCAAACAGCCATCAGCACTATTTGACAAGGAAGCTATGTGCAAAGAAGAGAGTGAATAAGGAATTTGGAAGGAATTTGAGTGTAAAGTAGAGGAAATGTAAGAAAATGTTCTGGAAAGAGGAAAAGAGAGTTAGACAGGATATTAAAGATGCTAGTCAAGGAGTGAAAGATAAAAATGGCAGATTACTTATGGAGAAGGGAGAAAAAGTGACTAGATGGAGAGAACACTTTAAGGAATTGTTGAACATGGAGAATGAAACTAATGCTGGTATAAGTGGCTGGGGAATGGCTGGGAGAAGGAGGGATGTGAGAAAAGAGGAACAAATCAGTAGGATGGAAGTTGTGGAAACAATGAAGAAAGTCAAAATGGGGAAAGCCCCAGGAATTGATGGAGTGTATGGTGAAATGTTGAAGCATGGGGGAGAGAGAGTAGTAGAACGGATGTAGAAGACGTGCAGATTGGCCTGGGAGGAAGGTAAAGTCCTGGAGGATTGGAAGTCAGTAATTATTCCCCTGTACAAAAGGAAAGGGGAAAAAGAAGCGTGTGGTAATCTTAGGGGCATTTGTCTTCTTAGTGTAATAGGAATAGTATATGGTGGGATACTTATTGACTGAATTAGGGAAATAACAGCGGAATTAGTTGGAGTAGAACAGGGAGGTTTTAGGAACGGAAGAGGTTGTATAGATCAGATACTCATTCTTAGGACTTCAGTGGAAAACTCTCTAGAGAAGGGAATGAAATTGTTTGCAGCATTTGTGGACCTGGAGAAGACATATGACAGGGTGGAATGACAAGGATTGTGGAAAGTATTAAGAATATATGGAGTAAATGGTAAGTTGTCGAATGCCGTAAAGAGTATGTATAAGGGTGCTAAGGCTACAGTGCACAGTGCACGTGGAGAGTGAACTAAGTGACATGTGTCATGTCTCCATGTCTGTTTAATCTGTATCTGGATGGGGTTATAAAAGAGATACAAGGTAGGGCTGTGGATGTTGGAGCGGCCGTAATGACAGAGGGCAGTGTGTGGAAACTCCCTGTACTGTTGCTTGCAGATGACACTGTGAAGTTAATCGAAGACGAAGAGGAGCTGCAAGATTTGGTGAAAGAGTTTGGGAGATCGTGTATGAAATGTAATCTAAAGGTGAATGTAGGAAAGAGTAAAGTTATGGTCTTCGAGAGAAATGAAGTCAGTGAATGTACAGTGAGGTTAGATGAGGAGGAAATGGACAATGTGAGTGCGTTTAAGTACTTCGGTAGTGTGATGAGTAAGGATGGAGTTCAGAGGGTGAAGTGCTTGAAAGGATACAACAGGAAAGAAAGGTTGCTGGTTCTTTCAAAGCAGTGATAATAAACAGGGGAGTGAGCATGGAAATGAAAAATTTACTGCATGACAGTACTGCGACACCAGCTCTAACGTATGGAAGTGTAAAGCTTGGACCATATTGGAGAGACACAAGTCAAGAGTGAGGGCACTGGAAATTAATTATTTGAGAGGTGAATGTGAAGTCTCATGGAGAGACAGACTGATAAACGGGGAAGTGAAGGAGTGTTGTGGTGTGGATGTGGATGTGATAGGAAGCAGTAGGAGAAATGCGCTAAGGTGTTTTAGCTATGTGGAGAGGATGGAGAGCGAGAGACTGACGAGGAGAGTGTATGTTAGTGAGGTGGAGGGGGATGCCAGGGATGAGATGGAGGGATGAAGTGGAGAGGTATATGAGAGAGGGGGGTGTGAGCTTGGAGCAGGGCAGTGAAATGCCAGGGAACGGGGCGACATGGAGGCGAATTGTTGGTGGCCACCCCTTACGGGATTTATGCGCCTGGCAATATATTGGTAGATAGATAGATCGAGAATGTGCAATAACAACAGAAGTGGTCTTGCCAAGGGGCTGAAAGCTCCTGTAGCCCCAGTTTCCGCTGAAGCTCCTAAGAAATCATATTATGTGGAGGATGGAGGATATTTTCTGCAAAATGTGACATGGCCTGTGAACTGCACGTATGGTAATGTGTGTGATAGCTATGTGAATAACATTATCAATAACTATGGTAAAGAACAACTGTCTGCTTTGATGGCTGCATAAATCTTACCTTGTCAACCAAGGTAGTTGAAGAGAGCTGTCACACTGATCCAAATGTCTCTGCAGACATAGTGTTTGGTTATAACACATCAGTCAACGCTCCATTTTAGCTATCGTAACAACACACCATGGTTAACCAGTTGACTGTGGGACCAGCTTACTTCTGATGGTGTTGTTTGTTGTCAAAGTCAGGGTGATGCTCACTACTTAATAAGTAGTGTAGCATTGGTATTTGCTGGGAATATCGCACAACTGTTTGTACTTGTGGCAAAGGATACAGATCTGCTTCTCATGTTGGTTGATAAGGCCACAACAGACAATATCTACATGCAGTATGCAAGAGACTTTATAGCATACATAACATCCAGCAGGCAATATATCCACACACCCGACAACACATATTGATAGCACACTACATCACTGGATGTGACACAACCTATGCCTTATATGACATCGGCAAGAAGAAGACAATGACGGTCCTGCAAAGTGAGGACTGGAGACGTTGGAGATGAGTGATGCCAGTTATGAAGAAATAGCCAGAGCATGGGAAATATTCTTACTGAAATTATATAATGCCAATCCGAAATATACAAAACTTGATCAGCTAAGATTTGTGCAGTACATGCAGAGGATGAGCAAAGCATCCAGCAGCTTCCTACTTCAGAGCCTACCTCCCACATCCTCAGCTGCAAAGTACTACTCATATCGAGTCTATGTTGCAGTTAAGGAGTGGTTGGGCAATGTTGAGCATCTAAATCCTGCTGACTGGAGTTCGGAGCTTCAAGGTGCAATGCTCAATCCCATTTTGACTGATAGACCAGTGGCAACAAAGAGTTTCTTCTAATTGTGTCATGTGGGTGGAAACAATTTTTTTAATGCAAGGAAGAAGGAACCAAAGGTCAGGAGCCCGCAAACCGTTCCTTCCAAGAAAAAACAAAAACAATGTGAAAGACAGCCAAAAATCAAGATCTGTTCATTTCGAGATGCCTGGACACACTGCAACTGAAAGACGGAGATCATAGGAAGTAGGAAATACAGACAGAGGGAAACAGTTCCAGAGCTGACCTGTTGCATAAATGATGGACTGAGAGTAATTGTTAACTGTTGCATTAGAGAGATGGACAGAAAAGGGATAACATTTTGTTGGTAGACAGGTGCTATGCGCCCGTTGTAGAGGTGGAGAGATGCAAGCAGACAGTTCAGAGAAGCAGTGATCATAGAAGTAGCGATAGAAAAGAGATAAGGATGCAACAGTGTGTGGCGGAGAGACAGAGGTTGAAGGGAGCCAGTAAGAGGAGGAGAGTTGATGAGAAGAAAAGCCTTTGACTCCATCCTATTGAGAAGTGCTGTACAGTATGTGGGAAGCCTCCCCACACACGAGAGTTGTACTCTACACAAGGGCGAATAAAATCCGTGTATAAAGCCAACAACTGTGCAAGGGTAAAGAAGGTGCGGAGTCGGCTTAGTACACCAAAAATCTTGGAAGCAGATTTTACATGAGACGTAATATGATCTTTCTAAGTTAAGTCCCGAGAGAATCAAATCCCGAGTATGTTTAAGGATGATGCAGGATTAAGCTGGATATTATTAAACATTATTGGGTACTCACGTGGAAGATTTTGTCGGGTTGATAGTGTCATGGAGTTTTGTAGATTTTACAAATTAATAAGCTAAAAATGTTGCTTGTAAATAGAGATAAAGAATTGACTGTGAAATCAAGCAGTACGTTTTACTTTATGACGGCTTACTTCGCCGATTCTCTAAGGATGAGAATTTATAAACTTTCTCAACAGTACACAGCAGAGACTAATTACTCACGAGTGCTATTTGTAGTGCTGTTAGCCTCTCGAGAAAGTGACTCCACCCCTGACAATAAATAACTAATATTATTAGTGATAAACAGGTTCTTGCCGGTGCATTAACTCCTGGTTGGCACAACGGATTTAAGCTTAATACAAAAGGACTGGCCTAAGTACCAGTTATGAATAATGCAAAGCGTTTATGAAAACTAGGAGTGGCAACTAGAATAAGCTTAACCCGCCGCGTCCCGGAGACGTGAATTCACGTCCTCACATGATGTGCACTCATATCCCGGAGACATAAATTAATGCGGCAACATTGCAAGGTCCCTAATTTGCACAATTTTCAATTTTCGCAAGTGATTTTGCGGGTGATTTTTGGCACGTATACACGGGACACCTTCGTCTATTCCCCTACAAGATGCCAAGCAGGGACAATGCCTTACACCGCATAACCTCTCCCCCCCCCCTGCACGCCATTGTCTCGGCAATTCACCTGTTACCAGTGACCTAGCCAATAAAGACATTCAGGGCCAGAGTGATTCCCCAATCGATGACAATGTGGAGGACAAAGTTTACATAGCATTAGAGGAAGAAACAGTCAGAAATGATGATCAGGTAATGTGGGGAAAAAAGGTCATGAATGGTGATGAGTTAGTGAGTGAAACAATGCTTATAATGCCTATATTACTGTTTGAAAACCAATATACTCTTGTACTACATATAAATTCATACCAAGTAAATAAATAAATACTGATTATGAGTGAATAAAATAGTTACCCTCCCATAGAACTCGGTTTCTTTGGTGCTAGCCTGTTTGAAAACCCAGTCAGGTAAGTAGGTATTCGTACCTGAATCGAGTATTTTAAACCTCAGGTGAGCGATTTCTCTATGAATTTTCGATGTTTCTCACCAAAAGCGGATGTTTGAGCCAAAAAAAAAAAAAGGTCCAAAAATGTCAGGACTGGGGCGTACCACTGCCCAGAAAACGTCAGGATGGGGCGGGTTAATATGGAGAAATAAAACACGAGTTTAACTATACAATAAGCTCAATGGACAAGAACTGTAAAATTTATTAATTACGATGAAATAAATTTACGTTACATGTCTCAAAATGAATTCAAAATAACAAGGAGAATACACTCACTTGCTCATTCAAAAACTAAACTTAAACCTAGGAAAAGCGAAAACAAATACTGGTCAGTAGAGAGGGCTATGTGGAATGACTGGGCGTCGATACATAGGACGGACGCTGCAAACATGCTAATCCTCTTGCCGATTCACCGTCTAGGTGGAGACTTCAGGAACTTGCTGTGGCAGCGCTGCTCCACGCTGGGCACGAACCTGCTCTCACTACGATCCAATCCTGACTAAGTTCGAATTATGAAAAACAGGCGAGGGCCGGCCGTGTTTGCTCCAATGGTCAACGGAAAGAAATGAGCAATACACGTCCACAATAAATCACTCAGCGAAGGCGCTAATGTCGTGTGCAAGGATGATCACATATGAAACAGTGAAAAATATTCTGAAAACCGTCCCTATCGAGTGAACGCTAGGACGGTTGAACTGAGTGATACACAGTGGGATTCCACTAGAATTCACGGTTTTCACACCGAAACAAAAATGTCATGAACCTATAAACACGCGCCAATTTGTGACAGATAGGTGGAAAAACTGAGGCTTTGATGCATTAAAAATAACAAGATCATTTTTACCCCAGTCAGAGATGCAAACCAAGTCAGACATTAGCTGTGCCATAACCTTATCCCTTGTTTGTTGAAGTAACTGCTGAGATGGACGTTGTGAGAACCGAATGGAAAGGTGAAGGGTGGAATCATCAGAGGACAAGTGGATAGGGTTAGATGTACAGCTTAGGTCACTGATGAATAATAGGCAGAGGGTTGGTGATGAGACAGAGCCCTGAGGAACACCACTATTGAATGATCTAGGAGAAGAACGATGGCCGTCTACAATAGCAGCTATAAAACGACCAGAAAGGAAGTTATAGATGAAGGCACAGATAGAAGGATAGAAACCATAAGAGGGCAGTTTGGAGATTAAAGATTTGTGCCACACTTGATTGAAAGCCTTTGAGATGTCAAGTGCAATGGGAAAGCTTTCACCAAAGTCCCGAAAGGAGGATGACCATGAGTCTGAAAGGTAGGTGAGAAGATCACCAGTGGAGCGTCCCTGACCAAACCCATACTGACAATCAGAAAGGTTATGATTGGAAAGATACTTTTAAAATTTTTCTGTCAAGAATAGACTCGAAAACAGAATGATAAAGCAATTGGACAATAGTTTGAGGGTTTGGAATGGTCACCCGTCTTTGGGACTGGCTGAATGAGAGCAAATTTCCAGCAAGAAGAAAAGGTACAAGTTGACAGACAGGCGAAAGAGTTTACCTAGGCAGGGTGTAAGCACAGAAACATTGTTCTTGAGGACAATAGGAGGGATCCCATCAGGCCCATATGCCTTGTTAGCATGAAGGCCAGTGATGACAGAAATGTCATCAGCTGAAGAAATTTTGATGTCAGCCATGAAGAAGGCAGAGGGGGGAAGTGATGGAGGAATAACACTGGAATCGTCTACAGTGGAATTAGAGGAGAAAGTCTGAGTGAAGAGATCTGCTTTATCAGTTAAAGAAATAGCTTCAGAACCATCAGAGTAGAAAAGGGAGGGAAGGATGATGAGGTAAAGTTGTTAGAAAGGTTTTTGGTAAGACATCAGAAGGAGCAGGAAGAATTCGATGTGGAAAGTTGACAGCATTTAATATGGATGAAACTGTTTTTACCATAGCAATGAACAGACTTAACATGAGTCGGGGCAGAAAAAAAAAAAAAATGTGATTCAGGGGTGGGTTGGCTCCTTTGCCTTGTCCAGGCCCTCTCCTTGTTGTGGACAGCATTAGAACAAGCGTGATTAATCCATGGCTTTCTTGCATTAGTCAAAGGATATGAGAAAGGAATGTATACTTCCATGCCCGAGAGAATAACGTCTGTAATGTGCAAGGCACACTCAGATGGCTCCCAACCATGGAAGCAATAACCATTCCACAGAAAATGAAAGAAGTACTGCCTGAGGTCCTGCCAATCTACAGCTCCAAAGTGTCACAAAAAGATGCAAATGTCGAAAAGCAGGACTCTACTGTACACCTATGTGTTCCACTTGTATTGGTCAATCATGTGCTAATTCATGCCCACCTGATGGCGAAGACACTGAATCCCCATGCTATGTCTGTGACCATAACTATACCCTATTTAAATGACCTGTGGAGCTGAGATGTATGAGCGAGTAGGGTGTGTTTGGTTCGCGGCTCTTGATTGGCCACCGATGATGTAAATCTACAGTTTTTCTTAACCTGCTGCTTGCCAGTGCCATTTTAAAATGGTATGACATAATTCCACAGCCAGTGCTAGTGCCGTTTTGAAATGGTTTAAAAGAAAAAAATTCATTGTGACAGCATTCTTCAAGATTCGCGGGTAAAAATTGGCAGGCACGTATGGTAACTGTTCCTCTACCATCCCCCAGGCTGTCAAGGCCATACACTCACTCGCTCCCCCCCCTCATGCTCGCTTTGCCTCACTCTGCCTGTGTGCCTCACCCAGTGCTGTACATAGTGAAGGCATTTTGTAAATATTTTTACGTAAGTGTAAGTTGTAAATATTTTCTTGTAAGTGTAAGGACTGTATAGTTAAGTCAAGTTGTAAGTACCTTCTTGTAAGTGCCAGGACTGTACATAATGAAGTCAAGTTGTACCTATCTTTAAGTAAGTGTAAGGTAATGCATTCACAGTGAGAAAGACATGCAAATTTGATTGATGTTGAAGTAATAAGTAATCAGAAAAGTGTACTGAATAGTACTATACCTTCACAGCATAAATACCTGAGTTTACCTTACACAGAAAACCGCTTTCTCTCACCGACGTGGTGAGCTTGAGAGTGCGGCTATAACTGTATACAAGTATGCACGACTCAATAAAACCCATTTCCAAGTTTCGGTGAGCATTTTAATGGTGAAATTCGTTGTTTTCACATCAAAATCTATCATTGTAGCCAAAAAAAAGGTCGAAAAATGGTCGGCACGGAGGCAACCCATAGAGCTAAAAATAGCTGGCACTCGGGGGTTTAAATTTAACATATATATTTATATAATCTAATGCCCTGCAATACATGCAGCCAGTTTAAGTATCGAATAATTTCCGAAGCTATAGAGGCCAAAATTACCATAAAAAGTTTATTGTTATCAAAGAAAATTAAAGTTGATTATAAATTTTGTAAAATGATTAGTGGTGTTTGAAGTAAATAATATTTTCCATCCACGGTGTACTCCCACGTCAGAATGGTGCACT
Organism: Coenobita brevimanus; assembly: GCF_032717465.1. Classification (NCBI taxonomy): domain Eukaryota; kingdom Metazoa; phylum Arthropoda; class Malacostraca; order Decapoda; family Coenobitidae; genus Coenobita; species Coenobita brevimanus. The sequence continues at coordinate 15,339,666 of NC_137058.1, forward strand.
GCATCCACCCACGGTGTATGCATACGTCCGCAATTGCATTGTAATATCCTCCCATAGTGTACATCTACGTCCACTTGTTGCACTACCATACAAGCCTTTATTTATTTCAATGATATCATCAATGGCCAATCAGCAGCAGCAAATCAAACACACACTACTCGCCCCATACATCTCAGGTGCACATGTCAATCAAAGAGACTACAGTTATGATACTTTAAAAAAAAAAATGTTTTATTTAGAAGTTATTCAGTAACTCCTGCTGGCAAATGTTAGTTTTGGTTGTTGACTTTAAATGTGTTGAATTTGATATTTTGATTAAAATAGTACATTACCTTTGATCATATCTTGAACATACGTCAATAAATAATTCAAATAATGGTAAAAATGGTTTTCTTATACCCGAAAACTCATAAAACGAGGTATTACATGACCATGTGTGACTTCTAGTTCCCAAGATATATAAGCGTCCCATGCCATTGGTGGCCATCTTGGATTCTCGTCCCACACGGCTAGCCCATGTGGAATGTTTAGAATGTTTGTGGATTTCGATTTAACATGCTTCCAAGTAGCTTTCCTGAAAAAGTCAGCTTTCTCAATTTTTTTTCCAGGTTTCCTTCGAATTTGAGCTAATGTTCCTGGCCTACACCAGTTATGATGCATTAACATCATGTTTGCTGCGAAACAAGCAGCAAACATGTGACCTAATGAGCCAGCTGGTGCAGGCTGAGTAATACTGCTGGTATGTACAAGAGGCTTCCACCTTGCTAACAGATGCTTGATGTTCTGTCTGGCACACTGTCCCTCCTATACATTCTGTCACTTTCACATATGATCTTCATCTTAATTTTATTTTATTGAGCCAGGCTCGCAGTGTTCATTCTGTTGTTTCCATTTTTTTTGTCAATTTTATAAATCTATGAGTGGTTTCGCCACACACAACTTAATACCTTAGCTAGTCTTATGTAGTTACATTTTGTTTATTCAGCCTTGTAATTGTTTTCTTCCATTATATTTTATTATAATTATATGTCTGTGCTCTACTTTCACTCACTTTCTTTCAAGTCATTCCTTAATTGTGTTTTATTGAGACATGCTTCCAGTGTTCTGTCTTGTTACTTTATCATTATGAATTCCTTTAAATATGTGACCCATTTCTCTCAGACTTACTCCTCCAATTCCACCTTAGACGATACTGGTGCTGTTCCTCCATCACTTCCCCCCTCTGACTTCTTCATGGCTGACATTAACCCACCCTGTCTCGACCGATTTTCCACCACTGACTCCCCCCAATCCCGACCAATTTCGGAATTTTTTTTTTTTTTGGCTCAAACCTCCGCTTTTGGTGAGAAACATCGAAAATTCATAGAGAAATCACTCACCTGAGGTTTAAAATACTAGATACAGGTTGCAGTACCCCTTATCTTACTGGGTTTTCTAACAGGCTGGCTCCAAAGAAAACGAGTTCTATGGAAGGGTAACTATTCCACACCACTCATAAATGATATATATTTATTTATTTGGTACGAATTTATAAGCAGTATGTGAGTATATTGGTTTTCACACAGTAATATAGGCAATATAAGCATTATTTCACACAGCAAACACATCAACATACTTGACCTTTTTTGGCAGCATTACCTGATCATCATTTCTGACTGTATCTTCCTCTAATGCTATGTAAACTTTGTCCTCCACATTGTCATCAATTGGGGAATCACTCTGGCCTTGAATTTCGTGCCGTGGCACAACATGTCTTTACTGGCCAGGTCACTGTTTATAGGTGATTTGCCGAGACAATGGCGTGGGGGGGAGGGAGGTCATGCGGGGTAAGGCATTGTCCCTGCCTGGCATCTTGTAGATGAAGGTGTCCCGTGTATACGTACCAAGAATCACGCACGAAATTTGAAAAATGTGCAAATGATGGACCTTGCAATTGCAGCACGTTTATATATGTCAACGGGAGTCACAGTGACAAAACGTGTGGACTTTTATATACATCAACGGGAGTCGGTGGGTTAAAATTTCTTCAGCTGACATATTTTTTGCCATTACAGGCCACAATACTAACAGGGCATATGGACCTAATGGAGTCCATCCTGTTGTTCTCAAGAACTGTGCTTCTGTGCTTACACCCTATCTAGGCAAACTATTTCGTCTTTGTCTATCAACTTGTACCTTTCCTTCTTGCTGGAAGTTTGCTCTCATTCAGCCAGTCCCAAAGAAGGGTGACCATTCCCAACCCTCTATCATCCAATTGCTTTAACACTGTGTATCTCAAAAATTTTTGCGTCAGTTCTTAATAAAACAAATTTAAAGCAACTTTCCTATCACAACTTCTTTCTGATCATCAGTATAGGTTCCGTTACGGACGCTCCACCGGTGATCTTCTCATCTACCTTTCAGACTCCTTGTCATCCTCCTTTCAGGATTTCAGTGAAAGCTTTGCCATTGCACTTGACATCTCAAAGGCTTTCGATCGAGTCTGGCATAAATCTTTAATTTCCAAACTTCCCACTTAAGGTTTCTATCCTTCTATCTGTGCCTTCATCTCTAGCTTCCTGTTGGTCTTTCTATAGCCGTTATTGTAGACGGCCATCATTCTTCTCCTAGATCTATCAACAGTGGTGTGCCTCAGGGCTCTGTCCTATCACCAACTCTCTTCCTTTTATTCATCAATGACCTTCTAAGCTGTACATCTAATCCTATCCACTCATATGCTGATGACTCCACCCTTCACCTTTCTATTCAGTTCCCACAACGCCCATCGCAGCAGTTACTTCAACATACTTGGGATGAGGCTATGGCACAGCTAATGTCTGACTTGTCTCGTATCTCTGACTAGGGTATAAATAATCATGTTGTTTTTAATGCATCAAAGACTCAGTTCTTACACCTATCAACCCAACAAAATCTTCCACAGGTGTACCCACTAATGTTTAATAATATTCAGCTTAATCCTGCATAATCTTTGAACATGCATGGGGTTTCATTTACTCGGGACTTGTCTTGGAAAGATCATATTACATCTCTTGTAAAATCTGCTTCCAAGTGATTAGGTGTGCTAAGGCGACTACGTTCCTTCTTTACCCCTGCACAACTGTTGACTCTACTCACGGGTTTTTTCCACCCCTGTGTGGAGTAAAACTCTCATGTGTGGGGAGGTTCCCCACATACAGCTCTTCTCAATAGGGTAGAGTCAAAAGGATTTTCGTCTCCTTAACTCTCCTCCTCTTACTGACTTCCTTCAACCACTGTTTTTTTGCCACACTGTTGCATTTTTATCTCTTTTCTGTCGCTACTTCAATGGTCACTGCTCCTCTGAACTGTCTGCATGCATTCCTCCACCTCTATGATGGACGAGTAGTACCTGTCTAGCAGCAAACTCTCATCCCTTTTCTGTCCAACTCTCTAATGCAAGAGTTAACCGTTACTCCCAGTCTTTCATTTATGCAACAGGTCAGTTCTGGAACTCTCTCCTTCTGTCTGTATTTCCTGCTTCCTATGAACTCCAGTCTTTCAGACGCAGTGTGTCCAGGCATCTCGAAATGATCGGATATTTTATTTGGCTCTCTCTTGTATTATGTTTTTCTCTTGCAAGGAACAGTTATTGCGGGCTCGTGGCCTTTGGTTCCTTCTTCCTCGCATAAAAAAAAAAATAAATAAAAAATAACATGAATGCTCTTTTCCGACTTGAGGAGTTAGGTATCATTTACATGACGTTAAAGGATGGTTAGGAGGTCCTGTATAGTCTAGTGTGGGTGTTCGTGTTTTCTTGTGGATGTGGGATGAGTTGAGAGCCAGGCTGCCCCGGTAGGATGGATGAAACACAGAGTCTTGTTGCTCATTACTGACACCAATCTGACACCTGTGAACAATTACACATATCGTAGTACCAAAAAAAAAAAAAATAACATATAACTTCTGTAGATGCAGTACTATAAAAATATGTCTAATCATATTACCTGACTTGATCACTGTTTATCAGTATGGGTTATAATCTCTTAACTCGTACACATATGACTAGCCTGCCATTTGATTTAGATCACATCCTAACCGCAAATTCATTGTATATCTATGATTACAGTTAGAATTTAGCATAACTTACCCTATTCAAGGGGAAAAGAGCATTTTTACTCGGCCACAGCGGTGGTGTGTGTGTTGTTTGGTAAATTTTCCGCCTAAAGTATAGATGGCGAAACGCGTGGTGTATAAGAAGTTTGAAGTGGCAAAGCTGCCTTTAGGAATCATGTAATACTGAAGAAGTGGTGGCTTACAATATACAATAATTGCATTTTTTATAGTATCACATCATAATATCACATAAATTTCCATGAAAAGTAAATAACTTAACATAACAGAGAAACTTAAGGTGTTGAGTGGTTTATAAGCGTTCCAATGCTACTTAAAGACGCTTGAATCCTTCTTAATCCTTACATTAGTATTTCTTTCCTACAACTTTTTATTTTTTTTTTAAGCAAAATAGTAATACAATCTAATACATACACACAAAAATAACAAAGGAAGCAAAATGCTTAGCTTAGTAATATAATCTAATATATACACACAAAAATAATAAAGGAAGCAAAATGCTTAGCTTCCTACAACGTACATTATTACCAGACATCACAATAAGCTATAAAAAAAGAAAGGCCATAGGACATAACGGGCAAATAAAGAGGTCTTTGAATTCATGGGTTTAAGTACACACGAATAACACTAAGAAGAAATGAAAATCAGAATACCTCAACTTATGCATACATGGGATCGTTTTCGTAAGGTCTCCTAAGATGAAAGATGTGTGAGATGCTTGTTGTTGTTGTTATTAAAGCTTCACTCATACAACCATCAAACACATCGTAACCAAACTAGTGAAAAATAACATGGAAAATGTGAAAAACAACGTAATCCGTGAAAATTTTTAAATAATTTGGAGATTTGTTTCTCTGGACATTTGGTTTCCTTGAATCTGATGACGTCTTTTCTTAGTTTGTTCAAATGACCTAAAACGATTCTCTTGAGCTCTGGAGGGACCCATCGTACTGAAGCGATTAATGATGGCTACATCGAACCCCTTCATTTTGAAAATTCACTCCCAAACTGACATAGGTAGTCTGAAGAAAACAAGAATGAAATCATATGTGCCTCATCGGAGTTAAATGATTGGTTGCAATGGAGACTAATTGCATTTATCAATGGAATTAAGATATTCATTAATACGACCCCTGACCTCTTACGTCTCAAGATATAAAGTATTAAAGAAAATATAAAAGTCGGACACAAAAAATGATCTGAAAATACAAGTACAAAAGCTGGCGAAAGAAGTGGAGGTACAAAGCCCCATGTCGAAGGGTGTTAATCTGAGAAAGGCCAGAACAACGGGGGACAAGAGATGAAAAAAATAACAATGTGAGCTCAGGAGGGCAGCATGCAGCATGTGGGGGGAGAGAAGGAGGTATCAGAGTTGCAGAGCATTCAGGAGCATTCAGAGTGGGGTGTGGGAGTATGGGGAGTCGGGACTCTTTCATACCTGGGCTACCGGAAAGCATTTGAGAACAATCATTGAAGACGAAGGAGCATTCAGAGTGGTGGAACCCTGATGATGCTGGAGCACTGGTGGCTGTGTAACACCGATGACAGCAGAACATTAAACGTAGAAGAGTACTGAGGGTGGTGAGCATTGGGAGTGGGGTGCACTGACAGTGGTGAAGCACTGAGTGTGGTGATGCATTGAGGATGCTGGAGCATTTAGGATAGTGCAGCACTGAGGGTGGGGGGGCATTGGCAGGGATGAAGCACTGTAGATAGTGGAGGACTGGGTGTGAGAAGCTTTGGTGGTGGTGGAGCATTGTTGATGGGTGAGTGCTGAAGATGGGGAAGCATTTAAGGTGGGGAGAGGTAAGTGTAACAAAACTTAAAAAAGAAAAATACAGTGGGTTCAGGAAGGATTTTTGGGTTAGCATACCGAGTGAGAAAGCCTTCAGAGGTGTTTGGGAAATGGAGAGGGGACTTAGGTTGTTGGAAGAGTACTGAGGGTGGGCAAGCATTGAATGCAATATAGCATTTGGCTGTAGGGTGAGGACTGACCGCTTCAGAACTATGACATCTATTCTACATTTGATCTACTGTTTCAGATTACTTTATTCAGCTGTAGAGAAACCCATTTTGCCTACAGTGAATGGGTTAATATGTAAATGATTTATGGATATACAGTACAGAAGCCTATTATCCTATTAATTTTGCTTCGAGAGACTTTCGCTGAGCTGAAGGAAATCATCTGATAGTACTGTATAATAAACTTGAAAAACATCATCGCACAGAAAAGGGTTTAAGGGTAGTACCTTTTCTTCAGTCATTATACTAAGTCTCCCGCGGTGAATATAGTAGTATGACGATTACAGGTATAAAATGTAAGCGACGCCATGGTACTGAAGGGATAAGGTAAAGAACGGGATTACCTTCGTTTTGTCATTACTTCATCTACAGTTCAGACTCACTTAGATCCAAACTCATCCGGACTACCCAAAAACACCCAAATTCGCCCTCGCGAACAACAAACCAAAACCAAAATCATAATTCACATTAGCTCACCTCGGCGAAACAAATCCAAACACACCCAAAATCACCCTGCACACTCAGACCTTGTAAGATTCACTCAAGCTCACCACCATTCATCGAAACACCTAAGCACATATAGCATAACACAGATTTATTCATGAATCATGATTATGAATGAATTTAATCACTCTAACTAACGTAAATTTGCCCAGACCAGTCCAGTCTAACCCAAACACCTTGTCTAAGTCACCTGGAGATACCCCAAACCTTCAGTCACTGAGACTCATCCATCCAATTCAGATTCACCCCATCTACCTCAGACTTACCCAGTGATACGTAGATTTACCCAAACACACTTTAATTTGCCATGAGTCACCCATGCTCCAAAAAAATTATCATACCAATACTCTCACAGTACCACTAAAGCTGCTTACTTCATTCTTCTCCCTGTCCTTTCCCTTAGCCATTCACCATCCTCTCCTCCTCCTCACTCTTCTCTCTCCTGTTTTTCTTTCCTCTTTCTTACTCCTCCCCTTCCACTCTTGACTCTCGTTGCCTCTTCTCTCCTTTCTCCTTTATCCTTCCTCCTTTCTCTATTCCCCCCTACTCTTTCAGGCCTACCCTTTCCTTCTTCATCTATTTCTCCGTCCTGTATTTCAGTACTCTGGTCTCCCATCCCCTCCATCCCTTTCATTCCACTTTTACTCTCTTTCTTCAGTACCTACATACCTATCTGTCTCTGTCTCTCCTTCCCTCTTCTCCTTCGTCTCTCTTCCCAGCAAGATGTTCTTCTATCTACTGCTCATCTTTCCTCTCCCTCTTTATATCACCTCTTTCATTTTCCTCTCTCCTTCGTTCTCCTTATCTTCCTATCCCCTTTCCCAGCCCAGTTTGATGTTCCTCTCTCCTCCTCCCCTCCACTCTCATTCCATCTTTTTTTTTCCTGTCTGTCTGTCTATCTGTCTGTCTGTCTGTCTCTTTGTCTGTCTGTCTCTCTCTCTCTCTCTCCCCCCTTTCCCCCATCATCCTGATTCTCTCGCCTCTTCCATTTCTTTTCCGTCCTATCTCTTCCATATTCCCCGCTATCTCCATTTCTGAATCTTGTATGCTTATTCCTCCTCCTTTCCCTCTGCCCTCCACTCTCACCCTTTCTCCCCCCCATCCTTCCTTATCTGCCTCACTCTTTCCTTTAGTTATTTCCCCCCCTTTTTGTCTTGTTTTCCCATTATCTCACTCTTCTTGTTCCCTCGCTTCCTGCTCTCTCTCTCTCTCTCTCTCTCTCTCTCTCTCTCTCTCTCCTTTACGTTCGTTCCCTTTCCGTCAGTCTTCTCGCTCCAGTGGCTGAATCGGTAGACAGGTGACCAGCAGTTCTAATGGACCCACGTTCGAATCCCGGCTGGGGCAAGGAACAGTTTAAGGATCTGAATTTCATAAAGCAGACTTTACTGATGTACCAGAAGACCCGCCGACATGTCGTAAACATACCCCCGCTAATACCAATACACCAGTACTGTATGAGAAAGCCGTAGCATGTATTCAGTATGGACGGTGAGTGTTAAAGCGCCGATGTGGTGACATGTGAGGGTGTATAGAATGTAGGAGGACTACTGGGTCTCGAAAACAGGCTATGAAGTCTATGCCCAGAGTCGGAGAAATAAAAAGAAAAAACTTCCAAATTACGCCGTTAATCAATGGATTTATTATACTAGACATTTATATCATGATTTTTCCACATCCTGTTCTGCTGTGATGATGAAATGTGAGACGCAGACTTCAACAACCCTTTGAGTACGATCAGTTCTTTCTAATCCGGACGACCTTACATAGGTGGTTAGAGAGCTATGGCAGAATAGCTCAAGGCGAGACACAGGTGATGTTGTTAATGCCTCCAGTCCCGTTATTTTACTTTTATATAATCCAGACGATTTTAACTCTAAATAACATCATGGTAGTGTGGATGTCAGTCGAGGCTGTGTGTAACCCTTCCAGTTGAAACGCCTCCCCCTCAGCTCCAGAACACCATATGAAGATAGTACTAATAAACTTAAAAGAACATAAACGTAATGAATGGGTTATTGTAGTTACGAATAGTCAGCTTGACGATATAAAGTTGCTACACCACAGCCAGTATTGCCATACACATTTAATTCTAGCTACTTACACACGATTGCATTCAACATGTTATAAGAAAAGCTTATTATTGAAGGCATGCATTATAAAACCTATAGTCGGTTTCCGGGAGCCTGACGCACTGATTTTGCCATCTGAGGACAGGTGGAATTGGAAACACTGCGCGATGCTCTCTGGTGGTGATTGATCAATTCCCGTCTTGTGTGAAGGTGCACCAAATTGACTTTGTATTCCAACCAAAATCCTCATTTATATGTAAGATACCGGATTATAAAGATACAAATTAAAGCAATGGTATCTTTATCGATAAATAAGTGCCTTTTGTAAACAAAATTTATAACAAAACTAAGGCAAGTCTCAGCTGGACGCATATGGACACAGTGGCGAGAATTCAGACGTTCATAGCATGGTGGTTTCGAGGTCCCGAGAAGGCTCGAATGTTTTTCACACCAGTGAACGGTCTACAGTCTACACCATGCCCTTCATTATTTCAACTTCTAATATACGACCTTATCGTAGATATGCTTAGCTTATCTTCTAATAATTATAACACACACACACACACACACACACACACATAGAAATAGAAATAGAAAAACTAGGAAGAGAGGTCAACAAGAAAGACACAACCATCAGTGAACTAACAGTGGAATTGAGTACACTTAGGAAGAAAATGAGTGAAATGGCAAGTACAGTAGTCAATCACGAGAGTATTATGGAAGAGTTCAAAAATGATACAGAGACAATTAGGCAAGTAAGCAGTCTGATAGACCAGAGCAGTGATATTGAGGAGAAGATAACACAGGTGAATGAAGCTGTGCAAAGCTACAAAAATGATGTGGAAACCACGTATGCTGAAATGGTGAAAGTAAAGAAAGACTTAGAAACAAGGGTAGAGGAAAAAAGCATTAAAAAGGAAGTGAAAAGAATAATCCAAAACAACCCAAAGTTAGTCAGAGATTCAGTAGATATCAACAAATCTATAGTAATCACTGGTATAGAAGAGGAAGAAGTAAAAAACAAGATCACAAGAGACAAAAAGGAGATGGCAAATGTAATGAGCTTACTGAAAGAAGTATCAGAGGAAATCTGTAGTAAAGATATAGAGGAACACAAAAGGTTAGGGAAATACAAGAAAAGCAAGACAAGACCTCTAAAGGTAACTTTCCAGAGTGTAAACACTGTGGAGGAGATACTAAAAAATGCAAAGAATCTTATGGAAAAAGAGGAGTTCAAAAATGTATGGATAAAAAGATGGCTAACACAAGAGGAACTGGAATTACTGAAAGAGAAGAGGGAGGAAACAAAAACAAACAAAAATGAGGGAAGATCAGAAGAGGAGAACACATTTTTTTACAAAGTAGTAGGATTACAGGTACGAAAGTGGTACACAAACAGGAGGGAATAAAAAGGATGAAGGTAGTAGAACCATGTCATGACAAGTATATAAACAACATGATAAAGTTGATGTACTCAAATGTGGATGGAATGGTATCTAAAATACTAGAGATGAATGATTATGTCAGAGAAAATGAACCTCATATAATATGCCTAACTGAAACAAAATTAATACCAAGGATATCCAGTGACATACTAAACTTAGAGGAATACAATATATGGAGAAGAGACAGAAACTTAAAAAAAGGAGGAGGAATTATAATATTAACTAAGAAAAATCTAAAAGTCAATGAAATAAAACTAGATATACCATCACAAGTAGAACTGATTGCAGTAGAGATCAACACATCTGAAGGGAAAGTAATTGTAGCCAATTTGTACATGCCGCCCAGATCAAACACATGGGAAAGAGACGAATATGAGGACCTGGCAGAGAGTACAATTCAGAGTTTAAGATCATAACTACATAAAATGGAAGAGAAATCGGAAAGAATTATACTAACTGGAGATTTTAATACAAATATAAATTGGAATACTCTAGATATAATTAGCCAAGAAAGCTGTTGGGATCAAAAGCTCCTGGATCTCGTGCAAGAGTTTTTCCTAACGCAACATGTCAGGGAAACCATCAGAAAAAGAGGACTCGATGTACTTTCAATGCTAGATCTAATATTTACTAGGCAAGAAAATGATATTGACAGTTTAATATATCACCCTCCACTTGGCAAAAGCGATCATGCAGTACTAAATTACAACTTCAGGATAGAATATGACATAGTTAACAGCAATGAAAGTTACAAAAAGAGCCTAAACTATATAAATGGAAATTATCAAGACCTAAAGAAGTATTTCTTAGAAGTTGATTGGGAAAATGAGCTTAGAGGACAAGATTTAAATGCTGTATATAAAAAATTCTGTGAATTTTATGAAATAGGAGTCCAGAAGTACATCCCACAGCACAAAGAAGCAGATAAGAAAATACAGAAATGGTTCAATATAGAATATAAAAAAATCAAAAGAAACAAGAAATTTGTTGTGGAATAGATACAGAAGACACAATAGTGAAAGGGCATATAATAATTACAAACAGGCAAGAAACGATTATACAAGAATGAGGGAAGCCCAAAAACAGTTTGAGGAGGATATAATAAATAAAAGTAGTGATCAACCAAAGCTATTTTGCAGCTACATCAGAAGCAAAACCAAAGTAAAAGATATAATACAATCCATTACGGACGAGGGAATCACCTATACACAAGAGAAAGATACTTGTGAAGTGCTAAATAAGAATTTCCAATTAGTTTTTACAGAAGAAAAAAAATTTGAGAGGGACTATGTGGAACATGCATGTCCACACATACTACCAGATATACAAATATCAGAAAATGTAATACAGGAGGAGTTAAGTATTTTAGACAGAGGAAAAGCAAGTGGTCCTGATGAAATTTCATGTTGGGTACTACGAGAATGTGCAAAGGAGTTATGTAAACCATTATTTTTTATTTTCAAGAAATCCTTGAGTCAAGGTAAACTACCTGATATTTGGAAGAAAGCAAACATTGTTTCCTTATTCAAAAAAGGGAATAGACAAAATCCACTCAACTACCGACCAGTATCACTGACCATTGTTGTAAGCAAGGTATTAGAAAAGCTTATAAGAAAAGCTTGGGTAAATCACCTAGAAGAACACAGTATGATAATAGAAAGACAGTTTAGTTTCAGAAACGGAAAATCATGTGTTACTAATCTGTTGAGCTACTATGACAGTGTAACAGACACAATACAGGAAAGGGAAGGATGGGTGGACAGTATCTATTTAGATTTCAAGAAAGCATTTGACACAGTACCACACCAAAGACTTTTATGGAAACTGTACCATCAAGGAGGAATTCGAGGCAACTGTTTTGTTGGATGCAAGATTTTCTCATAAAAAGAGAAATGAGAACAGTACTAAAGGGAAACTACTCATCATGGAAAGAAGTGACTTGTGGAGTACCACAGGGTTCAGTGATGGCACCAATCATGTTTTTAGTGTATATAAATGATATAAACAGTAACACTGGAAAGGAAAGCTATCTGAATATGTTTGCAGATGATGCAAAAATACAATGGAGAATTACTAACACAGACTTGTAAAGAGCTACAAGAAGAATTAAATAAACTTCATGAATGGAGTAATACATGGCAATGGAATTCAATGTGGACAAGTGTCATGTAATCAAGTTTGGTAAAAGTGGAAAAAGACCTGATTGGGATTATACGTTAGGAAATAAAACCATACACACATCAGAAAGAGAGAAGGACCTAGGTGTGATATTATCAATAACAGACTATCTCCGGCTGACCACATCAGCGAGAAGGTACGGAACATGTAAACACTGCTTGCAAATATGAGAATAGCATTCACATACATAAATGAAGACATGCTAAGAAGGATAATAACATCATTCATTAGACCAACCCTGGAGTATGCATCAGTAGTCTGGAGTCCTCATCTCAAAAAACACATAGACAAGATTGAAAAAGTTCAAAGGGCCGCTACAAGATGGATACCAAGCTTAAGGGACCTAAGCTACGAAGAAAGACTAAATAAACTGAATCTACCAACACTACAGGAGAGAAGGAAAAGAGGTGGCATGATAATGCTAAATAAATGCATATCAGGGAAGGAGAAAATAGACATAAATGATTACTTATCATATGGGGAAGCATCAGCAAGAGGACACTGCAAAAAAAACTCCATAAGAAGAGAGGTGATTAAGACGTAAGGATATTCAGTTTCCAAACAGAGCAATTGATCAATGGAAGGCACTACCGAATGAAATAGTGTGTGCCAAAACAATGCACAAATTTAAGAATATGTACGATAAATATGGTTTAAGACACGGGACAGTACGAGCTTGACTCATTCCTGTAAAGATACAATTAGGTAAGAACACTGGGGACCAATACATGCTGTTGTCAATATGTACAGTTACCTCCACTTTTAACGAGTACAGCGGGTGGTGCGTTTGGTAAAATGTGGCACCACTGTGTTTGTTTACATTGTAGTAATAGTAAGTGAATGGGCAAACCCGGCAGAGCTTCCCCTCCGCTACAGTATCTAGTACCCACAGAAACTATGTTCTATCAAGTCATATTCTGTCTGCAAATCTAAGTGTTTGCCGCGTATGTGTAATGGAAGGTAGGAAGAAAAACAAATAGTAATACCACTGGCTCCCATTGTTTCTCTGACAGGAGATGATTGTGAGGCGAGGTGGAACGGAACGGAGGGGAGCGGGGACAGGTGGTAGGGGCGCATGTATCGAAACTTTGTCGTGTTTCGTTTAGAAAGGTGAGGGGTGTGATTATACAGATATTCTGAGGTGATCTTTAACTCCATATGCAATAACGTGTATTGGATGAATGTTGGAGTCTTACTGTAATGTTCGTCATAGTGTGGTGAACAACTGTAGTTGAGCATAAATGTCAGGAGGTGTGATGTCCGGTATCTCGAAACGTGGTTCACCTGAGTCTAGTGAGTGTGCGACTCTAATGCTATAACACTTTTGTGGCTGAACCAGGGTGGCTCCAAATGATTTATGATTATGCATGTGACACAACGGTCATGCCACGTTGTGCATCATCCAGTATGTTTTAATGTGAGAAAAAAGTCATTATATTCGCAAACCATGGTATAAGTAGAATTATAGCTACTTTGAGTGTTGGACAGCTATTGGATAATTGTGCGAAAATGTTGTGCGGTTATCATACTGATGGGTCACGCGGAGGTAATGGGTTACTGCATTTGCTTATTGAATGCATTTCTTCTATTATAATAATTGAAATTATGGTGTTACGGATGTTCAGTCCACAAATGATGTCGATTTTTTCGAGGTGCCATTTCATTAGCCAGGGTAGTTGTGACACAACATCCACAAACATTGATCATCGTTTATTATACTCTCTTTAAAACATTCATACATTAGTTTTCATACAAGTATTACCCATTCAGGCTCTCCTTAGCTCCAGACGCATTACACAATTTAATCGTGCTACACTCACACACTGTTCATCCAGAGGGAGCAATATTTCCTTTACCATGCATGTCTGTCCGTTGTCTGCCATTATAACACAAGTGGCCACGGCTACACAAAATATATCGGTCGTGTGATGTTGCTGGGAGAGTGTAAACTTGCATATAGTCTTCGTGTGTTTGTGCAGGGAGTCTGGTTATACACTTCACCGACTTGTTAGCACTCATGCCAAGATAGCAGCCAAAGTCGCGGTTTTGGTGACTATACTGACTGACCATTGAACACACTTTCACCTCCCAGCAGTCTGAATGAGATCCTGATTTCAAGCAACAGAATCATTAAACAGTTCAGTAAACAATGCACTTTTATAGGTAGAGTAACGAGTGTTTTATGCACTGTGTCATCATACAGATTTATATAACACCGCCAGGGATAAGCTGGTCCTACGGAAGGATAAAGGTTGAGTATTGCTGGAGCTTCTAATTAAACGAAAGCAACATTGGTGCACCGGCACCTGGATGGTAAAACCCAACTACTGCGCTTTACGCTAAATACTCTCGGGTTCTAAAGCTACCCCACATCAGCAAGTAGATTTACACAAGGTCATTGATGAGGCTGCAATCTCGTTGTAGTGATGCGATATGATAAGGAAATCAGTATCAGGTCTCGTTACCCATTATATGAGGAAAGGCCGGAATTTTGTGTGTGTGTGTGTGTGTGTGTGTGTGTGTGTGTGTGTGTGTGTGTGTGTGTGAGAGAGAGAGAGAGAGAGAGAGAATCTCTCTATCTTGTTCTATATCTCATTGGAGCCCAGTGTCCAGAGTATTGGACAGAACTGGGATTTTTCAAGTCTATAAAGTAGGGAACTCCCAGGTAGGAACCTATGAGCTTCGCGATTATGAGCCGATAGGAGGAGGGCGGTACGCTTAATGCCCTCCCAGTGCAATGCCTCGCCCAGCACCCCTGGGATCCAATAGGATATATACATAATATGTATGCATAAAAGAAAAGAGTGAGTGCGACCCACCTCTCTCTCTCTCTGCAGATGCATTATACTGTTTAATCGTGTGCCTACACTCACAGTGTTCATCCAGAGGGAGCAATATTTCCCTTACCAGCACCAAACATCACATACGTTGGTGATGACCCTACTGCCACCTGCCCACCTCCTCACTTGCTCCTGCTCCACAACAGTCCACATCCACACACACCATGCCACCACGCAGGGTGGTCAAGCCCTTCCACCCTCTCTATTCATGCAACATTTCCTTCCCCTCCAAATACCTCGTCCCACTGACCAACCTCTCCTCAAGTTCCCCCTTACCTACCAAATATTCTATACTAATTCTAACTGTCTTGGGAATATCGTTTTCAGTGTTCAGCGTCATCAGTCGCGGCATCACAGATATCCGTAATATCAAAATCTATTGTCGAACTTGTTATTATGAATCTCGTATGATGGCTCTGAACAACTATACCATAACGACGTTTCGCTTCCCATCTACAACCACCACCACCACCACAGTGCCTGGTAACCATTGTTGATCATGATATTTTAGGTCCTGTTTCCCTTGTCCAACGATTGATATATTATGAGTCTGCATTGTCTTTCATGAAATTGCAAGGATAGTATCGGGCAAGTATTCACTGTCAGTGAGGCATTTCGATGGTGTGGTTTAGCTAGGAAAATTGCGTAGTCTAGCCTTTGTGCAGGGGTCCAGTAATGCTGCTGGCCATTCCAGATGCATGTTAACAGTAGATGGCATCTGCAACTATTGTCTGTGATAAACGGATTCAAAACGAAGTGCAACACTGAGCATGTCTGTCCGTTGTCTGCCATTATAACACGAGGTTTTAGTATGTGGCCACGGCTACACAAAATATATCGGTGGCGTGGTGCTGCTGGGAGAGTGTAAAATTGCGTATAATCTACGTGTGTTTATGCAGGGAGTCTGGTTATACACTTCACCGACTTGTTAGCACTCATGCCAAGATAGCAAAGTCGCGGTTTTGGTGACTATATTGACTGACCATTGAACACACTTTCACCTCCCAACAGTCTGAATGAGATCCTGTTTTCAAGCAACAGAAACATTAAACAGTGCAGTACACAATGCAATTTTATAGGTAAAGTAGAGACTGTTTTATGCACTGTCATCATACAGATTTATATAGTATAACACCGCCGGGGATAAGCTGGACCTACGGGAGGATAAAGGTTGAGTATTCCTGGAGCGTCTAATTAAACGAAAGCAACATTGGTGCACCGGCACCTGGATGGTAAAACCCAATCACTGCGCTTTACGCTAAATACTCCCGGGTTCTGAAGCTACCCCACATCAGCAAGTAGATCTACACAAGGTCATTGATAAGGCTGCAATTTCGTCGTAGTGATGCGATATGATATAGAAGTCAGTATCATGTCTCGTTACCCATTATACAAGGAAGGCTCTGATTTTTTTTTTTTTTTTTTTTTTTGGTGTGTGTGAGAGAGAGACAGACAGACAGACAGACAGAGACAGAGAAACACACGGACAAACAGACTGGTGCATCCATGTTGTCATTACAAGTTGCTACAATACAATATAATAATAGACCCATGGAAGGATAGAGGTTCACTGTGTCTGTAACAGTGAATATTGGCCCGATACTGTCCTTGCAATTTCTCGAGAGACAGTGGACACCCATAGTATATCAATCGTAGGTCAAAGGGAAGCAGGACCTACTGTAAAATATCATGATGTGTAATGTCCCGGGCAGTGTGGTGGTGGTGATGATTGTTGATGGGAAGCGAATCGTCGTTACGGTATATTTGTTTAGAGCCATCATACGAGATTCATAATAACCTCAAGTTCAACAATAGATTTCGATATTACGGATATCTTAGATGCCGCGACCGATGACGCTGAACGTTGAAAACGATATTCCTAAGACAGTTGGAATGGGAGCGTTCGCGCTGAGTGGAAAATCTGCCAGACACCACCAGAAACTATGTCTCATTTTCAATTTGACGGGCTTAAGGGGGTCTTAGTTAAACTTCAGTGTTCTTTTTCTGATCGATATTTACAATATTGGTTGAACAAATACCATTAAAAAATGTAAATCATTCTTACTTGTGTTATTTCACCCAAAATATCGCCGAAAAATTCGTATATTTATATATTCTTCCCTAAGAAGGTTAGGACAGTATCTGCCAATAAGACGGTTTTTGGACTGTAAGAAGCAAAAAGGCGTATGAATATTGACATCTGTATATAATCTGACGTACAAAAAATAGCACAAATGGTCTATCCATTGTTTAATATTTATTAGATTCTAAAATGTTATGGCTTATCGAAGCCTAGCGCTGCCAGACGTACGAACTGATGGAGCAGATCACAATGCGAGTAAAGACACGGGTGTTTTGGTTTGCTTGGAAACTTGTTGTACCGGAGGCAGCAACAAAATATCGACATGCTTTCTTGAAGTGAATGGGGTGCTTCTGAAAAGCGTAGTATTCCGTCAGATGGCTCCACTGTAGCAGTAAACACATTCCCGCGCTGTTTAAAAAGCATAATTTTATTTGTTAAATATTTACACTGTTGTGTGAAATTGTGTATCATAGTAATGTCATATGCCCTAATATAAATAAAACAAATAGAACACGTATATATAACGTATCATGAATTGTTTATATTTATCATAAACTGAAATTAAAATATCACTGATGGCATGTGATGGCAATCCGCCATTTCAGTGGTCCTATATTATTTAATTTCTGCTACATTTAGTGCAAGTTAGATTCTTAATACATAGTTTGTTCAGAGTGTAAAGTACGCCTAGTGGGTATCTTGACTCATCCAGTCTCTATGTGGGCAGAAATTTAATGTTGAGTAAATACTGGCATTCACCATCATAAATCATCCGGTCTGAGGAACCGTCCCAAAACCAAGATCGTTTACGCGTCATTGTTTGCCCGGTCTCACCGAGGACAGACGACTGTGGAAGGTACACAAGCCAAGACATCGCCTCCAAGTGATCTACAAGATTCACACGGAGTCAAGTTCAGTATTCACGAGTATATATATACATACATATATATATATATATATATATATATATATATATATATATATATATAATATATATATATATATATATATATATATATATATATATATATATATATATATATATGCAAACGTGAGAACACATGACGAGTAAATACTACTGCATTCTCTTAAATGTCTACCCCCAGTGAGATTGCATCCAGGTCAAGAGGACTGGTATGTGCACAAGCTACTGACTCAGTCAGTGCAAGATCTTACAAACATATGTGTGTGGACAGGTGGCCTGGAGACAGTTCTCACATGACCATACCATTGGGGACTTGCCATGAGGGGGCAATGTGTGTGAGATATTGATGATAAGATGACCTTAAGGTATTTATTTGGTAGGCACTTGGTGAAATGTAAAAACTAAAATAACCACTAGTTCTCAACAGAAAAAGACAAAACTTCACTGTAACACTTTATTTACACAAAGCTACAATGATACATATGAATATGACTCACTCATGGTGCAAGGAAGCTGCAGGGGAAGGTGTCTCTCTCTCTCAGTTCAACAGTCAGGAACTCACATTACTGAACTATATGTGTTTGTGGGTGTGTCCATTTACGACAGTAATGTAACCAACGTCGGGTACAGGGACATGAGAAATGGGCGTAGCTTAGTTAACAGCTAGAGAGGCAAGATGTGGGAATGACAATCACACAAAGATATCGTTCAGTGAAACACACTGCCTGTACATAGTCACTTATGAACCAATGACGAATGTTATGAATTTAGCTTGTTTCTACTCTGAGTGAATCCGTGACATTACACGCCATCAAAATAAAATTTTTCATGGAAACTTGACATCCCTCGTGAAAAAACTTAAACACGGGACTGTCTTGTGGTGCGCATGCGTGAAGGAAGCGAGCAAAATGTTGAATGCCAGTATTTACTCAACATTAAATTTCTGCCCACATAGAAACTGGATGGGTCTAGATACCCACTAGGCGTACTTTACAGTCTGAACAGACAATGTATTAAGAACCAAATTTGCACTAAATGTAGCAGAAATTAAATAATATAGGGTCACTGGAAGGACGGGTTGCCATCACATGCCATCAGTGATATTTTAATTTCCGTTTATGATAAATATAAACACTTCACGATACGTTATATATACGTGTTCTGTTTGTATTATTTATATTTCGGCATATGACATTACTATGATCCACATTTTCACACAACAGTATAGATAATTAATAAAGAAAAATATGCTTTTTAAACAGTGCGGGGAATGTGTTTACTGCAACAGTGGAGCCATCTAGCGGAATACTAGCTTTGAAAGCACCCCATTTTATTCTTGATCACAGAGAGTTTCATGTGTTAGTATGAATTACAGCTAACTTTTATATTTGGTCAAAGATATATATATATATATATATATATATATATATATATATATATATATATATATATATAAACCAAACCAGGCTGCAACCGTTGTGAAATATTTTTTATATTACTATATTTTTTTTATGCTGCTTTGACGAAGCACTTTTATAGAGAAGAAACGGAATATTTACATATTTTTACAATATGTAAGATGCATGAAATAGGCCATTCAATCATTGCCCGACATGTGACTTTTTTTCCACCTGAAAAATTAAAATATCGGCGATATCTGTCTTTACTCCAGTCGAGCGAACGCCAGGGTTGCCAGGTCGCGCCATAAATGGCATTTTTTGCCAGAAATCTCGTGTTTCCTGAAAAACTGCCATTTTTTAATGGTACAAAATAACTGATGACATAAAAATGCCATAATTTGTAGCCGGTTTGCCATTTTGTGCCACAAGTTGCCAGAGATATCCAAATTTATCTTGAGAGAATTAAAAATTAAAATTAAAACTTAAAAACTCTCCACTGCCATTATTTACGTTTTTTAGATAATATAGGTAAGTACTCGCCACTGAGACAGAGCGACGACTATTGGTGGAGCGAGTGACACTAGCTGTACTATAGATGTGAAGCTCAGCATATGTTATCATGTCCAGCTGCCTGCCCGCTCACTCAGTGACGGTCCTTCAGCCTCTCTCTGCCTGAGCAGACACAAGAATTCGTCAGACTCAGTCACCGTCTCTCGCTTACTTGAGATTCTGAGCCGCAGTAAATCATGTGAAATGTATGGTTAATTTTCAGTTCCATTTTCATTTTTGTAAATTTCAAAAAGACTGCCATTTTATTTTATTTTATTGAATAAAGTATATCAAAAATGTGGTTCATGTTCAGCATTCTATTATAATTTTATAACTGCCATAAAGACTGCCATTTTTCAAAACTAGCTTGATAGAAAATGCCATAAATCACACTCACAGATGCCACATGAGTACTGTAACACCTGCCAACCCTGGCGAACGCTCTCATTAGAATAGAATATTTGGTAGGTAAGGGGACTCTTGAGGAGAGGTTGGTCAGTGCGACGGGGTATTTGGAGAGTAGGGCAATGTTGCATGAATAGAGAGGGTGCAAGGGCTTGACCACCCTGCGTGGTGGCATGTGTGTGTGTGGATGTGGACTGTTGTGGAGCAGGAGCGAGTGAGAAGGTGGGCAGGTGACAGTTGAGTCATCACCAACATATGTGATGTTTGGTGCTGGTAAGGGAAATATTGCTCCCTCTTGATGAACACTGTGAGTGTAGGCACACGATTAAACAGCATAATGCATCTGCAGAGAGAGAGAGAGAGAGAGAGAGAGACCGAGCCTCTCACTCTCTTTTGTTTTATATATATATATATATATATATATATATATATATATATATATATATATATATATAAGGAAAGGGAGAGAGACTCTCTCTCTCTCTCTCTCTCTCTCTCTTACACACACACACACACACACACACAAAGTTCCAACTCTTCCTTATGTAGTGCGTAACGAGACCTGATACTGACTTCCGTTATCATATCGCATCACTACGAGGAGATTGCAGCCTCATCAATGACCTTGTGTAAATCTACTGGATGACGTGGAATAGCTTCAGATTCCGAGAGTATTTAGCGTAAAGCGCGGTGGTTTTAATTTTACCATCCAGGTGCCGGTGCACCAATGTTGCTTTCGTTTAATTAGACGCTCCAGCAACACTCAACCTTTATCCTCCCGTAGGTCCAGCTTATCCCTGGCGGTGTTATATAAATCTGTATGATGACACAGTGCATAAAACACTCTTTACCTATAAAAGTGCATTGTTTATTGAACTGTTTGATGATTCAGTTGCTTGAAAGCAGGATCTCATTCAGACTGCTGGGAGGTGAAAGTGTGTTCAATGGTCAGTCAGTATAGTCACCAAAACCGCGACTTTGGCTGCTATCTTGGCATGAGTGCTAACAAGTCGGTGAAGTGTATTACCAGACTCCCTGCACAAACACATGAAGACTATATGCAAGTTTACACTCTCCCAGCAACATCACACGACCGATATATTTTGTGTAGCCGTGGCCACTTGTGTTATAATGGCAGACAACGGACAGACATGCATGGTAAAGGAAATATTGCTCCCTCTGGATGAACACTGTGTGAGTGTAGCACGATTAAATTGTGTAATGCGTCTGGAGCTAAGGAGAGCCTGAATGGGTAATACTTGTATGAAAACTAATGTATGAATGTTTTAAAGAGAGTATAATAAACGATGATCAATGTTTGTGGATGTTGTGTCACAACTATCCTAGCTAATGAAATGGCACCTCGAAAAAATCGACATCATTTGTGGCCTGAACATCCGTAACACCGTAATTTCAATTATTATCATAGAAGAAATGCATTCAATATGCAAATACAGTAACCCATTACCTCCGCGTGACCCATCAGTATGATAACCGCACAACATTTTCGCACAATTATCCAATAGCTGTCCAACACTCAAAGTAGCTATAATCCTATGCAACTGGACATCTACTTATACCATGGTTTGCGAATATAATGACTGTTTTTCCTCACATTAAAACATACTGGACGATGCACAACGTGGCATGAAGGTTGTGTCACATGCATATTCATAAATCATTTGGAGCCACCCTGGTTCAGCCACAAAAGTGTTATAGCATTAGAGTCGCACACTCACTAGACTCAGGTGAACCACGTTTCGAGATACCGGACATCACACCTCCTAACATTTATGCTCAACTACAGTTGTTCACCACACTATGACGAACATTACAGTAAGACTCCAACATTCATCCAATACACGTTATTGCATATGGAGTTACAGATCACCTCAGAACATCTGTATAATCACACCCTTCACCTTTCTAAACGAAACACGACAAAGTTTCGATACATGCGCCCCCACCACCTGTTCCCCCTCCCCTCCGTTCCACCTCGCCTCACAGTCATCTCCTGTCAGAGAAACAATGGGAGCCAGTGGGATTACTATTTGTTTTTCTTCCTACCTTCCATTACACATACGCGGCAAACACTTAGATTTGCAGACAGAATATGACTTGATAGAACATAGTTTCTGGGGTACTAGATACTGTAGCGGAGGGGAAGCTCTGCCGGGTTTGCCCATTCACTTACTATTACTACGATGTAAACAAACACGGTGGTGCCACATTTCGCCAAACACACCACCCGCTGTACTCGTTAGAAGTGGAGGTAACTGTACACCCACGAGCAAAAGTTCGCCGACAGTCCCTGCCAGGCATGTTTCCAAACATAACCCATAGAGGGCGGAGCGCTCGTCCACCAGAGTAAGGGAGAGGGAAGGAAACGGAGAGGGGGAGCAGGAGGGAGGCAACGAGACGGGAGGGAGAGAGCCTGTGGCGACGGTACAGTAAATGGCACATATCGGGTGTTTTATTATTATTATTATTATTATTATTATTATTATTATTATTGTTATCAATATGTATAAGAAAGAAGGACGTAATCCAGTGTTTGCCTTTAGAACACGGCTGATATCTTTTGTATTTTTTTTTTCTTAGTAATTCTAGGCGATATTTCTAATGTGACGGAAGCACGAGTGATGTCCAAAGGCTAAGGGTTTGATAAAGTCCAGCAACCCATAAACAACGGTTTGAATTTGATCCAGACGAATCAAAGACGCCACAAGAATATCCCCATCGTCTGAGGGTTAAGCAAAAAATTTATTTAATCGTGTCAGGTAATGTAAAGGTGGACTGCGAGGTAGAAGGACGTTAACTAAGAGAGAGAGAGAGAGAGAGAGAGAGAAAACAAGGCGTTTGCAAGTGAAGCACGTAAAGAGAAATGCCTTGTTGGGTGGTAAGTATTTGGGAATCATATAATTACATACTCCAGGAACGAATGAAGCTGATAATTGCACTGTTATGATAATAACTTTACAAGGTATTAAAAATAATAATCTTTATTATTCTGATGACGAAAAGGCAGGGTCAGTGCTGCATTTTTATATTTGTGATGTTACAAATATACCATTTCTTTTCGACCAATGGCGTTACCAGGCTGCGAAGTGATCAACAAATCCTCTTCAGTCGGAGTAGCAATAATACGTAATGTCTATCACCAGTATAATTATTCTGCTACCTTTCACCCTTCCATTTCTGAAGTATGCAATTATATTATTCCCAAATATCTCCAAACTAGGCATTGCCCTTTACGTGTTTCACTTGCTCTCTCTCTCTCTCTCTCTCTCTCTCTCTCTCTCTCTTAGTTTACGTCCTTCTACCTCGCAGTCCACCTTTACATTACCTGACACGATTAAATATTTTTTTTTACTTAACCCTCAGACGATGGGGATATTCTTGTGGCGTCTTTGATTCGTCTGGATCAACTTCAAACCGTTGTTTATGGGTTGCTGGACTTTATCAAACCCTTAGCCTTTGGACATCACTCGTGCTTCCGTGACACAAGAAAAATCGCCTAGAATCACTCAGAACAAATACAAAAGATGTCAGCCGTTTTCTAAAGACAAACACTGGATTACGTCCTTGTTTCTTAAACTTATATCATGCATAATAATAATAATCCATCCATCATACAATCCTACATTGCCCCATGAGGAGCGTAGGAGCCCGGGGCTAGGCAGTTGGTCCCGACATTTAAGATGAGAATGACCAGCCTCACTCATCCCTGAGTGGCATTGCATGAGCAATCATCCCCAACCATCCCTAGGATATAAACCTTCACCAGCTTAATCCGATTGGAGCGCAATAATTACCCACTAGACCACCAGGCGCCAAAATTTGGTTATATGGTTACCACCCAGCGTAGTTAATGGTTACCTGGTGTTCAATAATAATAATAATAATAATATTAATAATAATAAACACCCGATATGTGCCATTTACCATCGCCACAGGCTCTCCCCCGTTTCGTTGCTTCCCTCCCCCCCCCCTCTCCATTTCCTTCCCTCTCCCTTACTCTGGTGGACGAGCGCTGCGCCCTCTATGGGCTGTGTTTGGAAACATATGCCTGGCAGGGACTGTCGGCGAACTTTTGCTAGTGGGTGTACATACACATTTTCATTACCCTCATAGGTAACAGGAACTTTATTAATCTGAATTTATCTTTGTTTCATAGTGAGATTCAGTAAATTCTTTTCTTACATTTATGAGCTTGGTGTTTGATCTTCCTGAACGTTTTCGTAACTATCTTAAGAGACAGACAGACAGACACCCTATCCCTGGCCACCATGCACTCTCTCCTCAAGCATGATTTATCTCTGTCCCCTCGACAAAGAGGAGCCGGAAAAGTAGTGGATTACATCAGTGTTGACTGAAACGAATTTATGTTAATGGTGCAAAGAAAGGAAAGATAGAAGCAAACCCCTTGAGAAAATAATAATTGAACTATGCTGCTATAGTTGACTTATGCGTGAATTGTGAACGAAATCAAACATACTGAAATGACAGTTAAAATAAATCAGACACAGACTGTTGTCCGTATGCGTCGTGTTGAGAATACTTAGTTTAGTTATCAAAGTCATTCAGGTTTATCTCAGATTAAAAAGCACGTATTTATTAATAAAGATATCATTGCTTTAATTTGTATCTGTATAATCCAGTATCTTACAAATATTGAGTTTTGGTTGGAATACAAAGTCAATTTGGTGCACGTTCACACACGACGGGAATTGACCAATCACCGCCCGAGAGCATCGCACAGTGTTACCAATTCCACGTGTCCTCAGCTGGCAAAATCAATACGTCAGACTCCGTAAACCAACTATAGTATTTGAATTCTCTCATGAATTTAAAAAATCGCATGAAAATAGTAAAACGAATATAAAATCATCCACCTTCACTCTGACTCTGGCCTGCGATCAATCAGACAGAATGTGTATTCTAGGCACAAGGTGATTCCTCATTTCTGACTGAATAAATAAACGAAGTCCTAGGATTAGTTATCCGTCCGTATCTAACCGGCATAAAAAATTAGAAGCACCATTTCCTCAAGAACTTATCTTTCTAACTATATCTTTCCATCCTTTTGTATGCTACTAAAGCCAACTGTGTTGATACCAGAAATTTTGTAAAAAAAAAAAAAGATGAGAACTAATGTGAAGGTGTTATAAACACAGTAAATCGCTAGGCAAACTGTGTTACAAAGCCTCCTCAACAGTTTCAATTTCCTTCCATAGGAAACACTATAAACTTCAGTACCCTACGGTTTATACACATCATTAACTTGTTTTAGTAATTAAGCTGGCCATTAAACGATAAAATGTTTTGCATGTTAATGAGGCAATACCAGGCGACTGTACTCAGCATACAGGAGACTTACCAAGCTTCGAGCAGTTAGGGATAGCCAGAGTCAACTCCTCCATTAGTACGAAGAAAATGGTTCATCACCTGGTGGCAGCAAGAATAAATTACAATGTACGTCATTAAACTTAAAGAATTAACAAAAAACATCTTTCCTAGGCTGAAATAAATAGTCTGGCGATAGCAGTAATGCAATAAGTAACAACAAAAACTTTTAGCGAAAGCAATCAACTTCTACTTCTGCGTCTTACCAGGGTAATATGATCGTCAGATGGAAGCCAGTATGAGATGTAAAAGCTCTCCCCGTACTAAAAGGGGTGAAATAATTATCTGAGGGTAGCAAGAATAAAAATATAAAAACTCTTACTTAAGCGTCTTAAATTACGCTGGTGTACTGTTATAACCTCAGGAGAGGTCCAGCGCATGCAAGAACTATCCTTAGTGAGGTAATTTATGAGGCTGCCTTAATTAACCCATTCTCTCAGGAATACACCCGCTAACGAATAAACGCTGGATACACTTCACTACAAAGCACACTCGCTTTCTTATACACTTACTGGGAGCTGAGGGAAAACCTTTGTTGATACCGATAATAAAGCAACAAAACGTCATTGTACTGAAGAGATTAATTGTGGAACTCTTAAATATTTCTTTCCCTTGTAGGGGCATGGGAAGGAAATCCTTGGGAAAATTGGTATTCTTTAAAAATTCCTTCCTCTAGTGTGCGTAAAATCTTTCTTTTGAACAGCAGAAATGACTGGGACGAAGGAATTACTTGGCCCATTACTTCAACAGATCCATTGCAGTCTCTTTGAAAGTGTTACTCATTTCAGCTGAGATCTTAAGCCAGACATAAACAGAGCAAAAGACTTACTGTCGCATGGCAAATCACACACTACCATAGATATTCATATGATTTTATATGATCTGACACTGCTAGATCTTCTAGGCTACTCTAAAGCCAGTGTCGCACGTGGATTTTGTCAAAAACATTTTGCTTGGTAACTTGTACTGAAAAGGAAAATCTGTCAACAAGATCACGCCAGTGGTTCTGCTCATATCTTACAGCTGGAAAAAGCAAGTGAGCACCGCCATTCGGGTATATGAGACGAACGATAAGCAAAAAATTCTTACGCTTGTAAATAACAAGACTGAATCTCATGCTATTCGTACAGTAAGTATTATTTATGCATAAAATATATGTCTAAAGGAATCCATGCCTCTGTAATCTTTCCTAGACTCGCCTTTTTTGCTGAATACAATATACCAGTATTGAGAATGGAAAGTTCCCACATCTCAGATGTGTTTTGCTTTCATTATCCAGCATCAGAGATGTGTGTTTTGAAACATGAGTTTACCTATCCAGCACTCCATCATACTAAATATCAGCATGCTGGGTCATGTCAGCTTAACAAGGATACCAACCTGAAAATTTGTCCTTCCCTTCCAAGGAAATCTTAAAGTATACCAAAGAGTAAGAAAATTCCTTTGATGGGAAGGAATAGTTTGTGGAAGAAATTATTTTTAAGAGTACGACAGTGAGTGACCCATTCTCCGAGGAAAAGGGGAGTTAATGGACGCATCAGATACTCTTCATTACAAAGCACATTAACGGTCTTAAGCTGAATGAATTAGTCTAATGGTAGAAAGAAGTTTATACAAATCGTCTGTATTAATGGAGATTACCCCTAACCCCATCACTATGGCAAGTCTCCCAATACTTATTTCGTCTGTTGGTAGCAGTGGCAAGGTTATTTGGAGTATTTCAATGACTTTCTACCGGTGACCTAGCTTATACTGAATAGGATCAAGAATTTCATGAATTAAATTTATCATACTGAAGGGATTGGTAGAATATGCTTGAAACTCCATCACTACGCTTATGCAAGCAACTTGTAAGTATTATTACTGTATCATAATCTACTGCATTACTAGGTAATTAGTTTTATATGTTTACCACTTTCGTCTTTATCAGCGTTTTTAGCATATGAAGCAAACTATCAATAAATATAGAAGACTGTAATGAAGTAATAATATTTCACAGTCGCTTTGATATTGTTACAATTGTTACTCTGTAACAAGCGGCCTCCTTGCGACCAACAGGTCTGGTGCTGTTGAATTTCCTTCCTTTGCCTTCAGGTCTCCCTCACTACCACTCCTCTTCCTTCTTCGTTTCTTTTTTCACACAGTCATCTCTCTGCTTTCTTTTCCCCTCCTGCGCCCTTTACCCTACTTCTACCCTCCTTCTTATATCCTACTTACCCCTTCCCTCTTCTCCCCTTCCCCACCCGCCACCCCCGTCTTCTGTTTGCTCGTCCTTTACCTTCCTCTTCCTAACGGATTTCTATCCTCCTCCTTCCCTTTTGCTCTCTCTCTCTCTCTCTCTCTCCTCTCTCTCCTCTCTCTCTCTCTCTCTCTCTCTCTCTCTCTCTCTCTCTCTCTCTCTCTCTCTCTCTCTCTCTCTCTCTCTCTCTCTCTCTCTCTCTCTCTCTCTCTCTCTCTCTCTCTCTCTCTCTCTCTCTTCTCATTTCTTCTTCTTACAGATCCTTCTTCTTTCCTCTCCCTCTTCCCTTTTCTTGCTCTCCCTATTCCTTTTTCTTTCTTCCCTCTTTCTCCCGATATCCTCGCCTGGTAAAACTTACCATAAGTATGCCCTCATTTGGCGTAGAGTGTACGGCTGGTCACCTTATTATAAAAAAGACAGAGACTCTCGAGAGGGTACAGCGAAGGGTGATAAAACTGATAGCCGTACCGTGATTGAGAAATAAGGTTTATGAGGAAAGTTTAAAAGAGCTGAATCTGTCTGTCTTATATAAGAGTAGACTACTGGGGGATTTCATTCAATTATATACAAAAGTAGCTCACAAGAGATCGATCGAATTATACTAGAGGCATTTGACATAAATTTATATGCAAGTGTTTTATCTCACACTTCAAAAAGTTTTAAAATAACCCTTTGATGTGGTAAATTCTGATAGTATACTGACATACTGTACATTAACCGACTGGGTAAGTATTTGTCCCTTAAACACCAGTTCAGCATGTTGACTTTTGAGTAATTAATTTTTGAATTATGATGTTTTACAGCACAAACAAAGGAGGTCGTAACACAAAACAAATCATCAGCAAAGCATGTTCACTTATGATTAATATATATTTTTTAATTTTGTTGTCTTACATACAAATATAGAAGCCATTACTACAGAGCAACAACACTATGTTCCGTATTGTGACTAGACGATTTTTTTTTTTTTCAGGTTATATTAGTGTAGAATTTGGTTTCCTTAATCCTCTTCTATTAAATTTCCTTTTTAGCGCGTCTATGCTGCATGGTAGTCCTTTTCACTGTTTGCTGCCGACTTTGACTGGAGGGTTCGGTGGGAGGTGGAGGGAATCACGTATTCTTTCTTACCCCGGTAGTTATTACCGATCTTATAACACACAACATACAACCAATAGGCTTCCTGCTGTTTGCATTACTTCATATTCCTTTGTTACCAATATCCTTATTCTTCATCTGCCTCTACCTTTCTCTCTCCTCCCCTTCTCTGCTCTTTCTTCCCACCTTCTTTCTTCTTCTCCCTCTTCCAATTGTTCCTTTCTCTCCCTCATCTATCGTCTTCCGCCCTCTCCTCTTCCTCTTCCTTTTCCATCTTCCTCTCACCGTTCTTACTATCCTTCTTCCATCATTTTATTTTTCTCTTCCATCTTTCTCTCAATCTTTCCGCTGTTAGTTTTTCCTCTCCTTCCTCTGCCTTCTCCCTATTCTTCCATTCTTTCTTCCTTGTTTTTCCTTTCCTTCTTCCCTATTATTCTTCTCCTTCTTCCCTCTTCTCCTCCTTCCTCTTCTCCCTAGCAGTCCATTCTCCCCTCTCTCTTTCCTGCCTCCGCCTCTCTGTGTTTCCTGCCTCCTCCTTTCTGTGTATTCATTGTGGCCTGGCCGTAGGGAAATTAGCATCTCCAGAGGCCCACAGGCGGGGTGTTTAGGTAAGAGTGACATATGCCAGCCACACACACACACACACACACACACATACACACACACACACACACACACACACACAAACCAATACTCTCACAGTACTACTACAGCTGCTTGTTTCATTCTTCTCCCTGTCCTTTCCTTTATCCATCTCACCATCCTCACCTCCTCCTCATTCTTCTCACTCCTATTTTCCTTTCCTCTTTCATACTCCTCCCCTTCCACTCTGACTTTCGTGGCCTCTTCTTTCCTTTCTCCTTACTCCTCCTTCCTTTCCCTATCTCCCCTACTCCTCAAGTTCTACCCAATCCTTCTATATCTGTTATATCTGTTTCTCCTTCCTGTGTTTCAGTACTATGACCTCCCATCCCCTCCATTCCCCTTTTACTCTCTTTACTTTCATTCTTTTCTTCAATACCTGCTTACCGATCTGTCTCTGTTTCTCCTTCTCTCTTCTCATTCCTCGCTCCTCCCAGCAACATGTTCCTCTCTCCATTGCTCGCCTTCCCTCTCCCTCTTAATATCACCTCTTTCACTCCCCTCTTCTCATTATCTTCTTCCTTCTCATTATCTTCCTATCTCCTTTCCCAGCCCAGTTCTATGTTCCTCCCTTCTCCTCCCATCCACTCACATTCACTCCTTCCCTTTCCTCTCTCTCTCTCTCTCTCTCTCTCTCCACTAGTCTCCTCCCTTCCCTGATCATAATTCTCTGGTCTCTCTCATTTCTCTTCCGTCCTCTCTCTTCCATATTCCCCGTTATCTCTCTTGAATCTTGTATGCTTATTCCTCCTTCTCTCCCTCTGCCCTCCACTCTCACCCCTTTCTCTCCCCCCTTCCTTATCTCTCTCACTATTTCCTTTAGTTATTTCCTCCCATTTTGTCTTCCATTCCCGTACTCTCACTTTTTTTTGTTCCATCGCCTTTTGCTGTCACTCAGCTTTCTCTCTCTCTCTCTCTCTCTCTCTCTCTCTCTCTCTCTCTCTCTCTCTCTCTCTCTCTC
The DNA here is from genome assembly GCF_032717465.1 of Coenobita brevimanus. Lineage (NCBI taxonomy): Eukaryota > Metazoa > Arthropoda > Malacostraca > Decapoda > Coenobitidae > Coenobita > Coenobita brevimanus. The sequence continues at coordinate 15,370,518 of NC_137058.1, forward strand.
TCTCTCTCTCTCTCTCTCTCTCCTCTTTACGTTTCCTTTCCGTCAGTCTTCTTCTCCCGTCAGTGGCTGAATCGGTAGAGAGTTGACCTGCATTTCCAATGGACCCACATTCGAATCCGACTGGGGCAGGGAACAGTTTAAGGATTTGAGTTTCATAAAGCAGACTTTACTGATCTACCAGAAGACCCGCTGACATGTCGTAAACATACCCCCGCTCATACCAATACACCAGTACTGTATGAGAAAGCCGTAGCATGTATTCAATATGGACGGTGGGTGTTAGCGTCGGAGTGGTGACATGCGAGGGTGTATAGAATGTAGGAGGACTACTGGGCCTCGGAAACAAGCTATCAAGCCTATGCCCAGAGCTGGACACTAAAGAAAAAAAAAATCCAAATTACATCGCAACTGAACCACTGGAGATATTGTACTAGACATTTATATCATGTTACTTCCACATCTTATTCTGCTGTGAAGATGAAATGTTAGAACCAGACTCCAATAACCCTGAGTACGATCAGTTCTTTCTAATCCGGACGACCACACATAGGTGGTTAGAGAGCTGTGGTAGAATAGCTCAAGGCGAGAAAATGGATGATGCTGTTACCCCCTTCATTCCTGTCATTTTTCTTTAATATAATCCAGACGATTTTACTTAACTTTAAATAACATCATGGTTGTGTGGATGTCAGGCAAGGCTGTGTGTAACCCTTCCAGCTGAAACGCCTCCCTCTCAGCTCCATATCATGTAATGATAGTGCGAATGAAAATAAAAGAGTGTCAACGTAATGAATGGGTTACTGCAGTTGCGAATACTTAGCTTGACGATATAACGTTGCTACACGACAGCCGGTATTGCCATACTTATTTAATTCTAACTACTTACACACGATTGAATTCAGCTTGTTAAAGAAAAGGTTATGACTGAGGGCTTACAATATAAAACCTAGTATCTGAAAAGTCTCTCCTGTTCTGAATAAAATCGCATGAAAATAGTTTAATGAATATAAAATCATCTACCTTCACTCTGCCCCTGGCCTGCGATCAGTCAGACGGAAAGTGTATTCTAGGCAAGTGATGATTCCTCATTTCTGACTGAATAAATAAACCCAGTCCTAGGATCAGCTGTTCATCCGTATTCTAGCCGGCATAGAAAAATTAGGAGCACCATTTTTTCAGGAACTTATCTTTCAAACTACATCTTTTCATCCTCTTGTACGCTACTAAAGCAAGCTGTGCCGATACGAGGAACTTTGTAAAAAAGATTAGAACAAATGTGAAGATATTATACGCACAGTAAATCGCTAGGCAAACTGTGCTACGAAGCCTCTTTATCGTTTAAATTTCCGCCCATGGGAAACACTAAACATCAGTACCCTACGGTTTATACACTTCATTAACCTGAGTTAGTAATTAAACTGGCCATTAAACGATAAAATGTTTTTCAAGTTAATGAGGCAATACCAGGTGACTGTACGCAGCATACAGGAGACTTACCGAATTTCTACTAGATAGAGATTGCAAGAGTCAACTCCTCCATTAGTATACGAAGAAAATGGTTCATCGCCTGCCGGCTGCAAGAATAAACTAAAATGTACGTCATTAAACTGAATAAATTAACAACAAACATCTTTCCTAGGCTGAAATAAATAGCCTGGCGATAGCAGTAATATAATAAGTAACAACCAAACACTTAGCGGAAATGCCAACTTCCACTTCTATATTATACCAGTGTAATATGATTGTCAGATAGATGCAAATAGGAGATATAAAAGTTCTCTCCTTACTGAAAGGTTTAAGTATTCATCTGAGAGTAGCAAGAATAAAAATATAAAAACTCTTACTTAAGCGTCTTAAATTACGCCGGTGTTATGTTATAACCTCAGGTGAGGTCCAGTTCATGCAAAAACTATCCTTAGTGAGTTAATTTATGAGGCTGCCTTAATTAACCCATTCTCTCAGGAATACACCCGCTAATGAATAAACGCCTGATACACTTCACTACAAAGCACACTCGCTTTCTTATACTCTTACTGGGAACTGAGGGAAAACCTTTGTTGATACCGAAAATAAAGCAATAAGACGTAATTGTACTGAAGAGATTAATTGTGGAAGTCTTAAATATTTCTTTCCCTTGAAGAGGCCTGGAGAGAAAATCCTTGTGGAGAATGGTATTCATAAAAAAATCCTTCCCTTCGTGGGCGTAAAATCTTTCTGTCGAGCAACATAAATAATTGAGACGAAGGACTTACTTGGCCCATCTCATCAACAGTTCTTTTGCAGTCTCTTTGAAAGTGTTACCCATGTCAGCTGAGATATTAAGCCAGACATAAACGGAGCAGACGACTTATTGCCGCATGGCAATTTACACATTACCATTGATATTCATATGATTTTATATGATCTGAAACTGCCAGATATACTCTAAAGTCAGGGTCGCATGAGGGTTTTGTCAAAAACATTTTGCTTGGTAATTTGTCAGGAAAACGAAAATCTGTCAACAAGGTCACGCCAGTGGTTCTGTTCATGTCTTACAGCTGGAAAAAGCAAGTGAGCGCATCAATGCTGGTATATGAGACGAATGATAAGCAGAAAAATCTTATGCCTTTAAATAAGAAAACTGAAGCTCATCCTATTTACAGTATACTTAAAATATATGTCTTAAGGAATGCGCGCCTCTGTAATTTTGCCTAGACTGGCCTTTTTGGCTGAATACAATCTACCAGTATTGGGAATGGAGAGTTCCCACATCTCAAATGTTTTGCTCACATTATCCGGCATGAGAGATGCGTGCTTAGAAACATGAGTTTAGGCTACATCTCCAGCACCCCATCATACCAGATATCAGCACGCTGGATCATCTCAGCTCAACAAGGATACCAAACAGAACATTTTTCCTTCCCTTCCAGGGAAAACTTAAAGTATACCGAAGAATAAGAATATTCCCTTGATGGGAAGGAATAGTTTTTGAAAGGAATAATTTTTAAGAATATGATCGTGAGTGACCCATTCTCCCGGGAAAAGGGAGGTTAATGGACGCATCAGATAGTCTTCATCACAAAGCAAATTAACGTTCTTAAACTGAAAAAATTAGTGTGACGGCAGAAAGAAGTTTATACAGATCGTCTGGATTAATGGATATTACCCATAACCCTATCACAATCGCAAGTCTCCCAATAGCCTACTTAACTGATCTCGACTGTTGGTTGCAGCGGCAAGGTTTTGGGGAGTATTTCAGACTTTTTCTACGGTGTCCTGGCTAATACTGGATAGGATCAAGAATATCGTGAATTAAATTTAAGTCATCATACTGAAGTGATAGTGGAATATGCATGAAACTCCTTGACTACGCTTGTGCAAGCAGCTTTTTATTACTGTATCAAATCTACTACATTACCAGGTAGTTAGTTTTATGTGTTTACAACTTTCCTCTTTAACAGTGTTTTAAAAATATGAAGAACACTATCAATAAATATAGTAGACTGTGATACAGAAGTAATATTTTGCAGTCACTTTGATGTCGTTACCATTGTTACTCTGTAACAAGCGGCCGGCCTCCTAGCGACCTACAGCTCTGGTGCTGTTGAATTTCCTCCCTGTGCCTTCAGAGCTCCCTCAGTACCTCTCCTCTTCTTTCATTCATTTCTTCCTTGTCACAGTCATCTCTCTGCTTTCGTCTCCACTCCTTCTCTATTTTCCCTACTTCTACCCTCCTTCTTTTATCCGACTTACCCCTTCCCTCCTCTCCCCTCCCCCACCCCCAATTCCCGTCTTCCAATTGGTTGTCCTTTACCTTCCCTCTTCCTTCCGGCTTTCCATTCTCCTCTTCCTTTCTTCCTTTATCTTCTCTCTCTCTCTCTCTCTCTCTCTCTCTACCTACCTACCTATATATTTAGCTATCTACTCCCCTTCTTCACCCTCGTTTAGTTACTCCCCTTTCCCTCCTTGCCTCTCTTCTACTCTTCATTACCATTGCACTTCTAAAGTCATCTCTCTTCATCTCTTCGTCTATCTGTCTGTCTGTCTGTCTCTGTCTTCCTGCCTCTTCTTCCTCCCCATCCTCATTGTATCGAAGTTGGCTGTCGTTTTTCCTAATCATCTCCTCACACCCCTCCCACAGTCCCATATCTGCCTCTCCCTTCCTCGTTTAATTCCTCTCTGAGTCTCCTCCCTCCCTGAATTAATCTTATCACCATCGGTCCCTTCTCTCTCTTATTAATTTTGCTCCTCCTCCTCCCCCTCCTTCTCCTTCCCTAACTGCCTGCCTTTCCTTTTGCTCGCCGTTTTTGGTCCTCTTCTTGTAATATCTCATTTCTTTCCCTTCGCCCCCTCCCATCCTGCCACCCTCCCCCTCTGTCTGTCTGTCTGTCTGTCTGTCTGTCTCTCTCTCTCTCTCTCTCTCTCTCTCTCTCTCTCTCTCTCTCCTCTTCTTTACGTTTCCTTTCCGTCAGTCTTCCCCCGTCAGTGGTTGAATCGGTAGACAGGTGACCTGCAGTTCTAATGGTCCCACGTTTGAATCCCGGCTAGGGCAGGAAACAGTTTAAGGATCTGAATTTCATAAAGCAGACTTTACCGATCTACCAGAAGACCCGCTCATATGTCGCAAATATACCCTCTCTAATACCAATACACCAGTACTGTATGAGAAAGCCGTAGCATGTATTCAATATGGACGGTGGGTGTTAGCGCCGGAGTGGTGACATGTGAGGGTGTATAGAATATAGGAGGACTACTGGGGCTCGAAAACAGGCTATGAAGCCTATGCCCAGAGTTGGACACAGAAAAAAAAAAACTTCCAAATTACATCGTATCTCAACCACTTGATTTATTATACTAGACATTTACTGTATATCATGTTATTTCCACATCTTACTCTGCTGTGAAGATGAAATGTTGGACGCAGACTTCAATAACAGTTTGAGTGCGAACAGTTTTTTTTCTAATCCGGACGACCTTCCATAGATGGTTAGAATGCTATGGTAGAATATGTCAAGGGGAGACACGGGTGATGCTGTTAACGCCTTCAGTCCCATCATATTACTTTTTTACAGTCTAGACCATTTCACTTAACTGTAAATAACATCATGGTAGTGTGGATGCCAGTCGAGGCTGTGTGTAACCCTTTCATTTGAAACGCCTCCTCTTCAATTCCAGAACACCACATGAAGATAGTACGAATAAACTTAAAAGAACGTCAACGTATGAATGGGTTATTGTAGTTACGAATACTCAGCTTGACGATATAACGTTGCTGCACGACAGCCAGTATTTCCATACACATTGAATTCTACCTTGTTATACACGACTGGATTCAGCTTGGTAAAGAAAAGCTAATTACTGATGGCTTACAATATAAAACCGATAGTCGGTTTCATAGAGCCTGACGCACTGATTTTGCCAGCTGAGGACAGATGGAATTGGTAACACTGCGCGATGCTCTCGGGCGGTGATCGGTCAATTCCCGTCGTGTGTGAACGTGCACCAAATTGACTTTGTATTCTAACCAAAACCCTCATTTATATATATGATACCGGATTATACAGACACAAAATAAAAAGCAGTGATATATTTATTGCCTTTTAAATTATCAGAGATAAACCTGGACGAAATTGATAAAACTAAGTAAAGACTCGACTGGACGCATACGGACACAGTTAGCGACTGTGGCGGGAATCTGTGCCACACGTACGATAATTATCGTACCTGTACGATAATATTGCCTCTTGTACGATGTACGATGTGGTTGTGTCTAGGAATGTAATAGGAAGATTGTTGGATCTGAGAGTTCTGAGAGGGGAGGGTGGAGGTATGTCTGACCACTACCTGGTGGAGGGAAAGTTAAGAGTAGGTAAGAGATGGGTGAGAGCTAGAAGGGTTAGGTGTGGCAGGGAGGTTTTGAAAGTGAGTGAGTTGGATAAAAGAGAGAAAAAGATAGAGTATCAGGAGAAATTGAAAGATGAGTGGAACGCAGTGAAAGATCGGGAAAATGGCAGCGTGGAGGAGGAATGGCAGTTGTTTAAGAGTGCTGTGGTGGGGCATGCAGAAGAGGTGTGTGGTGTGAGACGTGTGGGTGGTGGTGTAAGAAAAGGAAGTGAATGGTGGTGCGAGGAAGTAAGTATGGCTGTGGCTGAGAAGAGACGTGCATATGAAGTGTGGCTGCAGAGGAAGGATGAGATGTCACATGAAAGGTATAAGGAAAAGAGAAATAGAGCGAGAAGGGCTGTGCGTGGTGCTAAAGTGGCAGCAGATGAGAGGAGGGGTAGGCGGCTGACAGAGAATTTTCAACAGAATAAGAAAATGTTTTGGAAGGAGGTGAAAAGGGTGCGAAAGGGAGAGTCTGGGAAGGAAGAACGAGTAAAAGCAGAGGATGGAAGGATGTTAATTGAGATGGATGCAGTAAGGAAGAGATGGGCAGAGTATTTTGAAAGATTGTTAAATGTAGAGGAGGAAAGGGTGGCTGAGATTGTGGCGGATAGAAGGGTGCAAGGAATAAATGTGTTGGGAGAGTTGAATGATTCTTTGATCACGAAGGAGGAAGTGGAGAAGGCAGTAAAGGAGATGAAAACAGGGAAAGCTGCAGGTATTGATGGGTGTGCTATGGAATGCCTGAAGGGTGGTGGAGTGACTATTGTTGACTGGTTAGTAAGATTGTTGAATGTGTGCTTTGAGAAAGGTATGGTGCCAGTTGACTGGGCAAGTGCTTGTGTGGTCCCGTTGTATAAAGGCAAGGGTGATAAGTATGAATGTACTAGCTTTAGGGGTATAAGTCTGTTGAGTGTTGTAGATAAAGTGTATGGTAGAGTGTTAATTATGAGAGTTAGAGAGGGTACAGAGGGAGTGATTAGTGATGAGCAGTGTGGCTTTAGGAGAGGGAGGGGATGCGTTGATCAGGTGTTTGCGGTGAGACAAGTGTGTGAAAAGTATTTAGCGAAAGGCAAGGATGTGTTTTGGGCATTTATGGATTTAGAGAAAGCGTATGATAGAATTGATAGGGAGGCTTTGTGGACTGTTTTAAGATTGTATGGACTTGATGGTAGGTTACTAAAAGGGGTGAAAAGTTTTTATGTAAATAGTAGAGCGTGTGTAAGAGTGGGAAATGCTGTGAGTGATTGGTTTCCCGTGAGAGTGGGGCTGCGACAGGGATGTGTGATGTCACCTTGGTTGTTTAATATTTACATGGATGGTGTTGTAAGGGAGGTGAATGCAAGAGTTTTAGGTGGTCTGAGTCTGGTGAATGTTGATGGAGGAGAGTGGAATCTGAAGCAGCTGCTGTTTGCAGATGATACTGCGCTGGTGACTGATTCAGAGGAGAGATTGAGACAATTCGTAGAGGAGTTTGGAAGGGTGTGTGAAAGGAGGAAATTGAAAGTAAATGAGAATAAGAGTAAAGTGATGAAGTGTACGAGGTTGATAGATGGTAGGGGGATGAATATAGTTTTGAATGGTGAGTTGCTTGAGGAGGTAGATTGTTTTAAATACCTAGGGTCACATGTTGCTGTGGATGGAAGAATAGATGCAGAAGTGAAGTTTAGAATAAATGAAGTAGGAAAGGTGCTGGGAGGAATGAAAAAAGTGTTTAAATGTCGTTCGCTTAGAATGGATGTAAAGAGAAGGCTGTATGAGGGTGTTGTGGTACCGACTGCATTAGGCTGAAACATGGAATATGGGTGTAGCAGAGAGGAAAAGTTTGAATGTAATGGAGATGAGATGTCTGAGGAGTATGTGTGGAGTGACGCGTATGGATCGAGTGCGAAATGATGAAGTGCGAAGGAGAACTGGAGTTGTTCAGGAGATGGCTGGTAGAGTTGAGCAGAGGGTGTTGCAATGGTTTGGACATATGGAGAGAATGGATAATGAGTGATTGGTGAAAAAGATAACTAGATCTGATGTGAGAGGTGTAAGGCTGAGAGGAAGACCACGAATAGGATGGATGGACAGTGTGAAGAGAGCGCTGGATGCGAGAGGGATGTCTGTTGAGCAAGGAAGAGTGGCTGTGCGTGACAGAAATAAATGGAGAGAAATTGTGAATGAATAAGTGATGACGCAGCCCTGAGGGGATATTCTCCCGCATTTGGTCTGATCAGCTAGTCAGGTCAGGTGCGAGTAAGGGGATGGGTCTGTTATGATGTGGCAGGGGTAAACCAGTTCTGCTGTCGGGCCCTGCTGCGGATGTCACTGGTTGCATAGCGCAGTTGACCCTTGTGCGGTGTGATGCGGTGAGGATCTGTCCGTTCTCCCCTTTGGAGCTAAGATGTGAATGAATGTGTTTGAATGGATGAGTAAATGGAGAGTGAGTCGTCCTGTCTCGGCTACCTCCCTTTCCTTGGGGGAAGCAGCCTAGGTATATAGATAGATAGATAGACGATGTATGATACAATTTTCTATTATCGTACGGTTTGTACGATAATTTTGGGTTGAGAGCTAGCATGGCATTAAATTTTATGGCATGTACTGTATAGCTAATCGACACAGCGACTGTGGCGGGAATCAGTGTGCCACACGTACGATAATTATCGTACCTGTACGATAATATTGCCTCTTGTACGATGTACGATACAATTTTCTATTATCGTACGGTTTGTACGATAATTTTGGGTTGAGAGCTAGCATGGCATTAAATTTTATGGCATGTACTGTATAGCTAATCATGCACAGTTGTTCCTCAAATTGACAGGTGAGTAATCTTAGGGGCTAATATAATGATGATTACTGAAAATACTTCTTTTATGGTCTTGCTGAGTTATCATCTGTAAGAGGAAGCACATTTCTATGCGTTATCTATTAAAGTTCTATGGACCACATTCTGGTGCTAGTCAGACTGATTTTCTGGACTGACACAAAGGGTATTTCGTGTAACATTATTTTTGTAATGAATGAATTATGATTATACTATTATAATATTATTATCATGAGATTTTCATGGTAAACCCTAATTCTGATACAAAATAAAGTGATAAAATATATATCAAAGTAAACATCAGTACCTTGAAAATTACGGGACTGATGAAAATAATTGTAATGGGTAAGTTTTCAGTAAATACACCAAGATATTGACGACAATTTTAAAATGCTTCAGATTAGTGAGTGAATGGTTTGGCCATGTGGAGAGGATGGAATGAGAGACTAACGAGGAGAGTTTATGTGAGTGAGGTGAAGAAGGGGTAGAGGGAGGGGGAGGCCAAGGATGAGATGGAGGGGTGGAGTGGAGAGATATATGAGAGAGGGGTGTGTGAGCTGGAAGTAGGGCAGTGAAATGGCAGGAGACAGGGCGACATGTAGGCGATGTGTTTGTGGCCACCCCTTACGGGATTAAGGCGTCTGGCAATAGATAGATAGATAGATAGATAGAAAAATTAATTTAATAGTGTACGATAATTAACGAAAAAACGTTAATTTTGAAGAGCCGATACGATAATTCTCATCTAAAAGTGTGGCAACACTGACGGGAATTCAGACGTTCATAGCAAGGCGGTCCCGAGGTCCTGTGACGGCTCGAATGTTTTTCCCACCACTACTACACAGTGTCACGGTCTACAGTCTATGCCATGCCCTTCATTACCTCATCTACTAATATACAACCTTACCCTACTGTAGATACGCTTATCTTCTAACTATTATTATTTGTGTAAGCACACACACACACACACACACACACACACACACACACCTCACTGGGGCCAATATGTGTTATTCTCGATATACTGTACATACACATTTTCATTACATTCATAGGTAACAGGAGCTTTAAAAATCTGCATTTATGTTTGCAGTCATAGTCAGATTCTGTAAAAATTACTTCATACATTAATATGTTTGGTGTTTGATTTTCCTGAACATTTTCATAAGTAGCATAAGAGACAGACAGACAACCAGACACTTTATCCCTGGCCACCATACACTCTCTCCTCAGGCATGATGTATCTTTGTCCCCTTGACAGAGAGGACCTGGGAAAGTAATGGATTACGTCAATGTAGAATTAATCTGATTTTTGTTAATGGTGGAAAAAAGGAAAGTAAGATAAAGGCAAACCCCATGAGAAAATAACAGTTGAACCATGCTGATATAATAAAACCGCGTGCAGTGTGAACAAAATCAATCATATTGAAATAACAATAAATAAATCAGTCGCTGACTGTTGTCTGTGCGTCCAGTTGAGACTTGGTTTTGTTATCAGTGTCGTTCAGGCTTATCTCTGATAATTTAAGAGGCACATATTTATCAATAAAGATATCACTGCTTTAATTTGTATCTGTATAATTCGGTATCTTAAATATATAAATTAGGATTTGGGTTGGATTACAAAGTCATTTTGGTGCACGTCAACACACGACCAATCACCGCTAGAGTGCATCGCGCAATGTTACCAATTCCACCTGTCCTCAGCTGGCAAAATCAGTGCATCAGACTCCCTAAAACACGAGTAGGCTATAGTATTTGAAGTCTCTCCTGAGCTGAATAAAATCGCAGGAAAATAGTAAAATTAATACATAATCATCCACCTTCACCCTGCCTGTAGCCTACGATCAGTCAGACGGAATGTGTACTCCAGGTACATGGTGGTTCCTCATTTCTGACTGAATAAATAAACCAAGTCCTAGGATCAGTTATTCATGCATATTCTACCGGCATAGGAAAATTAGAAGCACCATTTCCTCAGGAACTTATCTTTCAAACTACATTTTTTCATCGTCTTGTATGCTATTAAAGCCAACTGTGGCGATACCATAAATTTTGTAAATAGATGTGAACTAATGGGAAGGTGTTAATAAGACAGCTAATCGCTAGTAAAACTGTGCTACGAAGCCTCTACTGTTTAAATATCGTCCCATAGGAAACACTACAAAATTTCAGTACCCTTCGGTTTATACACGTCATTAACCTGTTTTAGTAATTAAATTAGCCATTAAACGATAAAATGTTTTTTTTTTTTTTTTAATGTTAATGAGGCACTACCAGGCGACTGTACTCAGCATACAGAAGATTTATCGAGCTTCGAGTAGTTAGGGATAGCCAAAGTCAACTCCTCCATTAATATACGAAGAAAATGGTTTATCGTCTGCTAGCAGCAAGAATAAACTAAAATGTAAGTCTTTAAACTAAAAGAATTAACAACAAATATCTTTCCTGGGCTGAAATAAAGAGTCTGGTGATAACAGTAATACATTAAGTAACAACATAAACTCTTAGCGGAAGTTCCCAATTTCCAATTTTGTATCATACCAGTGTAATATGATTGTCAGATAGAAGCAAGTATGAGATGTAAAAGTACTCCCCGTACTGAAAGGGTTGAAATACTCATCTGAGGTTAGCAGGAATAAAAAAATATAACAACTCTTACTTAAGCATCTCAAATTACGCCGGTGTTATGTTATAACCTCTGGTGAGGTCCAGCGCATGCAAAAACTATCCTTAGTGAGTTAATTTATGAGGCTACCTTAATTAACCCATTCTCTCAGGAATACACCCGCTAATGAATAAACCCCTGATACGCACCACTGCAAAGCACACTTGCTTTCTTATACACTTACTGGGAACTGAGGAAAAACCTTTGTTGATACCAAAAATAAAACAATAACACGCCATTGTACTGAAGAGATTAGTTGTGGAATTCTTAAATATTTCTTTCCCTTGTAGAGGCCTGGGAAGGAAATCCTTGAGAAAACTGGTATTCTTGAAAAATTCCTTCCCTTCGTGGGTGTAAAATATTTCTTTTGAACAACAGAAATTATTGAGACGAAGGAATTATTTGGCCCATCTCTTCAACTATTATCTGGGAGTCTCTTTGAAAGTGTTACCCATGTCAGCTGAGATGTTAAGCCAAACATAAACAAAGCAGACGATTAACTGCCGCATGGCACTTCAGACGCCACCATAGATATTCAGATGATTTTATATGATCTGACACTGCAAGATCTTCTACTCTAAAGTCAGGGTCGCAGAGGATTTTGTCAAAAACATTTTGCTTGGTAATTTGACCGGAAATGGAAAATCTGTCAACAAGGTCACGCCAGTAGTTCTGCTCATGTCTTACATCTGGAAAAAGCAGGTGAGCGCAGCAATGCTGGTATATGAGACGAATGATAAGAGAAAATTCTTTTGCCTGTAAAAAACAAGACTGAAACTCATGCTACCATTCAGCAAGTATTATTTATACTTAAAATATAGGTCTTAAGGAATTGACGTCTCTGTAATCTTGCCTAGACTGGCCTTTTTGGCTGAATACAATCTACCAAATTTGGGAAAGGAGAGCTCCCACACCTCAAATGTGATTTGCTTTAATTATCCAGCATGAGAGATGCGTGCTTAGAAACACGAGTTTACATCATACAAAATATCAGCATGCTGGGTCATCTCATCTTAACAAGTATACTAACCTGAAAACTTTTCCTTCCCTTCCAAAGAAATGTTAATGTATACCGAAGAGTAAGAAAATTCCTTTGATGGGAAGGATTGGTTTGTGGAAGGAATTATTTTTAAGAATACGATAGTGAGTCACCCATTCTCCCAGGAAAAAGGAATTTAATGGACGCATCAGATACTCTTCATCACAAAGCACATTTCCGGTCTTAAGCTGAATGAATTAGTCTGACGGTAGAAAGAAGTTCATACAAATCATCTGCATTAATGGAGATTACCCCTAACCCCACCACTATGGCAAGTCTCCCAATACTTAATTTAATTCGTCTGTTGGTAGCAGTGGCAAGATTATTCTGCGTATTTCAATGACTTTTTTTACCGGTGACCTAGCTTATACTGAATAGGATCAACAATATCATGAATTAAATTTGTCATACTGAAGGGATTTGTAGAATATGCTTGAAACTCCTTCACTACGCTCATGCAAGCAACTTGTACATGTTATTACTGTCTCATAATCTACTGCATTACTAGGTAATTAATTTTATATGTTTATCATTTTCGTCTTTATCAGAGTTTTTAACATATGAAACAAACTATCAATAGTAGACTGTAATTCGGTAATAATATTTTACAGTCGCTTTTATATCGTTACCATTGTTACTCTGTAACAAGAGGCCGGCCTCCTTGCGACCAACAGCTCTGGTGCTGTTGAGTTTCCTTCCTTTGCCTTCAGCTCTCCCTCGCTACCTCACCTCTTCCTTTCTTCGTTTCTTTCTTCTCACAGTCATCTCTGATTTCTTTTCCACTCCTTCGTTTTTTTTTCCTATTTTTACCCTGCTTCTTTTATCCTACTTACCCCTTCCCTCTTCTCCCCTACCTCACCCTCCACCCTCGTCTTCCATTTGCCCTTCCTTTACCTTCCCTCTTCCTTCCGGCTTTCAATCCTCCTCCTTCCCTTTTGCTATATCATCCTCCCCCCCCTCTGTCTGTCTGTCTGTCTCTCTCTCTCTCTCTCTCTCTCTCTCTCTCTCTCTCTCTCTTTTTCCTCTTCCTCTTACAGTTCCTTCTTCTTTCCTTCTTCTTTTTTCTTGCTCTCCCTATTCCTTTTTCTTCCTTCCCTCTTCCTCCTGTTATCATCGCCTGTTAAGACTTACTAGTATGTCCTCATTTGGCGTACAGTGTACGGTTGTAACTCACTGCACAGAATAAAAATACGGTCTCATCATGTATGAACCTTGAGTAACACCTTCCTTAAATATAATTTTAGTACACACACACACACACACACACACACATATATATATATATATATATATATATATATATATATATATATATATATATATATATATATATATATATATATATTCATTCCTTCATCATCCAATCCTACGTTGCCCCATTAGGAGGGTAGGAGCCCGGGGCTTGGCAAGTTGGTCCTGACATTAAGATGAGAGTGACCAGCCTCACTCATTCCTGAGTGGCATTACGTGGGCAATAAACCCAAACCATTCCTTGGATATAAACCTTCACCGGCTCAATCCGACTGAAGTGCAAAATTTACCCATTAAACCACCAGGCGCCACAATTTGGTTATATGGTTACCACCCAGCGTAGTAAATGGTTTCCTGGTGTACAGGAAACCATTTGGCTTGTCACTCAGTGTAGAGTCACCCACAGGCAGAAGGAAGAGGAAAGAATGAAGGATATATATATATATATATATATATATAGTGTAGAGTCACCCACAGGCAGAAGGAAGAGGAAAGAATGAAAGAAAGAAATATATATATATAGATATATATATATATATATATATATATATATATATATATATATATATATATATATATATATATATATATAAGAGGCAGGGAATTTCTGTAACCAGTGATTTCATGATGTTCCTAGGGAATTTGTGAAATGAGTTTAGATTAGGATGGGTTAATTAAGGTTAGGTTTAATCTGCAGTTAGGTAAGGCAAAGATAATATAGGTTAAACTTAGGTTAGGTTAGGTTAATCAAAATGAACGCATAACATAACTTAGCATTTATCGAATTAACCGGACCTAACTTAGACTAACCTAAAAAAAAAAAAAAGATTATCCCAGCCTAAATTAACCTAACCTTAATTAACCCATCCTAATTTAAACTCATTTCACGAATTCCCTAAGGATTTCATGAAATCACTAGCTACACAAATTCCCTGTATCATATATATATATCAAGGTGCTTGTCTGGCCACTATTTCTCTTTTTTAAGCATGAAAAGTAGTTGCTATTTCATTTCCTAGACCTACTGGTAGATCATTTGCTGCTATGGTAGGGAGAGAAATTAGGTTTAAATGGGAGAAACAACAGTGTTACTGCATTTCAGTTTCAGGCCAAATTTTCATTGATTTTGTTTGTCTTGTAGCTTATAGGCCCAGTTACAACAGCAGAGATGTCTCATCATATGCACAACATTTTCCTAATGCTGTTTCTTTTCTGTCATAAGTGATTTAGAATAATTAGGTTAAGTTAGTTGAGGATGAGTTCAGTTGATACAACATAGGAGGAAATGTAGGGAGTAAATTTGTAGTTCTGGACAACAAACCTTAACACAACCTACCTGTATCCTCAACTGACCTAGCCCATCATAACCTTGGCTATCAAAATCTGACCTATCATACTCAAAGTGTTATTGTGGGGAAGCCCGTCGTGAGTGGATTTTCCGCTGCTGCATGTTACTGTAGGGTACCTTTGCACCTCCCAGGTTTGGTGTCATAATCTGAAGAAATTTGGGCATTGGTTCATTGCTCAAGGGATATTATGGGGGAAAAGTGACTGACAAAAAAAAAATAAATAAATAACCTGTACTTGCCAAGCCGAAGTTAGACTGCCATAATCTTCATTCCTAACCACATACTTTACAGAACGGTACTCACTTAGCAACCACAGCGACAAGAAACCGTAGGTTATAGCCTATAATGTTACAGGAAATCTGTGAAACTAGTCAATTTGTGAAATCACTAGTCAGTCTGTGAAATGGATTTTTAGACCAAGATGATATTGGTTAGATTTTAGTTAAAGTCAGGTTAGGTTTGGTTTAATATGGCTAGGGTTAACTAGATTGGATTAATTTAGATTATGCTCTGTCCAAATTACCAAAACCTAGTCATAGCTTTTATTAAACAGACCTATACTAGCTAGACCTAACATTACTCGAACATTACCTAACCTAACCCAATCCTTCTCAAATAACATTGTATATTAACCTCACATAACTACAATCTCCATTTATACTACAGTACTATAACCCACATCAACCCAACCTAAGTTACTAGGTTGACTAGGGCTTTCATAAAAATACATTTTTCACACATTCCGAAGAATATAAAATTTACCTGCAAACAGACAACCTGACTTACTTCAGGTCAGTAACTATTAGGGTTAAAACGGAATATATTCAAATACTATTAACTGAAGTACTGCAATACCACTAGCTGAAGCTGGTGGGTTAGGCTTACACTAGGAGTGACTGATCCAACAGTAATCACACTGATTTGTTTTTACAGTATATTGATACATATAATACTTAGATGCATTGAGCAAACAACTGCAACATTTGACACACGTTGGAGCAGCATGAAGTGTCATATTGTAGCTAAATGTATTGAAGAAGCAGTATTCAACAGTATGTGTCTGCCGCCGAGTTGACTACATCCACATACCATGCATATTCCCCACTTACGTCATTATTACTAGAATATGATATCTTGCTACCCAACAACTACTTTTGACGCAAACCATTCCACTCCAGATAAGGTAATGAGGCAGTAATTCATATAAATATGAGCAAGGAGCACCACACACATCATCCACGACTTGTTGTTGTCCAACAAAGGAGCCTTTTGATTGCTAGGATTCCCCTGACCCTGCCGGTCCCATAAGGCGCTAACAAGGAATGTTTTCCAATATGGCTTCAAACAATGGAGCTTTTGAGCATGCACCTTTAAAGGAAAGGCGATGTGTAAAGGCGCCTTTGGCACAAAATGCGCCGTTATATGTTTAGAGTGTCCGGCCCGTTTATTACAAAAAAGACAGAGAAACTCGAGAGGGTACAGTGAAGGGTGATAAAACTGATAGCAGTACCGTGATTGAGAAATAAGGCATATGACGAACGTTTAAAAGAGCTGAATATGTCTGTCTTATATAAGAGATATGAGAGTATACTACTCAGGGATTTCAGTCAATTATTTACAAAATTAGTTCACAACAGATCGATCGAATTATACGAGAGGCACTTCACATAAATTTATTAGCAAGCCTTTTATCTCACACTTCAAAAAGTTTAATCTATCCCTTCGACGTGGTAAATTCTTATAGTATACTGAAATACAAAAACCGACTGGGTAAGTATTTGTCCCCTAAACCCCAATTAAACATGTTGACTTCTGTATAATTAGCTTTTGAAATATGATGTTTTACAGTACAAACAAAGGAGGTCGTAATGCAGAACATATCATCAGTAAAGCATGATTACTTATGATTAATATGTTTATTATTAATGTTGTCTTACACACAAACAT
Source organism: Coenobita brevimanus (assembly GCF_032717465.1). NCBI lineage: Eukaryota > Metazoa > Arthropoda > Malacostraca > Decapoda > Coenobitidae > Coenobita > Coenobita brevimanus. Next base: position 15,387,449 of record NC_137058.1, read on the forward strand.
AGAAGCCATAACTACAGAGCAACAACACTATGTTCCTTATTTTGACTGGATATATATATATATATATATATATATATATATATATATATATATATATATATATATATATATATATATATATATATCATCCAATCCTACGTTGCCCCATGAGGAGAGTAGGAGCCCGGGGCTAAGCAGTTGGTCCTGACATTTAAGATGAGAGTGACCAGCCTCAATCATTCCTGAGTTGCATTACATGAGCAATGAACCCCAACCATCCCTTGGATATAAACCTTCACCGGCTCAATCCGATTGGAGCGCAATAATTACTCACTAAACCACCAGGCGCCAAAATTTGGTTATATGGTTACCACCCAGCTTAGTAAATGGTTTCCTGGTGTACAGGAAACCATTTGGCTTGTCACTCAGTGTAGAATCACCCACAGGCAGAAGGAAGAGAAAGAATGAAGGAAAGAAAGACAGAAGAGGAAGTATATATATATATATATATATATATATATATATATATATATATATATATATATATATATATATATATATATATATATATATATATATATATATATATCGTTTCGTTTTTTAAAGGCTCCAACATCTATCTATCTATCTATCTATAGCCCGACGCCCTAATCCCGCAAAGGGTGGCCGCAGACAAAACGCCTCCAAGTCACTCTGTCACCCACCATTTGACTACCCTCCCCCCAACTCACCCCCCTCCTCCCCCATATACCTCTCAACTCCATCCCTCCACCTCATCCTTGGTCTACCCCTCCCTCTCCCTCCCTCCACCTCACCTACATACACCCTCTTAGTCAGTCTTTCATTCTCCATTCTCTCCACATGTCCAAACCACCTCAGTGTATTTCTCCTAATCTTCTCAACCACATCCACATCTACCCCACAACGTTCCTTCACTTCTTCATTCGTCAACCTGTCCCTCCACGTCACTCCACATGCTCCTCTCAAGTAACTCATTTCCACTGCTCTCACTCTTGACTTGTTCCCCTCTTGCAAGGTCCACGCCTCGCTTCCATACGTCAGGGTAGGGATCACAGTGCCATCATGCAGTGACTTCTTAACTTCCATACTCACCTCCCTATTTCTCATCACTGCTTTCAGTGTACCAACAACCTTCCCTGCTGTACCCTTTCACGTACTTCATCCCCCAAAGTTCCATCCTTACTCATCACACTACCCAAGTACTTGAATGCACTCACATTCTCCATATCCTCACCATCCAACCTCACTGCACCCTCTGTGACTTCATTCCTCTCAAACACCATAACTTTACTTTTGTTTACATTAACTTTCAGCTTCCTCCTCCTACACACTGTCCCAAATTCATTCACCAAACCTTGCAACTCCCATTCATCTTCACTCAACAATACTGTATCATCAGCAAACAGCAACACCGGAAGCTTCCAAATCTCACCCTCATTCATTAGGGCCAGCCCCACATCCACTGCCCTACCTTGCACCTCCTTTACAACCCCATCCATATATATATTAAACAGCCATGGAGACATCACACACCCCTGTTTCAGTCCCACATTGAGATCAAAGAACTCACTCAGCTCACCATCCACTCGCACCGTAGCTCTAGCTCCCTCGTACATACTCTTCACAGCACTCAACAATTTCCCCTCCACTCCATATATTCTTAATACCTTCCACATACCTTGCCTATCTATTCTGTCATAAGCTTTCTCCAAGTCCATGAAGGCAGCATACACTTTCCTTCCCTTCTCTACATACTTCTCCACTAAACATCTTTGAACAAACATCTGATCTACACACCCTTTTCCCTTCCTAAATCCCCCTTGTTCTTCTCCAACTAGCTCCTCTGTCATATGCCTAACCCCATCAATGAGTATTCTGCCATATATTTTACCAGTCACACTAAGAAGGCAAATACCCCTATGGTTACCACATACTTCTCTCTCCCCTTTTCCTTTGTACAGAGGAACAATTATACCTGATTTCCAGTCCTCTGGAACCCTTCCCTCTTCCCAAGCCAATCTACACAACTTCCATATCCACTTCACAACAATCTCACCCCCATACCTAAGCATTTCACCACACACTCCATCAATTCCTGGGGCCTTTCCCAGCTTAATCTTCTTCATCGCTTCCACTACTTCCGCCCTACTGATCTCTTTCTCCCTCCTCCCATCTCTTCTTCTCCAAGCCATTCCCCAACCACTTATACTCACACTGCTCTCACTCTCTACATTCAACAAATCCTCAAAGTGCTCTTTCCATCTCCTCAATTTCTCTCTCTTCTCCACCAACAATCTTTTATTCCTATCTTTCACTCCCCTATTATTTCCCCTTTCACACTGCCTTAATTTCTTTACCTCCTTCCAAAACAATTTCTTACTGTCCCTCCATTTCACACTCAGAATCCTCCCAAACTCTTCATCCACTTTCTTCTTACTCTCCTTCACCAGCCTCTTAACCTCCCTTCTCCTGCTCACATATACCTCTCTCTTCTCTCTCTCATCTTCTCCCCTACCTCTACTCGCCAACCATTCACCATATGCCTTCTTCTTTTGTTCCACAGCTCGTTTCACCTCATCATTCCTCCATGCTGTCCCTTGCACACCCTTGCATCTCCTCCTCACTCCACAAACCGCCTCACATGCTGCGCCTATCTCTTCCGTGAATATCTTACATACGACTTCCACCCCTTCCATCTGCTCTAGGTCATACCTTCCCAATCTTTCTTCCACTATGCTCTTATACTCTGTCATTTTCTCACTATCTTGCAATTTCTCCACTCTTCTCACAGGAGCTGCTTCCTCCTGTCTTCCCCTTCGCCTCCTCAACCACTTTCTTTGCATCTTTACCGTGGCCATCACTAAGTGATGGTCCGAGACTCCATTCCCCCACCCTCTCCACACTCTTGCATCCAACACTTGTCTTCTCATTCGCTCATCCACACACACGTAGTCTATCATTGCCTTTCGTTCAGCAAGTTCACCATCCATCCTCCTCATTACTCTCCATGTATACCGGTGGATCATCTTATGACGAAAGTAGGTGTTGGCTATTGCCAACCCCTTACAAGCACAGATGTCCACCAAAGCACTACCATTCCCATCTACTTCAGCTGGCACACCCAACTGACCAACCACTCCATCCACTCATACATTCCCAACTTTGCCATTCATGTCTCCAATCAACAGCACTCTCTCGCTCCTCTCAAACTTGTCCATACATGCTTCTACTCTCGCCCAAAACTCATCTTTCACTCTTGCCACTCGATCCTCTGTTGGAGCATACACACATACAATCGCCCATGCTTGTATACCTACTTTCATCCTCACCCATACAATCCTTGCACCCACTGTTCCATACTCTCTTATATTCTCCTTCCACTTCTTGCTTATCATCAGACATACTCCCTCTCTTGCCTTCTCATTCTCACTGACTCCCGCACATATACCTACACCATATTCCCATTCTCTCACCCTTTCACCTTTCCATTTAGTTTCAGTCAATCCACATATATCCACTTTTGTATCCTCAAGCACCTGAACAATCTCTCTCTCCTTCACTTCATCATTCACTCCTCTCACATTCCATATTCCCACCCTAAGAATGTCCTTTGTCCGTTCCCTAGTCGTCAACGTATGGTCCGTCCGGGTCCGAGGCGCTTTATTCGCTTTTTTAGTTAGTTCTTTTTACGGGGTGGGGCACTAACCCACCACCAACCCTTTTAGTCGCCTCGTACGACAAGCAGGGATACTGGGGGAGTATTCTTGAAACCCCCCCTACCCCCAGGGGGTATATATATATATATATATATATATATATATATATATATATATATATATATATATATATATATATATATATATATACCCCCAGGGGGTATATATATATATATATATATATATATATATATATATATATATATATATATATATATATAACGTTTCGTTTTTAAAGGCTCCAACATGCTTGCATGCGTCGGCCTTCGTCACCTAATGGCAGCTCTCCATGCTGCACGATCCATTGCAGCCTCCCTGTTCAGTCCCTTAACCCTGAGGTCACACTTAATGACCTCGCCCCATGTCTTTCTCGGTCTACCCCTGGTAACCCCACCCCCAATATTAACATTTCTCACCTTCCTCACCCAATTATCGTCCCCCATCCTCTCCAAATGTCCAAACCATCTCAATCTACCTCTCCTCATCACAACACCAATACACTCCAGTCACATCCTACCTCTCAACTCTTCCATCGTGAACCCAGCCCCCCCAGACCTTAGACGCAGGGACGCACTACACATCCAACTAATCATTGTCATTTCTGTATGTCTGAGCCGGCGAATATCCTCCTCCTTCACTGCCCAGGTCTCACTACCATACAGCATTACACTCCTAACACATGCACATGCTGCATATATATATATATATATATATATATATATATATATATATATATATATATATATATATATATATATATATATATATATATATATATATATATATATATATATATATATATATATATATATATATATATATATATATATATATATATATATTTGCCGGTTTTATAGTGTAGAATTTGGTTTCCTTTCATCCTCTCCCATGAAATTTCGTGTTAGCGCGTCTGTGCTGCATGGTAATCAGTTTCACTGTTTGCTGCCGACTTTGGCTGGAGTGTTCGATGAGAGGTAGAGGGGAACAATTTTTCTTATCCCGGCAGTTATAACTGATCTTATATATAACACACAACATAGAAAGAACCAATAGGGTTCCTGCTGTTTGCTTTTCTTTATATTTCTTTGTAACCAATATCCTTATTCTTCATCTGCCTCTTCCTTTCTTTCTCCTCCCTTTCTCTGCGCTTTCTCCCCTCCTCCTTCCTTCTTCTTCTCCCTCTTCCATGTTTTCCTTTCCCATCCTCTTCTATCATCATCCGCCCTCTCCTCTTCCTTTTCCATCTTCTTCCTCTCACCTTTCTTACCATCCCTCTTCCATCACTTTATCTCTCTCTCTTCCATCTTTCTCTTAATCTTCCCCCTTCCTTTTTTCCCTCTCCTTCCTCCCAATTCTTCCATTCTTTCTTCCTTGTTCTTCTTTTACCTTCCCTGTTATTCTTCTCCCTCTTCCCTCTTCTCCTTCATCTTCCCCCTAGCACTCCATTCTCCGATCCCCCTTTCCTGCCTCCGCCTCTCCGAGTCTCTCTCCTTATTGTGGCCTGGCCGTAGAGAAGTTAGCATCTCCACAGGCCCACATACGGGGTGTTTAGGTAAGAGTGACATATGCCAGCCGCACACACACACACACACACACACACACACACACACACACACTTACGAATACTCTTGCAGTACCACTGCAGCTGCTTGCTTCATTCTTCTTCCTGTCCTTTCCCTTAGCCATTTCACCATCCTCATCTCCTCCTCACTCTTCTCTCTCCTATTTTTCTTTCCTCTTTCATACTCCTCCCCTTCCACTCCGAGTCTAGCAGCCTCTTTTCTCCTTCCTCCTTTCCGTATCTGCCCTACTCCCCCAGTCCTACCCTATTGTTCTTTATCTGTTTCTCAGGGTTGGCATTATTTAAATCAAGTGATTTAAAACAGTGATTTAAATCATGATTTAAATCAGCAATTTTTGAAAATTTTTGTCATAAATGTCATAAATATAAAAAAATATTTCATGTATAATTTCACAAAGTTTTATTTACTCATTTTCTCCCAAAATAAATGCATTGCCTAGCATATGTTTATTTCTTATTCATAATATATTATATATTTTTTACTTATACAATAGGCCTAATAGGATGAACATGAAAGTTATCAGTTGTATAATCCAGCTGAAAATATGAAAATCTGTGGTGAAAACCAGAACAGGGTAAGTATGACTTGAACAGGAATAGAACGTGTGAGTGTGGAGGACAGGACTACCAGCTGCTTACCATCAGTCATCAGTGGAACCCGGTACAATTCAGGACTCTGGAGGAGTACAGTACTAGGAAACCTTGGTGCGACATATTGTATTGGTTTATCTGTTATTTACATATTTCTTAGTTTCGTTAACCACTCTAACCTTTGATAAGCCTGGAGTTATTGCATACCAGCAATTTTAACAAAACCTAACACCATATGGAATTCTTGTTAAATAACAGTATTTTCATTTTTATTTAGACAACAGCCAACAAATTCTGCCTAAGGAAATTTCATACAGGCATGTGTTTAGCTGGATTGTTAGACTTACATGATGAGGTGTACTGGCTTCTGCATACTAAAAATGAGGGTGAAGAAGTGATGTCTATCCAAAGTGGCAACCAGTTACATTCTCATTGCCCAAACTAAAATGAACAGACTATACTCTGTGTCATGGACTCGGGCACAAATTGCCAACAAAGTGGATGTATGGCTTTAATTCTCATTTGAAAAGTATGGGATTTGGTGAGGATGAGGAACTTGATTCTCCATACATAAACTTTACCATTATTTAAAGCTGTGCCTAATATTATGGCAGAAATTAAACAGTGATACAGATGTGTGCCAGAGATGGTGACTTAGAGTATAGGCTACTGTAGACAGTAAGGTACTGAAACACATATAACCTCTCACTAATTTGGGACGTTATATATTTATGACATTTATGACATATATGACTGATTTAAATCACTGTCTTGTCATAAATCATGACACGCTTTTTTCCAACCCTGCTGTTTCTCCTCCCATCCGCTCCATTCCCTTTTTACTCCCTTTTCTTTTCTTCAGTACCTGCTTACCTATCTGTCTCTGTCTCTCCTTCTCTCTGCTCCTTCCTCTCGCTTCCCCGCAAGATGTTCCTCTATCTATTGCTCTCCTCTCCCTCTTAATATCACCTCTTTCACTCCCCTCTCTCCTTCCTTCCCTTTATCTTCCTATCTCCTTTCCCCATCCCAGTTTTACGTTCCTCTCTCCTCTTCCCCTCCACTCACATTCACCCCTTTCCTTTCCTGTCTCTGCCTTTCCACTACTCTCCTCCCCTCCCTCATCCTATTTCTCTCGTCTCTCCCATTTCTCTTCAATCCTCTCTCTTCCATATTCCCCGATATCTCCGTCTCTGAATCTTGTATGCCTATTCCTCCTTCTCTCCCTCTGCCTTCCACTCTCACCCCTTTCCTAATCTGCCTCACTCTTCCCTTTTGTTATTTCCTCCCTTTTTGTCATCCGTTACTGTAATCAAACTTTTTATGTTCCCTTGCCTCTCGCAGTCACTCAGCTCTCTCTCTCTCTTTCTTTCTTTCTCTCTCTCTCTCTCTCTCTCTCTCTCTCTCTCTCTCTCTCTCTCTCTCTCTCTCTCTCTCTCTCTCAACATATCTAGGTATCTATTCTCCTTCTTCACCCTCGTTTAGTTACTCCCCTTTCCCTTCCTTGTCTCTCTTCCAATCTTCATTACCATTGCACTTCTATATTCATCTCTCTCCATCTCTTCGTCTCTCTCTCTCTCTCTCTCTCTCTCTCTCTCTGTATGTGTGTGTGTGTGTGTGTTAGATTTTTCTTCCTTTTTCGTAATCCTTTACTCGCCTTGAATCCCACACTCTTTTTCCCTTCCCTTGCCTCATGTGTCTCTTCCTGCCTTCGTCTCCTTCCCTCCCTCCCTCCCTCCCTCTGTCTGTCTGTCTGTCTGTCTCTCTCTCTCTCTCTCTTTTCCTGCCTCTTCTTCCTCCCCATCCTCACTGTATAGAAGTTGGCTGTCGTTTTTCCTTATCTTCTCCTCACACCCCTCCCACACTCCAGTATCTGTCCCTCTCTTCCTCGCTTTATTCCTCTCTGCATCTCCTTCTCCCTCTCTGCATTAACCTCATCGTCACTGGTCCCTTTTCTCTATTTAGTTCCTCCTTCTCTTTCCGTAACTATCAGCCTTTCCCTTTGCTCGCCGTTTTTAGTCCTCTTCTTGTAATAGCTCACTTCATTATTCCCCTCCCCTCGTCTCACCTCACCCTTTGTTTGTCTGTCTGTCTGTCTGTCTCTCTCTCTCTCTCTCTCTCTCTCTCTCTCTCTCTCTCTCTCTCTCTCTCACTTCTCCTGTTTACGTTTCCTTTCCGTCTGTCTGTATCTCCCGTCTCCCACGATTTTCAACTATTTCCATATATTAGCTGGGTAGGTCGCTCTCGTGCATGTGCTTATGTACACCCGGCAACAGTTCTGCCTGGGCCCCCCAGTATCGAGATATAGTAGATGTGGCAGCAGTGTGTGTGTTTGTTGGTTTGTATATGCTCGAAAAATGTTCGGATCGTCAACTCTCTCACTCCACTGTGAACGTGAATCGGCCTTTGTCAGCAGTTTTAATTAAAAGACAAATCCTCTTTAATCTGTGCTGATAATGCTATATACTGATTACTTAATGACCTGAGAGAGAGAGAGAGAGAGAGAGAGAGAGAGAGAGAGAGAGAGAGAGAGAGGGAGGGGAGAATAAGTTATGTAGGATACCCAATCATCGTGGAATATATTGTAACGGGTAGCAATGCAACAATATTTCATTTTTTTTATTGTTGTTAGGAATACAAAGTGTCAGTAACCTGAAACGATCCACAATAATGACTGGGAAAACTATTATCATGTCCAATACAAACAACCTAGCTGTTCGTCCCCCCCAACTCCGACCCACCTGCCGTCGTGACCTCCCGTCTCTCCCCCATAACCACACACCGCCATCTATGGAGTGAACTCAAAGGCCGAATCACGTTCACAATGGAGTGAGAGAGTTGACGATCCGAACATTTTTCGAGCATGTACAGACGAACAAACACACACACTTCTGCCACATCTACTATATTTCGCTACTGGGGGGCCCAGGCGGAACTGTTGCCGGGTGTACGTGCAAGCAAATGGAATACACACTCCTACATCAATGGATCTACACACACGAACAAATTATGCAAAGATGCACATAGATTCAGTTATTTTCCTCTTCTCATATCCTATCCATTATACACACACACGTACGGGATACAGTAAGTACCCAGGCAAATTTATTCACTCACTTAGCTTCACCTTAATTTGGGTACACACACACACACACACACACACACCAGGCGTCAGAGAGTAAACACTTCGTATCACCTCGCTCCGAGTTGAACACTCCACACAACTGGCTATAAATAGTATCTTTATACGAGTCAAGCTCTGTACGGGGTTTGTTTAAATGGTATTATAATATATTAGAGCAAGTCTAAGCAAACTGTTGCCCAGATAATAGAATATAACTGGTTAGTGCAGGAATGTGTTGATCAAGTCACAGGACTCACAGCTGTTTCGACTACCGGACGGCACCATAGGCGAGTTAAGGTGCACAAATTATAAGTAAAAACATTTTCTTTTCATATTATTAACATAAAAAGGACCACCTTATTAAGTGAAGTGAATATGGAAGGAGCTGGGATGAGAGAAAGGGGTAAACAGGATGATTTCTACCAGGAACTAGTCGAAATGGAAACATTCTACAAATTAGTAGAATGGGTGAACAGATTGGAAAGGGTATTTCAAAGTAAAATGGATGGCATTAAGAGTAATGTAGGAAAGAGTAAAGTGATGATTCCTGAGAGAGAAGGTGGCTCCCAGTGCGATGTTACAGTGAATGGAGAGAGACTAGAATTGATGAGAGTTCAAATATCTGGGTACAGTGATAGAAAAGAAAGGAGAATGTGCAAAAGAGGTGGAAAGTAAAATGACATAAGGAAGAAAAGTAGCTGGTGCAATGAAGGCCTTGATAAGAAACAGAGGTTTGAGTGTTGCAGCTGCACGAGGCTTACATGAAGGAGTGTTAGTGCCATCTTTAATATATGGATGTGAGACCATGGTGTGGCATGAAAATGAAAAGTCAGTAGTAAGAGCAGTGGAGATGGGACTCCTGGGGAATGTATGTGGAGTACAGAGGGTGGATAGGATTGGAAATAATGTGATTCGTGAAAGATGTGGAGTGAGGAAGTCGGTGGACACCAGAATCGAAGAGAGTGCACTGAGATGGTATGGTCATGTGGAGAGAATGGATAACAATAGAGTGGTGAAAAGGGTATATCTGAGCGAATTTGAAGGAGGGAGGAGGCGCGGTAGGCCAAGGAGAAGGTGAAAAGATATGGTGGATGAGTGTGTGAGGAAGAGAGGTTTGGAAGTCGGTGAGTCTAGGGAAGTGACAAGGGATCGAGCTGGCTGGGTAAATGTTGAGAGAAGAAGTGCATGATCCGGGATTTCGCACTCCTTTTTAACTTGGCAGCGTCCAGATTGACTCTATCGAATACCTTTATGTGACGCTACAGAACGTGGTGAATGTTTTTGCCTTATCCAATAGACGGAGGATTCCGGGTTCTTGAATGATGAGTGTATGGAAGCATGGCCCATTAGACTGGGCAAATTTGGGCTGTCTGGACAATACTACTCCTCACCCTGCCCTAGGGTAGGAAAAGAGGTTCGGATGATGATGATGATGATGATGATGATGGTACATATCACATATAATATATATATATATATATATATATATATATATATATATATATATATATATATATATATATATATATATATATATATACAGTATCTATCTGTCCTTCTATCTATCTATTTATCTATCTATATACCTATATATCTATTTAGATAGATACCTATATATCTAGATAGATAGATAGATAGAACATAATGACAGCTGACATCTCCAAATGCGATGGCGTCACTTGAATTTTTCTAAAATATGTCTATTCTCTGAGCTCCTCCCCTCCCAATCCCCCCTCTCCCTCCAAGCTCTCCACCATCTGCTGAGCGCATATGACTGGGCTGGTAGACTCTCTCACTCTCTCTAATGCATAACCAGTTCACGGGAAAATCTTGTATTTCTCAAAGTTTGCTTCATGTCTAACGTCTAATTATGAGTACATATGATTTGTAGTGTATGTCTAACATTAGAATAATTGATGTGTTGGGATCAGTCGGACTAAATGTAGACCCTACTCCCAGCATCACAGAGCAGCAAGGAATACGGATCTGTAGTAACAGTTAATGAGATGCTGCTTCTGCTTCTGAGTGTGTGTGTGTGTGTGTGTGTGTGTGTAAGATTAGGGGAAGGTCGGGTTCAGGGCGCACACCAACGTTTGGTAGGTCACCATCACCACCACCACCACCAACAACAACAACAAAAACTGAGAATCACTGCTCTATAATACTGTACTGTGAAAGTAAACGAAAAGAAATGGCATCTAAAGCTATCATCATAATCATCACTACGTCAATTGTCATTAAAACCATAATCACTATACAGCTACACCTATCATCACAATCATCACTACCACAAATATCACAGGCATCATACTCATCACTACCACAACAACTGCACCAGTTTTATCACATTTTCTGCTACCAAAACTACCACAGCTACCAATGCCTTCATAATCACCATTACTACGACTAATATTATCATCATTATTATTACTGTACAACCATTACTACTACTAGAGCCACTATCAGTATAGACGTCACTACTACAGCTACCACTATCATAAGCATCACTGCTACAATTACCACTGCCATAATCGTCATATCACAACTACGATTGTAATCCTATAGTCATCACTACTATAACCATCACTATCAAAATTATCACTATAACAACTGCAATATCACAGGCTAAACACAATTCCCACCTTCATCCGTATTACTTGTGTGGTCAAAAATTATAGAAATCTTACCTATGTTATTTTCTAGCTACAATATCAGGCGTTTGAATTTACCTGGGAAGACCCTTGCGGTATTAGAGCCAAGAAAAAACAGTTTCAAAGCACAGACAACAAACAACAGGTATTGTGGTTCCATTGTGTCTATAATTAGTTTGAGGTGTGAGACGCATTAAGCTATGATTATTAGCAGTAGAGCACACACACACACACACACACACACGAGAGGAACCATACAAGGTGTCTGGGAAGAGGGAGAAAGGCGTAAGAGATCAGGAGGCTTCTCGTAGTAGTTGTGACGACCACTCTGTATCCAACCTTTGTTCCTCAGGACGCTTCTCGGTGGAGTGCTACAGCACTTACGCCAGTTTCCTCACTTACTGAGGTGCTCGAGATCAGATCGGTGAGGCCCTGTTGTCCAACACCTGTTGCCCGAGATCAGACCACGGAGCGGCATACCAGCTGACCCGCTGACCGAGATTTGACCTACGACGGCCCAGGAAACCTGTTGGATGATATCAGATCGATGACGGCCCAGGAAACCTGTGTGGCGAGGTCAGATCGAGGACAAGCCAGGAAACTTGTTGGACGAGAGCAGGTCGAGGACGGCCCAGGGAACCCGTGGACCTAGATCAGGTCGAGAACGGCCCAGGTTACTTGTTGGACAAGATCAGATCGAGAATGGCCCAGGTAACCTGCTGGACGAGATCATCGAGAACGAATCAGATGACCTTTTGGCTGAGACCAGATCAAGGACGTCCCAAGTAACCTGTTGCTTGAGACCAGTTCAGATACGTTCTAGGTGACCTGTTGGCTGAGATGAGATCGAGCACGTGGCAGTTGACCTACGGGACTAGATCGGATCAAAGAAGCCCTGTGGACCTGTTGGCAGAGATCAGATCGAGGACGCACCAGTTGGCCTGCTGGGCTCGATCAGATCAAAGAGGCCCAGTGAACCTTTTGGCAGAGATCAGATCATGGACGTGCCAGTTGGCCGTCTGGAATCGACTTGATCAAAGCAGTCCAGTGGACCGTTCAGTAGGCCGAGATCAGGTCGTGGATCTGCCAGTTGACCTAACGTACTCGATTGGATCGTAGAGGCCTAGTGGTCCTGTTAGCCGAGACCAGATCGAGGAAGGGTCAGTCAACTTGCGGGACTCGATCGGATCGAAGAGGCCCAGTGGCCCTGTTGGCTTAGATCAGAATGGGGACATGTCAACTGACCTGCCAAAGTAGACAGGATCAGAAAGGCCCAGTGGCCCTACTGGCCGAGATCAGATCTAGGATTTGCCAAATGACATGCTAGACTAGTTCAGATCGAAGAGTCACGGTGGACCTATTGGCGAAGATTGGATCGAGAATGCCACAGTTGATCTGTCGCCCGAGATCAGATCGATGACGCGTCACCTGACCTCACTTAGTTACCACACACACACACACACACACACACACACACACACACACACACACACAGCCTCTCTGTCTCGGTGGACTAGGCCTGCTCGACTGCTCTCCCTGCAGGTCGTGGCGGGGACACCACTGTAAAAAAAACGAGCCAAGACGCTACCTCCTGGGTGGCTTGGAAACGCGTCCACACACACAACCAGACACACCGTGAGTATCAAAATATGGGTCGCGACCCGAAGGTGGGTCATGAGGGGAATTTCCATGGGTGGCAGACAAGGCTGGGAATCGTGCCGCTATTAGTAGCGATGGTGGTAACGCCATTACTTTTTTAAGCCAGTAGCGGAACTGAGAGCGCAGCTACTTTTTGGCCGTACTCACGCGTTACCATGCTCCACGCTACTCACGCTACGAATACTGGTCTGGAGTCGGTGGGTACATACAGATATGCCAACGGTTTGTTTGTATTTATTAACAACGAAATATAATACTTTCATCTATCTATCTATCTATCTTTTGCCAGACGCCTCAATCCCATTTGGGGTTGCCACAAACAAATCGCCTCCAAGTCGCCCTGTCTCCCGCCATTTCACTGCCCTGCTCCCAACTCACACACCCCTCTCTCATATACCTCTCCACCCCATCCCTCTATCTCATCCTCGGCCTCCCCCTCCCTCTTCCCCCTCCACCTCACTCACATACATTCTCTTCGTCAGTCTTTCACCCTCTATCCTCTCCACATGGCCAAACCACCTCAGTGTGTTCCTCATAATGCTTCCTATAACATCCACATCAATGCCACAACGCTCCTTTATATCCTCATTCGTCAGCCTGTCTCTCCATGTGACTTCACAGGCTCCTCTTAAATAACTCATTTCCACTGCTCTCACTCTTGACTTGTGTCCTTCCAACAACGTCCAAGCTTCGCTTCCGTACGTTTGAGTTGGTATCACAATACTGTCATATAGTAACTTTTTCACTTCCATGCTCATTTCCCTGTTTCTTATCACTGCTTTCAAAGAACCAGAAACCTTTCTTCCCTGCTGTACCCTTTCAAGCACTTCACCCTCCAAACCTCCATCCTTACTCATCACACTACCCAAGTACTTAAACGTCAATTCTGTCAATTAATTATGTTTGTTCTACATTACATCAGTAATTTAGATGTAGGCAGTGCTAACACACACACACACACACACACACACACACACACACACACACACACACACACACACACACACCTCTAACTATCCCCGTGTCTAACCCCTGCTCTCTCCCTCACTCTCTTTCAGACCAAATCATACTCACTTCGTTATTAATTCGTAACAGTATGTTACTGTCAGTGTAAAGTACTGCAAAAAAAAAAAAAAAATTGCTATTGTATAAATAGCCTTCAAAAGAAAGCCCCAGTTCATTTTTACTTTCGTTTTCGTACATATCTTAAGTAGGTATCATTCAAATTATAATAAATCACTATAATATATATAAATGGTAGGCCACATTATTTTTCCTTTTATTTACGTAAGTTACTTTCAGTAGGTATACTAGGTAACAATGTAAAAGAACATTTGTTACATTACACAGTAAATAGCTTTTTTCTGTGCCTTTGACTCCAAGCTTCATTAAAGTGACATCGACATGAATATGATTTCTTTTTTAAATATAAGTATATAGTGACATTACTGGTACACAACATAACCACTCAGACTGACTAATATCAACACAGGATATAGTGTATTGGTATATCACTGATGTCTGTAAACCTTTCCTTCATGTACCTTTTCCTCATCCAAGGTAGCAGGAGCAGGAGCGGGAGCGCCGCTACATTTCGTATCAAGTAGCGAAATCATTAACGCCACTACTTTTTCGAGCTAGTAACGGGAATGGGAGCGCCGCTACTTTTTATTAGTAACGTTCCCAGCACTGGTGGCAGAGACGCAGAAGAGACCTACTGTTCCCAGCGATTTCTATTTTTATAAATATTCTAATTTATCATAACTATTATTATCTTCTTCATAATAACAACAATAAACGCCATACTAGTTAATCACTTTATATATATATATCTATATATCTATATATATATATATATATATATATATATATATATATATATATATATGTATATATATATATATATATATATATATATATATATATATATATATATATATATATATATACTGTATATATGTGTGTGTGTGTGTGTGTGTGTGTGTATACCGTATCGTGGAAAGTTTTGCGCATGTACGGTTTAGATGGTAAGCTGCTAGGCGCCGTCAAGAGTTTAAAAGATGACAGTAATGCATGTGCAAGGGTTAATGGGCATCTGAGTAAATGGTTCATGATCGGCGTGGGTCCACTCTCACTGCTTGGCCTGGCCAGGCGCCACCATGCCCGAGCTTACCGAGACTTGTAGCTCATCTGCTCACGCCTTCGACCCGTTGAGGGGGACACCCAGCAGCAGATCAGAGCCGGCAGGAGCCACTACCATCCAGGGAACCGTGAATTGGTTCACGTGAGAGCGTGTTACGGTTTCATCAAGCGCCGCGACTCTGGTGCTGATGTTTTCGTACATGTTTCTGCGATCGTTGTACCAAATCCACGGCATTTCCAGCGCTCACTTGGCGATGGGGAGACGGTGGAGTTTCGTGTTGTTTAGGCTGCCAAGGGTCCCGAAGCTAGGGATGCCTCTGGGCCGGGTGGTGTTGCTGTGAAGGGCTCTGCCCATGCATGGCGACGCCCCCCGTCCCAGAGACGCCGGCCGAGGGGTCCTGGGAGTTCTGCTGACACTAACACAGTCGTTGCGATGTGTATCGCGACGGCCGAGGCTTTTAGTGGGGGTGACAAGGCGGTTTTGGCTGTCCTCCCTCAAATCTTTGAGGAGAACGGCCTACCACGCCTTGCCATTCCTCGAAGCTTCGCCCGTGATACACGTTTCCCCCCACGTCAAGAGCGTCAGGCCCGGCGGCGGCAGCTACCACCTCCCCGCACGACACCGCATAAACGGCTGCAGCTGGATGCCCCTCTCAACAGGGCGACTGGCATCACTTCTACTACCCCTGCCGACCCTCCGATCACCGACCCAGCACCGTCACAGGCCATGGAATTAGACCACAGTGAGACTGTTGCCGACGTTCACCTCCCCCCGTCAGGAGTTGAGGAGGAGAGGGTTTCTTCTCCTGTCCTCTCTATCCATCAGGACGTTGAGGAACTCCCCTCCTCACCCCTTCCATCTGCTCCTGACGTCGTGGAGATGCCTCCACCTTCACCATCTGGCGGCGTCTCTCCTACATCTTCCCCCCCACCACCTCGGGAGAAGAAGAAGAACAAAAACAAGAACAAGAAGGGCGCCCAGCGCCAGGCAGACCCTTCCATCGTCGCCAGGCGCATTGAGGCACTCCTTCCCCCTGTTCCTTCAGCTGACTACCTGGCTGCTTCCACAGATACTGACCTGCAGGAGCTTCAAAATAACCTCATGGACCCGACAGATGAATACGACACCCCGCCATTCATCTATCGGCGGCTTTATCGGGAGATCAATGAGGCCTATATCTCCAACAGCTTGTCTCCTGCTCAGGAAGTCAATATCCGTGAGGAGATCAGAGCCGATCCAGATCGAGCAGCTATGTTGAATTACATTGCCACCAGGCTGCATTCCTAACTTACCCTCCATCTACTCTACCAGCTTACCACCTGTTGTACTGCCATCTCTCTTGCCTTGCTTCCTGCCTGTCTGATCGTCATCCCGGCCTTTCCTCCTGCTTTTTTTTTTTTTTTTTGCCTTGTCTGCTTATTACCTGCCAATCTCTGACGGGCTCTCTGGTTTGGCCGTGTCCTCACCTCTCTTGTGGGGCGAATCATCAACAAACAAACACGATCGGTGTGGGCGTGCGACAGGACTCTGTGATGGCCCCGTAGTTGTTCAATATATATATTTATATATATATATATATATATATATATATATATATATATATATATATATATATATATATATTGAGGCAGTCAGTATATATATATTGATATATATATATATATATATATATATATATATATATATATATATATATATATATATATATATATATATGGATGGGGTGATGAGAGAAGTAAAAACACGAGTAACAGAGAGAGGGATGGCATTGGTAATGAATGGTGATGGATGGAATATCTCAAATCTGTTGAATGCTGCTGATGCAGTACTTCTTGCAAATACCGGACAAGAACCTGGTAGGCTAGTCCAGACTTTTGCTGATGTCTGTAAGCGTCATGCCTTAAGAGTAAATGTAGGAAAGAGTAAAGTGATGATTCCTGAGAGAGAAGGTGGCTCCCAGTGCGATGTTACAGTGAATGGAGAGAGACTAGAATTGATGAGAGTTCAAATATCTGGGTACAGTGATAGAAAAGAAAGGAGAATGTGCAAAAGAGGTGGAAAGTAGAATGACATAAGGAAGAAAAGTAGCAGGTGCAATGAAGGCCTTGATAAGAAACAGAGGCTTGAGTGTTGCAGCTGCACGAGGCTTACATGAAGGAGTGTTAGTGCCATCTTTAACATATGGATGTGAGACTGGTGTGGCATGAAAATGAAAAGTCAGTAGTAAGAGCAGTGGAGATGGGACTGCTGGGGAATGTATGTGGAGTACAGAGGGTAGATAGGATAGGAAATAATGTGATTCGTGAAAGATGTGGAGTGAGGAAGTCGGTGGACACCAGAATCGAAGAGAGTGTACTGAGATGGTATGGTCATGTGGAGAGAATGGATAACAATAGAGTGGTGAAAAGGGTATATCTGAGCGAATTTGAAGGAGGGAGGAGGCGCGGTAGGCCAAGGAGAAGGTGAAAAGATATGGTGGATGAGTGTGTGAGGAAGAGAGGTTTGGAAGTCGGTGAGTCTAGGGAAGTGACAAGAGATCGAGCTGGCTGGGTAAATGTTGAGAGAAGAAGTGCATGATCCGGGATTTGGCACTCCTTTTTAACTTGGCAGCGTCCAGATTGACTCTATCGAATACCTTTATGTGATGTTACAGAACGTGGTGAATGTTTTTGGCTTATCCAATAGACGGAGGATTCCGGGGTCTTGAATGATGAGTGTATGGAAGCATGGCCCATTAGACTGGGCAAATTTGGGCTGTCTGGACAATACTACTCCTCACCCTGCCCTAGGGTAGGAAAAGAGGTTCGGATGATGATGATGATGATGATGATGATGATGATGGTACATATGACATATAATATATATATATATATATATATATATATATATATATATATATATATATATATTCAGTATCTGTCTATCCTTCTATCTATCTATTTATCTATCTATATACCTATATATCTATTTCCATAGATAGCTAGAACATAATGACGGCTGACATCTCCAAATGCGATGGCGTCACTTGAATTTTTCTAAAATATGTCTATTCTCTGAGCTCCTCCCCTCCCAATCCCCCCTCTCCCTCCAAGCTCTCCACGATCTGCTGAGCGCATATGACTGGGCTGGTAGACTCTCTCACTCTCTCTAATGCATAACCAGTTCACGGGAACATCTTGTATTTCTCAAAGTTTGCTTCATGTCTAACGTCTAATTATGAGTACATATGATATGTAGTGTATGTGTAACATTAGAATAATTGATGTGTTGGGATCAGTCGGACTAAATGTAGACCCTACTCCCAGCATCACAGAGGAGCAAGGAATACGGATCTGTAGTAACAGTTAATGAGATGCTGCTTCTGCTTCTGTGTGTGTGTGTGTGTGTGTGTGTGTGTGTGTGTGTAAGATTAGGGGAAGGTCGGGTTCAGGGCGCACACCAACGTTTGGTAGGTCACCATCACCACCACCACAAACAACAACAACAAACACTGAGAATCACTGCTCTATAATACTGTGCTGTGAAAGTAAATGAAAAGAAATGGCATCTAAATCTATCATCATAATCATCACTACGTCAATTGTCATTAAAACCATAATCACTATACAGCTACACCTATCATCACAATCATCACTACCACAAATATCATAGGCATCATACTCATCACTACCACAACAACTGCACCAGTTTTATCACATTTTCTGCTACCAAAACTACCACAGCTACCAATGCCTTCATAATCACTATTACTACGACTAATATTATCATCATTATTATTACTGTACAACCATTACTACTACTAGAGCCATTATCAGTATAGACGTCACTACTACAGCTACCACTATCATAAGCATCACTGCTACAATTACCACTGCCATAATCGTCATATCACAACTACGATTGTAATCCTATAGTCATCACTACTATAACCATCACTATCAAAATTATCACTACAACAACTGCAATATCACAGGCTAAACACAATTCCCACCTTCATCCGTATTACTTGTGTGGTCAAAAATTATAGAAATCTTACCTCTGTTATTTTCTAGCTACTATATCAGGCGTTTGAATTTACCTGGGAAGAGCCTTGCGGTATTAGAGCCAAGAAAAAACAGTTTCAAAGCACAGACAACAAACAACAGGTATTGTGGTTCCATTGTGTCTATAATTAGTTTGAGGTGTGAGACGCGTTAAGCTATGATTATTAGCAGTAGAGCATACACACAAACACACACACACACACACACACACACACACACACGTGAGGAACCATACAAGGTGTCTGGGAAGAGGGACAAAGGCGTAAGAGATCAGGAGGCTTCTCGTAGTAGTTGTGACGACCACCCTGTATCCAACCTTTGTTCCTCAGGACGCCTCTCGGTGGAGTGCTACAGCACTTACGCCAGTTTCCTCACCTACTGAGGTGCTCGAGATCAGATCGGCGAGGCCCTGTTGTCCAACACCTGTTGCCCGAGATCAGACCACGGAGTGGCATACCAGCTGACCCGCTGACCGAGATTTGACCTACGACGGCCCAGGAAACCTGTTGGATGATATCAGATCGATGACGGCCCAGGAAACCTGTGTGGCGAGGTCAGATCGAGGACAAGCCAGGAAACTTGTTGGACGAGAGCAGGTCGAGGACGGCCCAGGGAACCCGTGGACCTAGATCAGGTCGAGAACGGCCCAGGTTACTTGTTGGACAAGATCAGATCGAGAATGGCCCAGGTAACCTGCTGGACGAGATCATCGAGAACGAATCAGATGACCTTTTGGCTGAGACCAGATCAAGGACGTCCCAAGTAACCTGTTGCCTGAGACCAGTTCAGATACGTTCTAGGTGACCTGTTGGCTGAGATCAGATCGAGCACGTGGCAGTTGACCTACGGGACTAGATCGGATCAAAGAAGCCCTGTCGACCTGTTGGCAGAGATCAGATCGAGGACGCGCCAGTTGGCCTGCTGGACTCGATCAGATCAAAGAGGCCCAGTGAACCTTTTGGCAGAGATCAGATCATGGACGTGCCAGTTGGCCGTCTGGAATCGACTGGATCAAAGCAGTCCAGTGGACCGTTCAGTAGGCCGAGATCAGGTCGTGGATGTGCCAGTTGACCTACCGTACTCGATTGGATCGTAGAGGCCTAGTGGTCCTGTTAGCCGAGACCAGATCGAGGAAGGGTCAGTCAACTTGCGGGACTCGATCGGATCGAAGAGGCCCAGTGGCCCTGTTGGCTTAGATCAGAATGGGGACATGTCAACTGACCTGCCAAAGTAGACAGGATCAGAAAGGCCCAGTGGCCCTACTGGCCGAGATCAGATCTAGGATTTGCCAAATGACATGCTGGACTAGTTCAGATCGAAGAGTCACGGTGGACCTATTGGCCAAGATTGGATCGAGAATGCCACAGTTGATCTGTCGCCCGAGATCAGATCGATGACGCGTCACCTGACCTCACTTAGTTACCACACACACACACACACACACACACACACACACAGCCTCTCTGTCTCGGTGGACTAGGCCTGCTCGACTGCTCTCACTGCAGGTCGTGGCGGGGACACCACTGTAAAAAAAACGAGCCAAGACGCTACCTCCTGGGTGGCTTGGAAACGCGTCCACACACACAACCAGACACACTGTGCGTATCAAAATATGGGTCGCGACCCGAAGGTGGGTCATGAGGGGAATTTCCATGGGTGGCAGACAAGGCTGGGAATCGCGCCGCTATTAGTAGCGATGGTGGTAACGCCACTACTTTTTTAAGCCAGTAGCGGAACTGAGAGCGCAGCTACTTTTTGGCCGTACTCACGCGTTACCATGCTCCTTCCTACTCACGCTACGAATACTGGTCTAGAGTCGGTGGGTACATACAGATATGCCAACGGTTTGTTTGTATTTATTAGCAACGAAATATAATACTTTCATCTATCTATCTATCTATCTTTTGCCAGACGCCTCAATCCCGTTTGGGGTGGCCACAAACAAATCGCCTCCAAGTCGCCCTGTCCCCCGCCATTTCACTGCCCTGCTCCCAACTCACACACCCCTCTCTCATATACCTCTCCACCCCATCCCTCTATCTCATCCTCGGCCTCCCCCTCCCTCTTCCCCCTCCACCTCACTCACATACACTCTCTTCGTCAGTCTTTCACCCTCTATCCTCTCCACATGGCCAAACCACCTCAGTGTGTTCCTCATAATGCTTCCTATAACATCCACATCAACACCACAACGCTCCTTTATATCCTCATTCGTCAGCCTGTCTCTCCATGTGACTCCACAGGCTCCTCTTAAATAACTCATTTCCACTGCTCTCACTCTTGACTTGTGTCCTTCCAACAACGTCCAAGCTTCGCTTCCGTACGTTAGAGTTGGTATCACAATACTGTCATATAGTAACTTATTCACTTCCATGCTCATTTCCCTGTTTCTTATCACTGCTTTCAAAGAACCAGAAATCTTTCTTCCCTGCTGTACCCTTTCAAGCACTTCACCCTCCAAACCTCCATCCTTACTCATCACACTACCCAAGTACTTAAACGTCATTTCTGTCAATTAATTATGTTTGTTCTACATTACATCAGTAATTTAGATGTAGGCAGTGCTAACACACACACACACACACACACACACACACACACACACACACACACCTCTAACTATCCTCGTGTCTAACCCCTGCTCTCTCCCTCACTCTCTTTCAGACCAAATCATACTCACTTCGTTATTATTTCGTAACAGTATGTTACTTTCAGTGTAAAGTAATGCAAAAAAAAAAAAAAATGCTATTGTATAAATAGCCTTCAAAAGAAAGCCCCAGTTCATTTTTACTTTCGTTTTCGTACATATCTTAAGTAGGTATCATTCAAAATATAATAAATCACTATAATATATATAAATGGTAGGCCACATTATTTTTCCTTTTATTTACGTAAGTTACTTTCAGTAGGTATACTAGGTAACAATGTAAAAGAACATTTGTTACATTATACAGTAAATAGCTTTTTTCTGTGTCTTTGACTCCAAGCTTCATTAAAGTAACATCGACATGAATATGATTTCTTTTTTAAATATAAGTATATAGTGACATTACTGGTACACAACATAACCACTCAGACTGACTAATATCAACACAGGATATAGTGTATTGGTATATCACTGATGTCTGTAAACCTTTCCTTCGTGTACCTTTTCCTCATCCAAGGTAGCAGGAGCAGGAGCGGGAGCGCCGCTACATTTCGTATCAAGTAGCGAAATCATTAACGCCACTACTTTTTCGAGCTAGTAACGGGAATGGGAGCGCCGCTACTTTTTATTAGTAACGTTCCCAGCACTGGTGGCAGAGACGCAGAAGAGACCTACTGTTCCCAGTGATTTCTATTTTTATAAATATTCTAATTTATCATAACTATTATTATCTTCTTCATAATAACAACAATAAACGCCATACTAGTTAATCACTTTATATATTGTTACGGAACAGAAAAAGATAATGTACACTTTAAGTGAGAATACGAAGAGTCACTACTGTCCCGTAAAGTTCCAGGTTCAAAACAAAAGAGTTAGGTAAAATTACAAGTTAAAGTTTAATGCACAAACTAACAACAAAACATTCAGAACTCATAAGGATAATGTAATGGCAAAAACAGGTTAAATATATGGTTAACTGCAATAGCCTCTATTAACACGAAATTAGCAAGAGTAAATTTATCTAAGTCAGCCCTGATAAAATGAGATACCAGATAATACTCAGTGAATGCCAGATAAATAATTACAGATACAAACTATTATCAAAAATGACTGACATAAAACCCAGCATTAATCACAAAACCTCCCTTGGCCTAAGAATCAACCACATGCTACACAATACAAGAAAAAATACAACAACAGTTATACTCAAACTACACACAGCTGCTAGATGGTTGGAGACTTCTTGAGCACTCACAATAATAATATCTGTACAGGGGAGGACAGAGATGTGAACAAAATGAGGAGCAGATCTAAGTGGCAATGATGCAGAGACTGAGCTCATTATATAGGGGCCAGCAGAGCCCGACACAACTTGTAATAAGGACGCGCAAATGAAGCGATGGGGACAAACGGTCGACAATTCCGCACTGAATAACAGAAAGGACGACTTACTCTACTATAACGGTAGAAGGGGGGGACTGAGGCAGAACACGCTCGTGATCAAACATGCAGCAACTGTGCGTTAAAATTACACAAAGGATGATGAAATCATAGGCTATGTAACACCTCCCCACAAAGAAAAAAGAAATTTACAAAGGAAATTTCTTATTACTCTAAAACAATCTGTCTAAAGTCTGGATAAGCAATCTGCAATAACATTTTCTTTCCCCTTGACATGTTGTATGTCTAATGAATACTCCTGAAGAAGTAGACTCCATCTTGTCAATCTCTGATTTTTATCTTTAAACTTACTAAGGAATTTCAGTGGGTTATGATCGGTATAAATGACTATGGGGTCAAAACCAGAACACAAATAAAATGAAAAATGCTGTAAACCCAAAATCAAGGCCAAAAGCTCTTTCTCAATAGTTGAGTAGTTCTTTTGAGGTGGAGTGAACTTCTTACTGTAATAAGATACAGGATGTTCAATACCCTGATCATCCTCTTGCAGCAAAACAGCCCCAGCTCCTGTATCACTTGCATCAACAGCCATCTTAAAAGGCTTAGCAAAATTTGGAGTAGCGAGCACTGGCTGACTTAATAGAATAGCTTTAAGTTTGTTGAAAGAGGATTCACAGTTATCGGTCCAGACAAATTCAACTCCCTTTTTCAGTAGGTCTGTAAGTGGTGATACAAGAATAGAAAAGTTAAGAACAAATCTCCTGAAATAACCTACCATTCCCAGAAATCTTTGTAGCTCTTTCCTACTTTTAGGTCTGGGAAGATCACTTATAACCTGAACCTTAGCTCCTGGTGGTGCAACATGTCCATCACCAATTACATACCCAAGGTACTGAACTTTAGCTTGACCAAACTCACACTTTGATAAATTAGCTACAAGATTAGCCTGAACTAAACGGTCAAGAAATTTACTGACATGGCATAGATGATCTTTCCAGTTGTCACTGAAGATTAATACATCATCAATATAAACAACACACCCTGCCAAACCCTCTGTTACAACATTCATGAGCTTCTGAAATGTGGCTGGTGCACTCTTCATACCATACGGCATTACAGAACATGCAAAAGCCTTTCCTAGTGTTACAAAACATGAGATCTCCCTAGCACGTTCAGTCATAGGTACTTGCCAGTATCCCTTTAACAAATCAAACTTACTTATGTACCTAGCCTTTCCGATCTTGTCTATGCAATCTTCTACACGAGGGAGAGGGTAAGTGTCTGTTTTAGTTATCTGATTAACACGTCTGTAGTCGATGCAAAGCCTATGTGACCCACCTGGCTTAGGGACTAGAGTGACAGGAGAACTCCACTCGCTCTGACAGGGCTCAATCATCTTGTGGTCCAACAGGTAGCCAAGCTCCTTCTGGATGAGAGGAACTTTCACTGGGTTCACACGGTAAGGAGGCAATTTAATTGGCTTTGCGTCTCCAACATCGACATCATGCATCAACACAGTGGTTCTTCCTGGAGTGGCACGGAACACTTGCGGGTACTCCTGCAGTAATCCCGAAAACTCCTGCCTTTCCTTGGGTGGTAGATGAGAAAGCTTAGTCTGGAGATCATTCATGATATCAGGATTCTTCCCCAAACTATCACTCAGGCTCATACTGCATGGGAGAGCTTCACTTGCAGACTCGGGTGGAACAGCTACAGTGCAGACTGGATTATTTTCGTCCCGCCTGTGATATAACTTTAGCATGTTGATGTGACATAGTTGCTTGCTCTTTCTACGATCTGGTGTGGCGATGACATAGTTGACATCACTGAGTTTCTTCTCCACGAAATAAGGGCCACTAAACTTGGCTTGAAGAGGTTGCCCATGAACTGGTAGCAGAATCAAAACCTGATCTCCTGGCTGAAAGTGGCGTAACCTGGACTTCTTGTCATACCAAGTCTTCATCTTCTCCTGAGCAGCTCCTAAATTCTCTCTCGCCAGCTGTAAAGCAGTGGACAGCCGTTCTTTGAACTTCATCACATACTCCAGCAGGTTGACGTCATCTTCCTCCGACAGCCAGCATTCCTTGAGTAACTTAAGGGGTCCTCTTACTTCATGGCCAAACAGTAGTTCAAAAGGTGAGAAGCCCAGTGATTCATTTGGAGATTCTCTTGCGGCAAACACAACGAATGGAAGACCTTTATCCCAGTCTTTCTGATGTTCCAAACAGTATTTCTTGAGCATCGATTTGAGTGTTTGATGATATCTCTCCAACGCTCCTTGGGTCTGGGGATGGTAAGCTGAAGACGTGATCTGGGTGATGCCCAACTCTTTCAGAGACTGCTTGAAAACGTTTGACATGAAATTACTTCCCGGTCGGACTGTACCTCCTTGGGCAGACCAAACTTTGTGAAGAACCCTAGCATTTCCTTAACCACGTTCTTTGCTGAGATGTTTCTAAGTGGAATGGCTTCAGGATAACGAGTAGCCATATCAATCATGGTCAACACATAAGAAAATCCTGAAGAAGTCTTAGGAAGAGGGCCCACAATATCCACCAACACACGGGTGAAAGGCGCCTCAAAAGGAGGAATGGGAACTAGAGGTGCAACCTTTTCGGTCTGATTACACTTTCCCACAACTTGACAGGTGTGACAAGACTTACAATACCAGGAAACATCCCTGAAGATACCTGGCCAGTAGAAGTGTTTCAAAATGCGTGCCACAGTCTTCCTCACTCCAAGGTGTCCTGCCAAACTGGAATCATGAGCCACTCGAATGATATCCTGCCTACAAACACGAGGGATGACAACTTGATGTACAACCTCCCATTCACAGTCGGCTGATGCTGTTGGGGGTCTCCACTTCCTCATAAGTACTCCTGACTTTACATAATAACAAGTAGAAGCACCGGCTGACTCTTCTTCACTGTAAGCAGAGTTAGCTAGACCTTTCAACTCAGGGTCAGCAACCTGCAACTCAACCAACTCTTGACGAGACAAATTATCAACACTACGGGGTACTGCCTCATCTGGTGAGTGGTCCAAATTAGCAAGAAAAGTGTCAGCTAGGATAACATCATCATCATCATTATCCTCTAAATCACCAGTAACTTTAGACTTAGCCCTAGTGACAGCACATGCAGGGAACACATCAGGGACATCACAATCCTGGGACGCAGCCACCGGCTCACTAGACAACTGAGGAGCTGGACACACTTGACTTCCACCAATATCATTTCCAAGTAAGAAAGTTACACCTGACATTGGGAGTGTCTCAACCAACCCAACCATAACAGAACCATTAACAAAACCAGACTCTAAATTCACTCTGCACAGAGGAACAGAGAAGTAATTATTCCCTACACCTTGTAAGATTACAGTTTCATCAGAGGAATTAACATTAGAGCCTAGAACACTGGTCAGCATAAGGGATTGGCAAGCACCTGTATCACGATATATTTGAACTGATTTCCTGTCATTACTGTCCAGAGGACTGACAAAACCATCAGACAGGAAATTAGCACATGAATTCTTGAGAGTGTCACCCACGTTACTGCTCAAAAGAGGAGCTCCATCATGAGAATTTAAGTTACCCCTCAAAGCAGGTTCAGTTAACTCAGTTAAAGAATTCTGGGAACTCTCAAGAGTGGACACTAGACCAATTGACTGAATATTTAAAGACTCCTTTTTGTTCACATCACGCTGTCTCCTGAAACATCTCTCCGTAGTATGACCAAGCTTACTACAATAAGTACATTTACTTTTCTGAAATCTAGAGGTGAAGCTGGTATTTACTTCCTGAGAAACATCATCTTTATTCTCTTTCCTGTTACCTGTACTCTGAGTAGAGGCAACGTACTTACTCTCAGCTTTCCCTTTTTCTCTAGAATATCTCTTGTGAGTGAGAACATACTCATCAGCTAAAACTGCAGCATCAGACAAATTATCTATTCTTTTCTCATCAAGATATAGGCTTACATCTTTCCTAATACACCTTTTGAAATCCTCCAGCAAAATCATCTGCTTAAATTTACCAAAATCAGAATCCACATTCTTAGAATTTAACCACTGCTCCAACAAATCTTCTTTGATTCTTGCATACTCAACATGGGATTGCTTATCTTGCTTGTAAGTTGTCCTAAATTTTACTCTATAAGCTTCAGGAACAAGCTCATAGGCCTTAAGAATCAAGCTCTTTACTACATCATAATTATCAGACTGATCCTGAGGCAAAGATGCATAAGTTACTTGAGCTTTACCGGTGAGAACAGTTTGAAGGAGTACTGGCCAATACTCCTTAGGCCAATTAAAACCTGTAGCTACCCTCTCAAACAACTGAAAATACTTTGTTAAATCAGATTCATTAAAAGGAGGGACAAGTTTAACATTTTTAGCCACATCAAAATCATCAGAGCTAGATGATCCAGTTCCACCTTGTTTCATGCGATACTCATGGTCTGCCTGAATCCTAGCAAGTTCAACTTGTGCCTGTATCTGTGCCTCCTGAATCCGAGCCTGAGATTCCGCCTCCTTAGCATTTGCCTGAAATTCAGCTTCTTTAGCACGAGCCTCCTGCAGAGCTAGCTGTAACTTAGCTAATTCAATCTGCGTTTGCTCATTTGGAGGAGTTACATTAAACA
This sequence comes from Coenobita brevimanus, assembly GCF_032717465.1. Taxonomy (NCBI): domain Eukaryota; kingdom Metazoa; phylum Arthropoda; class Malacostraca; order Decapoda; family Coenobitidae; genus Coenobita; species Coenobita brevimanus. The sequence continues at coordinate 15,415,646 of NC_137058.1, forward strand.
AGCTTTTATTAATCATGCCAACAATTTGATCTTTAGAATGATGAGAGTGAACTGCAATTCCCAATTGTTGAGCAACAAGCTTAAGTTCATTCTTTGTTCTGTTTTCTATATCACACACTGTTTGCACATTTGACAAAAAATCTTTGGCTTCATCAAGTGTAGAAATAGTAGCCATCATGAATATATCACAGTCACAAAATATCAAACAATATCCTTATGATAATATCCTGAATATCCTGATATGAGGTCGCCAAATTTATGTTACGGAACAGAAAAAGATAATGTACACTTTAAGTGAGAATACGAAGAGTCACTACTGTCCCGTAAAGTTCCAGGTTCAAAACAAAAGAGTTAGGTAAAATTACAAGTTAAAGTTTAATGCACAAACTAACAACAAAACATTCAGAACTCATAAGGATAATGTAATGGCAAAAACAGGTTAAATATATGGTTAACTGCAATAGCCTCTATTAACACGAAATTAGCAAGAGTAAATTTATCTAAGTCAGCCCTGATAAAGTGAGATACCAGATAATACTCAGTGAATGCCAGATAAATAATTACAGATACAAACTATTATCAAAAATGACTGACATAAAACCCAGCATTAATCACAAAACCTCACTAGGCCTAAGAATCAACCACATGCTACACAATACAAGAAAAAATACAACAACAGTTATACTCAAACTACACACAGCTGCTAGATGGTTGGAGACTTCTTGAGCACTCACAATAATAATATCTGTACAGGGGAGGACAGAGATGTGAACAAAATGAGGAGCAGATCTAAGTGGCAATGATGCAGAGACTGAGCTCATTATATAGGGGCCAGCAGAGCCCGACACAACTTGTAATAAGGACGCGCAAATGAAGCGATGGGGACAAACGGTCGACAATCCCGCACTGAATAACAGAAAGGACGACTTTACTATAACGGTAGAAGGGGGGGACTGAGGCAGAACACGCTCGTGATCAAACATGCAGCAACTGTGCGTTAAAATTACACAAAGGATGATGAAATCATAGGCTATGTAACAATATATATATATATATATATATATATATATGTCTGTGTGTGTGTGTGTGTGTGTGTGTGTATACCGTATCGGTTTAGATGGTAAGCTGCTAGGCGCCGTCAAGAGTTTAAAAGATGACAGTAATGCATGTGCAAGGGTTAATGGGTATCTGAGTAAATGGTTCATGATCGGCGTGGGTCCACTCTCACTGCTTGGCCTGGCCAGGCGCCACCATGCCCGAGCTTACCGAGACTTGTAGCTCATCTGCTCACGCCTTCGACCCGTTGAGGGGGGCACCCAGCAGCAGATCAAAGCCGGCAGGAGCCACTACCATCCAGGGAACCGTGAATTGGTTCAACGTGAGAGCGTGTTACGGTTTCATCAAGCACCGCGACTCTGGTGCTGATGTTTTCGTACATGTTTCTGCGATCGTTGTACCAAATCTACGGCATTTCCAGCGCTAACTTGGCGATGGGGAGACGGTGGAGTTTCGTGTTGTTTAGGCTGCCAAGGGTCCCGAAGCTAGGGATGCCTCTGGGCCGGGTGGTGTTGCTGTGAAGGGCTCTGCCCATGCATGGCGACGCCCCCCCGTCCCAGAGACGCCGGCCGAGGGGTCCTGGGAGTTCTGCTGACACTAACACAGTCGTTGCGATGTCAATCGCGACGGCCGAGGCTTTTAGTGGGGGTGACAAGGCGGTTTTGGCTGTCCTCCCTCAAATCTTTGAGGAGAACGGCCTACCACGTCTTGCCATTCCTCGAAGCTTCGCCCGTGATACACGTTTCCCCCCACGTCAAGAGCGTCAGGCCCGGCGGCGGCAGCTACCACCTCCCCGCACGACACCGCGGAAACGGCTGCAGCTGGATGCCCCTCTCAACAGGGCGACTGGCATCACTTCTACTACCCCTGCCGACCCTCCGATCACCGACCCAGCACCGTCACAGGCCATGGAATTAGACCACAGTGAGACTGTTGGCGACGTTCACCTTCCCCCGTCAGGAGTTGAGGAGGAGAGGGTTTCTTCTCCTGTCCCCTCTATCCATCAGGACGTTGAGGAACTCCCCTCCTCACCCCTTCCATCTGCTCCTGACGTCGTGGAGATGCCTCCACCTTCACCATCTGGCGGCGTCTCTCCTACATCTTCCCCCCCACCACCTCGGGAGAAGAAGAAGAACAAAAACAAGAACAAGAAGGGCGCCCAGCACCAGGCAGACCCTTCCATCGTCGCCAGGCGCATTGAGGCACTCCTTCCCCCTGTTCCTTCAGCTGACTACCTGGCTGCTTCCACAGATACTGACCTGCAGGAGCTTCTTAATAACCTCATGGACCCGACAGATGAATACGACACCCCGCCATTCATCTATCGGCGGCTCTATCGGGAGATCAGTGAGGCCTATATCTCCAACAGCTTGTCTCCTGCTCAGGAAGTCAGTATCCGTGAGGAGATCAGAGCCGATCCAGATCGAGCAGCTATGTTGAATTACATTGCCACCAGGCTGCATTCCTAACTTGCCCTCCATCTCTCTACCAGCTTACCACCTGTTGTACTGCCATCTCTCTTGCCTTGCTTCCTGCTTGTCTGATCGTCATCCAGGCCTTTCCTCCTGCTTTTTTTTTTTTTTTTGCCTTGTCTGCTTATCATCTGCCAATCTCTGACGGGCTCTCTGGTTTGCCCGTGTCCTCACCTCTCTTGTGGGGCGAATCATCAACAAACAAACACGATCGGTGTGGGCGTGCGACAGGACTCTGTGATGGCCCCGTAGTTGTTCTATATATATATATATATATATATATATATATATATATATATATTGAGGCAGTCAGTATATATATATTGAGGCGTCTGGCAATATATATATATATATATATATATATATATATATATATGGGGTGATGAGAGAAGTAAAAACACGAGTAACAGAGAGAGAGATGGCATTGGTAATGAATGGTGATGGATGGAATATCTCAAATCTGTTGAATGCTGCTTATGCAGTACTTCTTGCAAATACCGGACAAGAGCCTGGTAGGCTAGTCCAGACTTTTGCTGATGTCTGTAAGCGTCATGCCTTAAGAGTAAATGTAGGAAAGAGTAAAGTGATGATTCCTGAGAGAGAAGGTGGCTCCCAGTGCGATGTTACAGTGAATGGAGAGAGACTAGAATTGATGAGAGTTCAAATATCTGCGTACAGTGATAGAAAAGAAAGGAGAATGTGCAAAAGAGGTGGAAAGTAGAATGACATAAGGAAGAAAAGTAGCTGGTGCAATGAAGGCCTTGATAAGAAACAGAGGCTTGAGTGTTGCAGCTGCACGAGGCTTACATGAAGGAGTGTTAGTGCCATCTTTAACATATGGATGTGAGACTGGTGTGGCATGAAAATGAAAAGTCAGTAGTAAGAGCAGTGGAGATGGGACTGCTGGGGAATGTATGTGGAGTACAGAGGGTAGATAGGATAGGAAATAATGTGATTCGTGAAAGATGTGGAGTGAGGAAGTCGGTGGACACCAGAATCGAAGAGAGTGTACTGAGATGGTATGGTCATGTGGAGAGAATGGATAACAATAGAGTGGTGAAAAGGGTATATCTGAGCGAATTTGAAGGAGGGAGGAGGCGCGGTAGGCCAAGGAGAAGGTGAAAAGATATGGTGGATGAGTGTGTGAGGAAGAGAGGTTTGGAAGTCGGTGAGTCTAGAGAAGTGACAAGAGATCGAGCTGGCTGGGTAAATGTTGAGAGAAGAAGTGCATGATCCGGGATTTGGCACTCCTTTTTAACTTGGCAGCGTCCAGATTGACTCTATCGAATACCTTTATGTGACGCTACAGAACGAGGTGAATGTTTTTGGCTTATCCAATAGACGGAGGATTCCGGGGTCTTGAATGATGAGTGTATGGAAGCATGGCCCATTAGACTGGGCAAATTTGGGTTGTCTGGACAATACTACTCCTCACCCTGCCCTAGGGTAGGAAAAGAGGTTCGGATGATGATGATGATGATGATGATGATGATGGTTACATATGACATATAATATATATATATATATATATATATATATATATATATATATATATATAGATATTCAGTATCTGTCTATCCTTCTATCTATCTATTTATCTATCTATATACCTATATATCTATTTACATAGATAGATAGATAGCTAGAACATAATGACGGCTGACATCTCCAAATGCGATGGCGTCACTTGAATTTTTCTAAAATATGTCTATTCTCTGAGCTCCTCCCCTCCCAATCCCCCCTCTCCCTCCAAGCTCTCCACCATCTGCTGAGCGCATATGACTGGGCTGGTAGACTCTCTCACTCTCTCTAATGCATAACCAGTTCACGGGGAAATCTTGAATTTCTCAAAGTTTACTTCATATCTAACGTCTAATTATGAGTACATATGATTTGTAGTGTATGGCTAACATTAGAATAATTGATGTGTTGGGATCAGTCGGACTAAATGTAGACCCTACTCCCAGCATCACAGAGGAGCAAGGAATACGGATCTGTAGTAACAGTTAATGAGATGCTGCTTCTGCTTCTGTGTGTGTGTGTGTGTGTGTGTGTGTGTATAAAATTAGGGGAAGGTCGGGTTCAGGGCGCACACCAACGTTTGGTAGGTCACCATCACCACCACCACAAACAACAACAACAAAAACTGAGAATCACTGCTCTATAATACTGTGCTGTGAAAGTAAATGAAAAGAAATGGCATCTAAAACTATCATCATAATCATCACTACGTCAATTGTCATTAAAACCATAATCACTATACAGCTACGCCTATCATCACAATCATCACTACCACAAATATCACAGGCATCATACTCATCACTACCACAACAACTGCACCAGTTTTATCACATTTTCTGCTACCAAAACTACCACAGCTACCAATGCCTTCATAATCACCATTACTACGACTAATATTATCATCATTATTATTACTGTACAACCATTACTACTACTAGAGCCACTATCAGTATAGACGTCACTACTACAGCTACCACTATCATAAGCATCACTGCTACAATTACCACTGCCATAATCGTCATATCACAACTACGATTGTAATCCTATAGTCATCACTACTATAACCATCACTATCAAAATTATCACTACAACAACTGCAATATCACAGGCTAAACACAATTCCCATCTTCATCCGTATTACTTGTGTGGTCAAAAATTATAGAAATCTTACCTATGTTATTTTCTAGCTACTATATCAGGCGTTTGAATTTACCTGGGAAGACCCTTGCGGTATTAGAGCCAAGAAAAAACAGTTTCAAAGCACAGACAACAAACAACAGGTATTGTGGTTCCATTGTGTCTATAATTAGTTTGAGGTGTGAGACGCATTAAGCTATGATTATTAGCAGTAAAGCACACACACACACACACACACACACACGTGAGGAACCATACAAGGTGTCTGGGAAGAGGGACACAGGCGTAAGAGATTAGGAGGCTTCTCGTAGTAGTTGTGACGACCATCCTGTATCCAACCTTTGTTCCTCAGGACGCCTCTCGGTGGAGTGCTACAGCACTTACGCCAGTTTCCTCACCTACTGAGGTGCTCGAGATCAGATCGGTTAGGCCCTGTTGTCCAACACCTGTTGCCCGAGATCAGACCACGGAGCGGCATACCAGCTGACCCGCTGACCGAGATTTGACCTACGACGGCCCAGGAAACCTGTTGGATGATATCAGATCGATGACGGCCCAGGAAACCTGTGTGGCGAGGTCAGATCGAGGACAAGCCAGGAAACTTGTTGGACGAGAGCAGGTCGAGGACGGCCCAGGGAACCCGTGGACCTAGATCAGGTCGAGAACGGCCCAGGTTACTTGTTGGACAAGATCAGATCGAGAATGTCCCAGGGAAGCTGCTGGACGAGATCATCGAGAACGAATCAGATGACCTTTTGGCTGAGACCAGATCAAGGACGTCCCAAGTAACCTGTTGCCTGAGACCAGTTCAGATACGTTCTAGGTGACCTGTTGGCTGAGATCAGATCGAGCACGTGGCAGTTGACCTACGGGACTAGATCGGATCAAAGAAGCCCTGTGGACCTGTTGGCAGAGATCAGATCGAGGATGCGCCAGTTGGCCTGCTGGACTCGATCAGATCAAAGAGGCCCAGCGAACCTTTTTGGCAGAGATCAGATCATGGACGTGCCAGTTGGCCGTCTGGAATCGACTGGATCAAAGCAGTCCAGTGGACAGTTCAGTAGGCCGAGATCAGGTCGTGGATGTGCCAGTTGACCTAACGTACTCGATTGGATCGTAGAGGCCTAGTGGTCCTGTTACCTGAGACCAGATCGAGGAAGGGTCAGTCAACTTGCGGGACTCGATCGGATCGAAGAGGCCCAGTGGCCCTGTTGGCTTAGATCAGAATGGGGACATGTCAACTGACCTGCCAAAGTAGACAGGATCAGAAAGGCCCAGTGGCCCTACTGGCTGAGATCAGATCTAGGATTTGCCAAATGACATGCTGGACTAGTTCAGATCGAAGAGTCACGGTGGACCTATTGGCCAAGATTGGATCGAGAATGCCACAGTTGATCTGTCGCCCGAGATCAGATCGATGACGCGTCACCTGACCTCACTTAGTTACCACACACACACACACACACACACACACACACACACACTCTGTCTCGGTGGACTAGGCCTGCTCGACTGCTCTCACTGCAGGTCGTGGCGGGGACACCACTGTAAAAAAACCGAGCCAAGACGCTACCTCCTGGGTGGCTTGGAAACGCGTCCACACACACAACCAGACACACCGTGCGTATCAAAATATGGGTCGCGATCCGAAGGTGGGTCAAGAGGGGAATTTCCATGGGTGGCAGACAAGGCTGGGAATCGCGCCGTTATTAGTAGCGATGGTGGTAACGCCATTACTTTTTTAAGCCAGTAGCGGAACTGAGAGCGCAGCTACTTTTTGGCCGTACTCACGCGTTACCAAGCTCCTCGCTACTCACGCTATGTATACTGGTCTGGAGTCGGTGGGTACATACAGATATGCCGACGGTTTGTTTGTATTTATTAACAACGAATTATAATACTTTCGTCTATCTATCGCCAGACGCCTCAATCCCGTTTGGGGTGGCCACAAACAAATCGCCTCCAAGTCGCCCTGTCCCCCTCCATTTCACTGCCCTGCTCCCAACTGACACACCCCTCTCTCATATACCTCTCCACCCCTTCCCTTCATCTCATCCTCGGCCTCCCCCTCCCTCTTCCCCCCTCCACCTCACTCACATACACTCTCTTCGTCAGTCTTTCACCCTCTATCCTCTCCACATGGCCAAACCACCTCAGTGTGTTTCTCATAATGCTTCCTATTACATCCACATCAACATCACAACGCTCCTTTATATCCTCATTCGTCAGCCTGTCTCTCCATGTGACTCAACAGGCTCCTCTTAAATAACTCATTTCCACTGCTCTCACTCTTGACTTGTGTCCTTCCAACAACGTCCAAGCTTCGCTTCCGTACGTTAGAGTTGGTATCACAATACTGTCATATAGTAACTTTTTCACTTCCATGCTCATTTCCCTGTTTCTTATCACTGCTTTCAAAGAACCAGAAACCTTTCTTCCCTGCTGTACCCTTTCAAGCACTTCACCCTCCAAACCTCCATCCTTACTTATCACACTACCCAAGTACTTAAACGTCAATTCTGTCAATTAATTATGTTTGCTCTACATTACATCAGTAATTTAGATGTAGGCAGTGCTAACACACACACACACACACACACACACACACACACACACCTCTAACTATCCCCGTGTCTAACCCCTGCTCTCTCCCTCACTCTTTTTCAGACCAAATCATACTCACTTCGTTATTATTTCGTAACAGTATGTTACTTTCAGTGTAAAGTAATGCAAAAAAAAAAAAAAATGCTATTGTATAAATAGCCTTCAAAAGAAAGCCCCAGTTCATTTTTACTTTCGTTTTCGTACATATCTTAAGTACGTATCTTTCAAAATATAATAAATCACTATAATATATATAAATGGTAGGCCACATTATTTTTCCTTTTATTTACGTAAGTTACTTTCAGTAGGTATACTAGGTAACAATGTAAAAGAACATTTTTTACATTATACAGTAAATAGCTTTTTTCTGTGCCTTTGACTCCAAGCTTCATTAAAGTGACATCGACATGAATATGATTTCTTTTTTAAATATAAGTATATAGTGACATTACTGGTTCACAACATAACCACTCAGACTGACTAATATCAACACAGGATATAGTGTTTCGGTATATCACTGATGTCTGTAAACCTTTCCTTCGTGTACCTTTTCCTCATCCAAGGTAGCAGGAGCGGGAGCGGGAGCGCCGCTACATTTCGTATCAAGTAGCGAAATCATTAACGCCACTACTTTTTCGAGCTAGTAACGGGAATGGGAGCGCCGCTACTTTTTATTAGTAACGTTCCCAGCACTGGTGGCAGAGACGCAGAAGAGACCTACTGTTCCCAGCGATTTCTATTTTTATAAATATTCTAATTTATCATAACTATTATTATCTTCTTCATAATAACAACAATAAACGCCATACTAGTTAATCACTTTTATATATATATATATATATATATATATATATATATATATATATATATATATATATATATATATATATGTGTGTGTGTGTGTGTGTGTGTGTGTGTATACCGTATCGTGGAAAGTTTTGCGCATGTACGGTTTAGATTGTAAGCTGCTAGGCGCCGTCAAGAGTTTAAAAGATGACAGTAATGCATGTGCAAGGGTTAATGGGCATCTGAGTAAATGGTTCATGATCAGCGTGGGTCCACTCTCACTGCTTGGCCTGGCCAGGCGCCACCATGCCCGAGCTTACCGAGACTTGTAGCTCATCTGCTCACGCCTTCGACCCGTTGAGGGGGGCACCCAGCAGCAGATCAGAGCCGGCAGGAGCCACTACCATCCAGGGAACCGTGAATTGGTTCAACGTGAGAGCGTGTTACGGTTTCATCAAGCGCCGCGACTCTGGTGCTGATGTTTTCGTACATGTTTCTGCGATCGTTGTACCAAATCCACGGCATTTCCAGCGCTCACTTGGCGATGGGGAGACGGTGGAGTTTCGTGTTGTTTAGGCTGCCAAGGGTCCCGAAGCTAGGGATGCCTCTGGGCCGGGTGGTGTTGCTGTGAAGGGCTCTGCCCATGCATGGCGACGCCCCCCGTCCCAGAGACGCCGGCCGAGGGGTCCTGGGAGTTCTGCTGACACTAACACAGTCGTTGCGATGTGTATCGCGACGGCCGAGGCTTTTAGTGGGGGTGACAAGGCGGTTTTGGCTGTCCTCCCTCAAATCTTTGAGGAGAACGGCCTACCACGCCTTGCCATTCCTCGAAGCTTCGCCCGTGATACACGTCTCCCCCCACGTCAAGAGCGTCAGGCCCGGCGGCGGCAGCTACCACCTCCCCGCACGACACCGCGGAAACGGCTGCAGCTGGATGCCCCTCTCAACAGGGCGACTGGCATCACTTCTACTACCCCTGCCGACCCTCCGATCACCGACCCAGCACCGTCACAGGCCATGGAATTAGACCACAGTGAGACTGTTGCCGACGTTCACCTCCCCCCGTCAGGAGCTGAGGAGGAGAGGGTTTCTTCTCCTGTCCCCTCTATCCATCAGGACGTTGAGGAACTCCCCTCCTCACCCCTTCCATCTGCTCCTGACGTCGTGGAGATGCCTCCACCTTCACCATCTGGCGGCGTCTCTCCTACATCTTCCCCCCCACCACCTCGGGAGAAGAAGAAGAACAAAAAGAAGAACAAGAAGGGCGCCCAGCACCAGGCAGACCCTTCCATCGTCGCCAGGCGCATTGAGGCACTCCTTCCCCCTGTTCCTTCAGCTGACTACCTGGCTGCTTCCCAGATACTGACCTGCAGGAGGTTCTTAATAACCTCTTGGACCCGACAGATGAATACGACACCCCGCCATTCATCTATCGGCGGCTCTATCGGGAGATCAGTGAGGCCTATATCTCCAACAGCTTGTCTCCTGCTCAGGAAGTCAGTATCCGTGAGGAGATCAGAGCCGATCCAGATCGAGCAGCTATGTTGAATTACATTGCCACCAGGCTGCTTTCCTAACTTGCCCTCCATCTACTCTACCAGCTTACCACCTGTTGTACTGCCATCTCTCTTGCCTTGCTTCCTGCCTGTCTGATCGTCATCCCGGACTTTCCTCCTGCTTTTTTTTTTTTTTTTGCCTTGTCTGCTTATCATCTGCCAATCTCTGACGGGCTCTCTGGTTTGCCCGTGTCCTCACCTCTCTTGTGGGGCGAATCATCAACAAACAAACACGATCGGTGTGGGCGTGCGACAAGACTCTGTGATGGCCCCATAGTTGTTCAATATATATATATATATATATATATATATATATATATATATATATATATATATATATATATATATATTGAGGCAGTCAGTATATATATATTGAGGCGTCTGGCAATATATATATATATATATATATATATATATATATATATATATATATATATATATACTGTACTGTATATATATATATATATATATATATATATATAGATATATATATATATATATATATATATATATATATATATATATATATATATATATATATATATATATATATATATATATATATATATATATATATATATATATATATATGGATGGGGTGATGAGAGAAGTAAAAACACGAGTAACAGAGAGAGGGATGGCATTGGTAATGAATGGTGATGGATGGAATATCTCAAATCTGTTGAATGCTGCTGATGCAGTACTTCTTGCAAATACCGGACAAGAACCTGGTAGGCTAGTCCAGACTTTTGCTGATGTCTGTAAGCGTCGTGCATTAAGAGTAAATGTAGGAAAGAGTAAAGTGATGATTCCTGAGAGAGAAGGTGGCTCCGAGTGCGATGTTACAGTGAATGGAGAGAGACTAGAATTGATGAGAGTTCAAATATCTGGGTACAGTGATAGAAAAGAAAGGAGAATGTGCAAAAGAGGTGGAAAGTAGAATGACATAAGGAAGAAAAGTAGCTGGTGCAATGAAGGCCTTGATAAGAAACAGAGGCTTGAGTGTTGCAGCTGCACGAGGCTTACATGAAGGAGTGTTAGTGCCATCTTTAACATATGGATGTGAGACTGGTGTGGCATGAAAATGAAAAGTCAGTAGTAAGAGCAGTGGAGATGGGACTGCTGGGGAATGTATGTGGAGTACAGAGGGTAGATAGGATAGGAAATAATGTGATTCGTGAAAGATGTGGAGTGAGGAAGTCGGTGGACACCAGAATCGAAGAGAGTGTACTGAGATGGTATGGTCATGTGGAGAGAATGGATAACAATAGAGTGGTGAAAAGGGTATATCTGAGCGAATTTGAAGGAGGGAGGAGGCGCGGTAGGCCAAGGAGAAGGTGAAAAGATATGGTGGATGAGTGTGTGAGGAAGAGAGGTTTGGAAGTCGGTGAGTCTAGGGAAGTGACAAGAGATCGAGCTGGCTGGGTAAATGTTGAGAGAAGAAGTGCATGATCCGGGATTTGGCACTCCTTTTTAACTTGGCAGCGTCCAGATTGACTCTATCGAATACCTTTATGTGACGCTACAGAACGTGGTGAATGTTTTTGGCTTATCCAATAGACGGAGGATTCCGGGGTCTTGAATGATGAGTGTATGGAAGCATGGCCCATTAGACTGGGCAAATTTGGGTTGTCTGGACAATACTACTCCTCACCCTGCCCTAGGGTAGGAAAAGAGGTTCGGATGATGATGATGATGATGATGATGATGGTACATATGACATATATATATATATATATATATATATATATATATATATATATATATATATATATATATATATATATATATATATCTCCAGTATCTATCTATCCTTCTATCTATCTATTTATCTATCTATATACCTATATATCTATTTACATAGATAGATAGCTAGAACATAATGACGGCTGACATCTCCAAATGCGATGGCGTCACTTGAATTTTTCTAAAATATGTCTATTCTCTGAGCTCCTCCCCTCCCAATCCCCCCTCTCCCTCCAAGCTCTCCACCATCTGCTGAGCGCATATGACTGGGCTGGTAGACTCTCTCACTCTCTCTAATGCATAACCAGTTCACGGGAAAATCTTGTATTTCTCAAAGTTTGCTTCATGTCTAACGTCTAATTATGAGTACATATGATTTGTAGTGTATGTCTAACATTAGAATAATTGATGTGTTGGGATCAGTCGGACTAAATGTAGACCCTACTCCCAGCATCACAGAGGAGCAAGGAATACGGATCTGTAGTAACAGTTAATGAGATGCTGCTTCTGCTTCTGTGTGTGTGTGTGTGTGTGTGTGTGTGTGTGTGTATAAGATTAGGGGAAGGTCGGGTTCAGGGCGCACACCAACGTTTGGTAGGTCACCATCACCACCACCACCAACAACAACAACAAAAACTGAGAATCACTGCTCTATAATACTGTACTGTGAAAGTAAATGAAAAGAAATGGCATCTAAAACTATCATCATAATCATCACTAAGTCAATTGTCAATAAAACCATAATCACTATACAGCTACACCTATCATCACAATCATCACTACCACAAATATCACAGGCATCATACTCATCACTACCACAACAACTGCACCAGTTTTATCACATTTTCTGCTACCAAAACTACCACAGCTACCAATGCCTTCATAATCACCATTACTACGACTAATATTATCATCATTATTATTACTGTACAACCATTACTACTACTAGAGCCACTATCAGTATAGACGTCACTACTACAGCTACCACTATCATAAGCATCACTCCTACAATTACCACTGCCATAATCGTCATATCACAACTACGATTGTAATCCTATAGTCATCACTACTATAACCATCACTATCAAAATTATCACTACAACAACTGCAATATCACAGGCTAAACACAATTCCCACCTTCATCCGTATTACTTGTGTGGTCAAAAATTATAGAAATTTTACCTATGTTTTTTTCTAGCTACTATATCAGGCGTTTGAATTTACCTGGGAAGAGCCTTGCGGTATTAGAGCCAAGAAAAAACAGTTTCAAAGCACAGACAACATACAACAGGTATTGTGGTTCCATTGTGTCTATAATTAGTTTGAGGTGTGAGACGCATTTAGCTATGATTATTAGCAGTAGAGCACACACACACACACACACAAACACACGTGAGGAACCATACAAGGTGTCTGGGAAGAGGGACAAAGGCGTAAGAGATCAGGAGGCTTCTCGTAGTAGTTGTGATGACCACCCTGTATCCAACCTTTGTTCCTCAGGACGCCTCTCGGTGGAGTGCTACAGCACTTACGCCAGTTTCCTCACTTACTGAGGTGCTCGAGATCAGATCGGCGAGGCCCTGTTGTCCAACACCTGTTGCCCGAGATCAGACCACGGAGCGGCATACCAGCTGACCCGCTGACCGAGATTTGACCTACGACGGCCCAGGAAACCTGTTGGATGATATCAGATCGATGACGGCCCAGGAAACCTGTGTGGCGAGGTCAGATCGAGGACAAGCCAGGAAACTTGTTGGACGAGAGCAGGTCAAGGACGGCCCAGGGAACCCGTGGACCTAGATCAGGTCGAGAACGGCCCAGGTTACTTGTTGGACAAGATCAGATCGAGAATGGCCCAGGTAACCTGCTGGACGAGATCATCGAGAACGAATCAGATGACCTTTTGGCTGAGACCAGATCAAGGACGTCCCAAGCAACCTGTTGCCTGAGACCAGTTCAGATACGTTCTAGGTGACCTGTTGGCTGAGATGAGATCGAGCACGTGGCAGTTGACCTACGGGACTAGATCGGATCAAAGAAGCCCTGTGGACCTGTTGGCAGAGATCAGATCGAGGACGCACCAGTTGGCCTGCTGGACTCGATCAGATCAAAGAGGCCCAGTGAACCTTTTGGCAGAGATCAGATCATGGACGTGCCAGTTGGCCGTCTGGAATCGACTGGATCAAAGCAGTCCAGTGGACCGTTCAGTAGGCCGAGATCAGGTCGTGGATGTGCCAGTTGACCTACCGTACTCGATTGGATCGTAGAGGCCTAATGGTCCTGTTAGCCGAGACCAGATCGAGGAAGGGTCAGTCAACTTGCGGGACTCGATCGGATCGAAGAGGCCCAGTGGCCCTGTTGACTTAGATCAGAATGGGGACATGTCAACTGACCTGCCAAATTAGACAGGATCAGAAAGGCCCAGTGGCCCTACTGGCCGAGATCAGATCTAGGATTTGCCAAATGACATGCTGGACTAGTTCAGATCGAAGAGTCACGGTGGACCTATTGGCCAAGATTGGATCGAGAATGCCACAGTTGATTTGTCGCCCGAGATCAGATCGATGACGCGTCACCTGACCTCACTTAGTTACCACACACACACACACACACACACACACACACACACACACACAGCCTCTCTGTCTCGGTGGACTAGGCCTGCTCGACTGCTCTCACTGCAGGTCGGGGCGGGGACACCACTGTAAAAAAAACGAGCCAAGACGCTACCTCCTGGGTGGCTTGGAAACGCGTCCACACACACAACCAGACACACCGTGCATATCAAAATATAGGTCACGACCCGAAGGTGGGTCATGAGGGGAATTTCCATGGGTGGCAGACAAGGCTGGGAATCGTGCCGCTATTAGTAGTGATGGTGGTAACGCCATTACTTTTTTAAGCCAGTAGCGGAACTGAGAGCGCAGCTACTTTTTGGCCATACTCACGCGTTACCATGCTCCTCGCTACTCACGCTACGAATACTGGTCTGGAGTCGGTGGGTACATACAGATATGCCGACGGTTTGTTTGTATTTATTAACAACAAAATATAATACTTTCGTCTATCTATCTATTTATCTGTTGCCAGACGCCTCAATCCCGTTTGGGGTGGCCACAAACAAATCGCCTCCAAGTCGCCCTCTCCCCCGCCATTTCACTGCCCTGCTCCCAACTCACACACCCCTCTCTCATATACCTCTCCACCCCATCCCTCCATCTCATCCTCGGCCTCCCCCTCCCTCTTCCCCCCTCCACCTCACTCACATACACTCTCTTCGTCAGTCTTTCACCCTCTATCCTCTCCACATGGCCAAACCACCTCAGCGTGTTCCTCATAATGCTTCCTATTACATCCACATCAACACCACAACGCTCCTTTATATCCTCATTCGTCAGCCTGTCTCTCGATGTGACTCCACAGGCTTCTCTTAAAAAACTCATTTCCACTGCTCTCACTCTTGACTTGTGTCCTTCCAACAACGTCCAAGCTTCGCTTCCGTACGTTAGAGTTGGTATCACAATACTGTCATATAGTAACTTTTTCACTTCCATGCTCATTTCCCTGTTTCTTATCACTGCTTCCAAAGAACCAGAAACCTTTCTTCCCTGCTGTACCCTTTCAAGCACTTCACCCTCCAAACCTCCATCCTTACTCATCACACTACCCAAGTACTTAAACGTCAATTCTGTCAATTAATTATGTTTGCTCTACATTACATCAATAATTTAGATGTAGGCAGTGCTAACACACACACACACACACACACACACACACACACACACCTCTAACTATCCCCGTGTCTAACCCCTGCTCTCTCCCTCACTCTCTTTCAGACCAAATCATACTCACTTCGTTATTATTTCGTAACAGTATGTTACTTTCAGTGTAAAGTAATGCAAAAAAAAAAAAAAAAAAATTGCTATTGTATAAATAGCCTTCAAAATAAAGCCCCAGTTCATTTTTATTTTCGTTTTCGTACATATCTTAAGTAGGTATCATTCAAAATATAATAAATCACTATAATATATATAAATGGTAGGCCACATTATTTTTCCTTTTATTTACGTAAGTTACTTTCAGTAGGTATACTAGGTAACAATGTAAAAGAACATTTGTTACATTATACAGTAAATAGCTTTTTTCTGTGCCTTTGACTCCAAGCTTCATTTAAGTGACATCGACATGAATATGATTTCTTTTTTAAATATAAGTATATAATGACATTACTGGTACACAACATAACCACTCAGACTGACTAATATCAACACAGGATATAGTGTATTGGTATATCACTGATGTCTGTAATCCTTTCCTTCGTGTACCTTTTCCTCATCCAAGGTAGCAGGAGCGGGAGCGGGAGCGCCGCTACATTTCGTATCAAGTAGCGAAATCATTAACGCCACTACTTTTTCGAGCTAGTAACGGGAATGGGAGCGCCGCTACTTTTTATTAGTAACGTTCCCAGCACTGGTGGCAGAGACGCAGAAGAGACCTACTGTTCCCAGTGATTTCTATTTTTATAAATATTCTAATTTATCATAACTATTATTATCCTCTTGATAATAACAACAATAAACGCCATACTAGTTAATCAATTTAAATATATATATATATATATATATATATATATATATATATATATATTTGTGTGTGTGTGTGTGTGTGTGTGTGTGTGTGTATACCATATTGTGGAGAGATTTGCGCATGTACGGTTTAGATGGTAAGCTGCTAGGCGCCGTCAAGAGTTTAAAAGATGACAGTAATGCATGTGCAAGGGTTAATGGGCATCTGAGTAAATGGTTCATGATCGGCGTGGGTCCACTGTCACTGCTTGGCCTGGCCAGGCGCCACCATGCCCGAGCTTACCGAGACTTGTAGCTCATCTGCTCACGCCTTCGACCCGTTGATAGGGGCACCCAGCAGCAGATCAGAGCCGGCAGGAGCCACTACCATCCAGGGAACCGTGAATTGGTTCAACGTGAGAGCGTGTTACGGTTTCATCAAGCGCCGTGACTCTGGTGCTGATGTTTTCGTACATGTTTCTGCGATCGTTGTACCAAATCCACGGCATTTCCAGCGCTCACTTGGCGATGGGGAGACGGTGGAGTTTCGTGTTGTTTAGGCTGCCAAGGGTCCCGAAGCTAGGGATGCCTCTGGGCCGGGTGGTGTTGCTGTGAAGGGCTCTGCCCATGCATGGCGACGCCCCCCGTCCCAGAGACGCCGGCCGAGGGGTCCTGGGAGTTCTGCTGACACTAACACAGTCGTTGCGATGTGTATCGCGACGGCCGAGGCTTTTAGTGGGGGTGACAAGGCGGTTTTGGCTGTCCTCCCTCAAATCTTTGAGGAGAACGGCCTACCACGCCTTGCCATTCCTCGAAGCTTCGCCCGTGGTACACGTCTCCCCCCACGTCAAGAGCGTCAAGCCCGGCGGCGGCAGCTACCACCTCCCGCACGACACCGCGGAAACGGCTGCAGCTGGATGCCCCTCTCAACAGGGCGACTGGCATCACTTCTACTACCCCTGCCGACCCTCCGATCACCGACCCAGCACCGTCACAGGCCATGGAATTAGACCACAGTGAGACTGTTGCCGACGTTCACCTCCCCCCGTCAGGAGCTGAGGAGGAGAGGGTTTCTTCTCCTGTCCCCTCTATCCATCAGGACGTTGAGGAACTCCCCTCCTCACCCCTTCCATCTGCTCCTGACGTCGTGGAGATGCCTCCACCTTCACCATCTGGCGGCGTCTCTCCTACATCTTCCCCCCCACCACCTCGGGAGAAGAAGAAGAACAAAAACAAGAACAAGAAGGGCGCCCAGCGCCAGGCAGACCCTTCCATCGTTGCCAGGCGCATTGAGGCACTCCTTCCCCCTGTTCCTTCAGCTGACTACCTGGCTGCTTCCACAGATACTGACCTGCAGGAGCTTCTTAATAACCTCATGGACCCGACAGATGAATACGACACCCCGCCATTCATCTATCGGCGGCTCTATCAGGAGATCAGTGAGGCCTATATCTCCAACAGCTTGTCTCCTGCTCATCCTTCACCACCCTCAGGTCGAAGAGGCGACGCGCTGCCAGAAAACGCGGACCCGGGAAGAGACTCGTCAGGTCGTTGTCACCCTGCGGGGGCCTCTGATCCCTTCAGTCGACCTAGGGAACTGGGGAACGTATCACCTTCGCCCCTTCACCCCGGAGCCTCTCCGTTGCTACCGCTGCCAGCGCTACGGGCACCACCGTGCCAACTGCAACCGCCCCGTCATCTGCGGCATGTGCAGTGGCGGCCACGACACGGCCGAGTGCCTCCAGCGGTACAAGGCGAAGCAACCAGTTGCGGCCAAGTGCCCCAACTGCTCCGGACGACACCACGCCTGGCACCCCAGCTGCCCCGCGAGGGTTCACCGAGTGAACCAGGGTCGAGAGAGGCAGGTTGCCTTTGTGCAGCAACACCAGGCCACCAGCGCCACTCCAGCTCCCCCCGGTACTTTCATCTGGGGACAACAGCGCCGCCCTCTCACTCAGTGCCCACCACCTCTCAGCGACCAAGAGTTCCCCTCCATTGCCCTCAGCGCTCACTGTGGTCCAGACCACAGCCGAGGTCCACCACCAACAGCCGCCTGTCTCGCTACCACCTCAGACTGCAGAGACCAGACAGCCACTGACTGTTCCGCCACCAGCGCCTGGCTCCACGCCAAGTCCACCAACCGCTCCTGCTCCTCCGGTGATCTCGTTCACAACGGAGGAGCTCAGGACCTTTGCCACAGAGCTGGCGCTGACCCTTGCGAAGACAATAGCGTCAACCCTCGACATCCCTCTCCCAACCGAGCCTCTTGCCGAAGCTGCCAATCGCCTGGTGGACCGGGCGATAGAGAGGAAGATGGCGAGCCTAGGTGCTCCTCTGTCCCCTCGCCGCCCAGCTCGTTCGGCAGGGCGACCCCGTCCCACACTGCACAGGACAGCTCGCCCGTCCAAGAGGGTCAAGCCACGACCTCCAAATGCTCTGTCTTCCACCGCACAGCTGCCTCGTCAGCGTCATCATTTGAGGAAAACCCTAACACCATCAGGGTCCAAAGTAATGGAGAGGGCCTCTTCACTGCTGCAGGAGAACGACCGTCCGCAACTGTCGCCGGACGGCCAGTAGACCGCTCTCTCAGGCTCCTCCAGTGGAATTGCTTGGGAGCACGGAGCAAGCTCCCCCTTTTGCAGGAAGCAGCCGCCAAGGACCGCCCTGATGTCATTCTCCTGCAGGAGACCTTGCTCTCAGGCAATTCCACTTTCCATCTCTCGGGATACACCACCCATCTCCTCCCGTATATTCGTGGCGTTACACAGGGATGTGCCGTTCTGGTCCGGGACCACATCGCGTGCACGGATTGTGAGCCCCCTCCTTTCTGTGGACCTGATGTGGAGGTTCAGGGCGTGGTTCTCCATCTGGCGACGTCGCCCCTGACGGTATACAATGTATACCGGAGCCAGAGGAGCACCCTGGAGTTGGGGGAACTTTTCTCCCAAGCTGCCAGAGGAGCTGTGTACATTGGGGGCGACTTCAATGCCCACCACGCCCTGCTCTCTTCGCCTCTTCGCCCCAACGACGCAGGACGACACATCTCTTTAATACTGGAGGAGGTGGGTGATGTTTCCCTATTAAACGACACCACTGAGGCCACACACATTGACGGGGGGCGTCTGGACTTGGCGTTTGTGTCCTCCCCCCTTGCGGGCTCGGCAACATGGTCGCTGCACCGACACCTCGCCAGTGATCATTTTGCCCTAGAGGTCACTCCCACCGACGCCGCCCCCTCCTTTGCGGTGGGACCTCCGCAGGGCCGACTGGGTGGCGTTTGCACAGGCCTTAGCTGGGGCCTTTGCTGCATCTCCTCCCGCCTCAGACCTCGAGAGACGAGCAGATCAGGTGGCGAGTATTTTTTCACAGGCTGCCTCTCTTGCTATCCCCCTGCAGAGACGGTCCGCGAGGTGCTATCGGGACGGCTGGATTTACTGCGACAGGGTCAAGGAATTGAACCGGCGGCTAAATGCGGCACGCAGGCAGTACCGACGGCGTCGCACATCTCCACACCGTCGGTACCTGGTGGCTGTCACGCGACACGTCACCGCAGAGAAACGCCGCCTCAAGGAGGAGGCGTGGATTGGATGGTGTCGTACCCTAGATGCTCACTCCACACTCAGGGAGATGTGGAGGAGAATCAGGTCCATCTCCGATCCACGTCCTCCTCGGCCGCCCTTGCATCCTGATCCTGCCGCAGAGGCCAGCCGCCTCGCTCAGCACTTCGCGGATCGCTCTGCTTCAAGCAATCTCCCGCAATCCGTCCAAGTTCTGCAGGCTCAGCTATGCACCGCTCGTGCCACGGCAGTTCAGGCTGCCTGTGATAAGCCAGACCCAGCTGATTGTCCCATCACCAGCGGGGAGGTTCAAAAAGCACTGCACCACAGGGGGGACTCTGCGCCTGGACTGGACGGAATCACATATTCACTGCTGTCACACGCTGGGGATTGCGGCAGCGAGCGCCTACTTGATCTGATCAACCTCTCGTGGTCTGAGGGGCGTCTGCCAAGGTCGTGGAAGACGGCTGTTATACACCCGATTCCAAAACCTCATGATCCTACCGCCATGCGCCCCATCTCCCTCCTTAGCTGTATCGCAAAAACGGCTGAGAGGGTTGTGCGGGCTCGTCTCGCTTGGCGGCTGGGACCACTGCACCCAAGGATCTTCGCATACCACCATGGTAGGAGTGCCACTCACTGCCTCGCGTCTTTCCTTGGGGAACTGAGAGGGGGAAAGGGGATGGCCGTCTTCCTCGACCTGGAAAAGGCTTTTGAACTAGCCAGCCCTACAGTTATTTTGGCTGCCCTTGCAGACAGGGGTGTGGGAGGCAGGCTTTTATCCTGGATCAGGGACTTCTTTGCGGATCGCTCTGCAGGGGTCAGATTCCAGGGGCACCTCTCACACTTTTGCACACATTTAAATGGCACGCCCCAGGGGAGTGTACTAAGTCCCCTCCTGTTTAATATCCTTATGGAGGGGCTCTTAACTCTCGATTATGGGCCTGGCGTCACCCTCCTCTGTTATGCAGACGATCTTGCCCTCGTATTTACAAGAAGGGATTGTTTCCGACAGGCAGACTTGGCCCTTTCTCGGCTCCATGCCAAGTGTGCTGAGTTAAGCCTAAAGATTAACTTCCAGAAGACAAAGTGCCTGCCATTTGGACTCCGCCCCCCAGACTTTCCACTGCTACTCGGTGGCCATCAGCTCTCCATGGTCACTGCACATCGGTACTTGGGGGTCTGGCTTGACGCGGGTCTCAACTTTGCCTGCCATGTTCGGTACCTGAGGGAGCGTGCATCCACCCGCATGGCTGCTCTCAGCTATCTGTCCAGGCGGAATTTGGGGGCATCATTTTCCGTCCTACGGACCTTTTATACACACGCAGTCCGATCCTTGGTGGACTACAGCGCCATCTGCTTGACGGGCCTTGCTCCGCCAGTCGCTAGATCTCTGGAGGTCATCCAGAATGATGCCCTCCGCGTTATGCTGGGTGCTCCACGCTGGACCCGACTGGTCAATCTGCGTATGGAGGGTGGGCTGCCGTCTCTGGCCCATCGCATTGTGTTGCGAGCGGCAGTTGTCACCCTGAAGCTGATCCAGTGCCTGCCTCACCTGCCTGTCTCTGCCCTCCTAAAACGCCTTCTTTGCCGCCCCCCCGAGCCGGCCCATCAGCGTGACTGGGCCCGCACCATGGCTGCTGCCATCCATGGATTGGGAGCTGCTGCGAGCCTCTGTCAAGATCCCGACTCTCCCTTTCCTGGATACGTTGATCCACCGCCATGGGATCCTCCTCTTTTTAATATTATTGGTCCATCGGAGGCTAAACCCCGCTCCTCAATTCCAGCACTCCTTCGCCAGGAGGGTCTCAGTAGGGTGGCAGCTCTGGCCTCACCAGACTCAGCCATCTACTACACTGATGGCTCTGTTTCCCCTAATGGCGCAGCTGGAGCGGCCTTTGTCTCTGGGCAACTAGTGGAAGCTTGGCGACTCTCTTCAGGAGTATCCGCTTTCCAGGCGGAACTTGCGGCCATCCTGGGTGCATTGCGCCATGCTCACCACCATCGTCACAATCGAGTCGTAATCCACACAGACTCTCTTTCCTCCATTCAGAGATTACGATCCTTATCGCTGCATGACAACGTCTTTCTCCTAACAGCGATTCATACATTTGCATCACTTCTTGTCCGTAGGGGCGCAACGATTAACCTTCACTGGCTCCCGGGACATGTGGGAATTAGTGGCAACGAGCGTGCTGATGACGCTGCGCGCTCAGCTTGCGATCTCCCAGACATCACATTCCCACTACGCCCTAGTCCTTCGCACCTCATCCGCACTCTCACTGCCACCATAGGAAGACTGACCCTAGAGGACCATCGGCTCTGGGTCACGGAGGGCTCTTGCTCTGCAAAATGGTATGCTACTGCCACGTCGTATTCCCTCCTGTTGCCCCCCCAAGGACTACCTAACTTTATTGTAGTCCGACTTCGAAGATTGCGTCTTGGGTTTCCTTGCTACAAGCAAATTGTGGGTATGGAGCCAGACCCGTGTGAACATTGCTTGGCCAGCTGTGAGGAGCCCCTTCTTCATTATCTTCTGGACTGCCCAGCCACCACCAGGCTCAGGTCTGGGCTCGACTCGGCCCTAGCCCGATCTGGTGATGTCTTTAGGGACGCTGCTGGCATTGTTGCCCATGCTCCATTAAATATATTACTTACTATGGTCAGGGATTACCCTCCACCTCGCTAAAGCAAGTTCGCGCAAGTAGTGCGCACCTCTGACGGGCTCTCTGTTTGCCCGTGTCCCAGGAAACTGGGACGAATATCCCACAAACAAACAAACTCCTGCTCAGGAAGTCAATATCCGTGAGGAGATCAGAGCCGATCCAGATCGAGCAGCTATGTTGAATTACATTGCCACCAGGCTGCTTTTCTAACTTGCCCTCCATCTACTCTACCAGCTTACCACCTGTTGTACTGCCAACTCTCTTGCCTTGCTTCCTGCCTGTCTGATCGTCATCCCGGCCTTTCCTCCTGCTTTTTTTTTTTTTTTTTCCCCTTGTCTGCTTATCATCTACCAACCTCTGACGGGCTCTCTGGTTTGCCCGTGTCCTCACCTCTCTTGTGGGGCGAATCATCAACAAACACGATCGGTGTGGGCGTGCGACAAGACTCTGTGATGGCCCCGTAGTTGTTCAATATATATATATATATATATATATATATATATATATATATATATATATATAGAGGCAGTCAGTATATATATGTTGAGGCGTCTGGCAAAATATATATATATATATATATATATATATGGATGGGGTGATGAGAGATGAAAAAACACGAGTAACAGAGAGAGGGATGGCATTGGTAATGAATGGTGATGGATGGAATATCTCAAATCTGTTGAATGCTGCTGATGCAGTACTTCTTGCAAATACCGGGCAAGAACCTGGTAGGCTAGTCCAGACTTTTGCTGATGTCTGTAAGCGTCGTGCCTTAAGAGTAAATGTAGGAAAGAGTAAAGTGATGATTCCTGAGAGAGAAGGTGGCTCCCAGTGCGATGTTACAGTGAATGGAGAGAGACTAGAATTGATGAGAGTTCAAATATCTGGGTACAGTGATAGAAAAGAAAGGAGAGTGTGCAAAAGAGGTGGAAAGTAGAATGACATAAGGAAGAAAAGTAGCTGGTGCAATGAAGGCCTTGATAAGAAACAGAGGCTTGAGTGTTGCAGCTGCACGAGGCTTACATGAAGGAGTGTTAGTGCCATCTTTAACAAATGGATGTGAGACTGGTGTGGCATGAAAATGAAAAGTCAGTAGTAAGAGCAGTGGAGATGGGACTGCTGGGGAATGTATGTGGAGTACAGAGGGTAGATAGGATAGGAAATAATGTGATTTGTGAAAGATGTGGAGTGAGGAAGTCGGTGGACACCAGAATCGAAGAGAGTGTACTGAGATGGTATGGTCATGTGGAGAGAATGGATAACAATAGAGTGGTGAAAAGGGTATATCTGAGCGAATTTGAAGGAGGGAGGAGGCGCGGTAGGCCAAGGAGAAGGTGAAAAGATATGATGGATGAGTGTGTGAGGAAGAGAGGTTTGGAAGTCGGTGAGTCTAGGGAAGTGACAAGAGATCGAGCTGGCTGGGTAAATGTTGAGAGAAGAAGTGCATGATCCGGGATTTGGCACTCCTTTTTTACTTGGCAGCGTCCAGATTGACTCTATCGAATACCTTTATGTGACGCTACAGAACGTGGTGAATGTTTTTGGCTTATCCAATAGACGGAGGATTCCGGGGTCTTGAATGATGAGTGTATGGAAGCATGGCCCATTAGACTGGGCAAATTTGGGCTGTCTGGACAATACTACTCCTCACCCTGCCCTAGGGTAGGAAAAGAGGTTCGGATGATGATGATGATGATGATCGTACATATGACATATAATTGATATATATATATATATATATATATATATATATATATATATAATATATATATATATATATATATATATATATATATATATATATATATATATATATTCAGTATCTGTCTATCCTTCTATCTATCTATTTATCTATCTATATACCTATATATCTATTTAGATAGATAGATAGATAGATAGAACATAATGACGGCTGACATCTCCAAATGCGATGGCGTCACTTGAATTTTTCTAAAATATGTCTATTCTCTGAGCTCCTCCCCTCGCAATCCCCCCTCTCCCTCCAAGCTCTCCACCATCTGCTGAGCGCATATGACTGGGCTGGTAGACTCTCTCACTCTCCCTAATGCATAACCAGTTCACGGGAAAATCTTGTATTTCTCAAAGTTTGCTTCATGTCTAACGTCTAATTATGAGTACATATGATTTGTAGTGTATGTCTAACATTAGAATAATTGATGTGTTGGGATCAGTCGGACTAAATGTAGACCCTACTTCCAGCATCACAGAGCAGCAAGGAATACGGATCTGTAGTAACAGTTAATGAGATGCTGCTTCTGCTTCTGTGTGTGTGTGTGTGTGTGTGTGTGTGTGTGTGTGTGTGTGTGTGTGTATAAGATTAGGGGAAGGTCGGGTTCAGGGCGCACACCAACGTTTGGTAGGTCACCATCACCACCACCACCAACAACAACAACAAAAACTGAGAATCACTGCTCTATAATACTGAACTGTGAAAGTAAATGAAAAGAAATGGCATCTAAAACTATCATCATAATCATCACTACGTCAATTGTCATTAAAACCATAATCACTATACAGCTACACCTATCATCACAATCATCACTACCACAAATATCACAGGCATCATACTCATCACTACCACAACAACTGCACAAGTTTTATCACATTTTCTGCTACCAAAACTACCATAGCTACCAATGCCTTCATAATCACCATTACTACGACTAATATTATCATCATTATTATTACTGTACAACCATTACTACTACTAGAGCCACTATCAGTATCGACGTCACTACTACAGCTACCACTATCATAAGCATCACTGCTACAATTACCACTGCCATAATCGTCATATCACAACTACGATTGTAATCCTATAGTCAACACTACTATAACCATCACTATCAAAATTATCACTACAACAACTGCAATATCACAGGCTAAACACAATTCCCACCTTCATCCGTATTACTTGTGTGGTCAAAAATTATAGAAATCTAACCTATGTTATTTTTTAGCTACTGTATCAGGCGTTTGAATTTACCTGGGAAGAGCCTTGCGGTATTAGAGCCAAGAAAAAACAGTTTCAAAGCACAGACAACAAACAACAGGTATTGTGGTTCCATTGTGTCTATAATTAGTTTGAGGTGTGAGACGCATTAAGCTATGATTATTAGCAGTAGAGCACACACACACACACACACACACACACACATGAGGAACCATACAAGGTGTCTGGGAAGAGGGACAAAGGCGTAAGAGATCAGGAGGCTTCTCGTAGTAGTTGTGACGACCACCCTGTATCCAACCTTTGTTCCTCAGGACGCCTCTCGGTGGAGTGCTACAGCACTTACGCCAGTTTCCTCACTTACTGAGGTGCTCGAGATCAGATCGGTGAGGCCCTGTTGTCCAACACCTGCTGCCCGAGATCAGACCACGGAGCGGCATACCAGCTGACCCGCTGACCGAGATTTGACCTACGACGGCCCAGGAAACCTGTTGGATGATATCAGATCGATGACGGCCCAGGAAACCTGTGTGGCGAGGTCAGATCGAGGACAAGCCAGGAAACTTGTTGGACGAGAGCAGGTCGAGGACGGCCCAGGGAACCCGTGGACCTAGATCAGGTCGAGAACGCCCCAGGTTACTTGTTGGACAAGATCAGATCGAGAATGGCCCAGGTAACCTGCTGGACGAGATCATCGAGAACGAATCAGATGACCTTTTGGCTGAGACCAGATCAAGGACGTCCCAAGTAACCTGTTGCCTGAGACCAGTTCAGATACGTTCTAGGTGACCTGTTGGCTGAGATCAGATCGAGCAAGTGGCAGTTGACCTACGGGACTAGATCGGATCAAAGAAGCCCTGTGGACCTGTTGGCAGAGATCAGATCGAGGATGCGCCAGTTGGCCTGCTGGACTCGATCAGATCAAAGAGGCCCAGTGAACCTTTTGGCAGAGATCAGATCATGGAAGTGCCAGTGTGCCGTCTGGAATCGACTGGATCAAAGCAGTCCAGTGGACAGTTCAGTAGGCCGAGATCAGGTCGTGGATGTGCCAGTTGACCTGCCGTACTCGATTGGATCGTAGAGGCCTAGTGGTCCTGTTAGCCGAGACCAGATCGAGGAAGGGTCAGTCAACCTGTGGGACTCGATCGGATCGAAGAGGCCCAGTGGCCCTGTTGGCTTAGATCAGAATGGGGATATGTCAACTAACCTGCCAAAGTAGACAGGATCAGAAAGGCCTAGTGGCCCTACTGGCCGAGATCAGATCTAGGATTTGCCAAATGACATGCTGGACTAGTTCAGATCGAAGAGTCACGGTGGACCTATTGGCCAAGATTGGATTGAGAATGCCACAGTTGATCTGTCGCCCGAGATCAGATCAATGACGCGTCACCTGACCTCACTTAGCTACCACACACACACACACACACACACACAGAAACGGCCTCTCTGTCTCGGTGGACTAGGCCTGCTCGACTGCTCTCACTGCAGGTCGTGGCGGGGAAACCACTGTAAAAAAAAACGAGCCAAGACGCTACCTCCTGGGTGGCTTGGAAACGCGTCCACACACACAACCAGACACACCGTGCGTATCAAAATATAGGTCGCAACCCGAAGGTGGGTCATGAGGGGAATTTCCATGGGTGGCAGACAAGGCTGGGAATCGCGCTAGTATTAGTAGCGATGGTGGTAACGCCATTACTTTTTTAAGCCAGTAGAGGAACTGAGAGCGCAGCTACTTTTTGGCCGTACTCACGCGTTACCACGCTCCTCGCTACTCACGCTACGAATACTGGTCTGGAGTCGGTGAGTACATACAGATATGCCGACGGTTAATTTGTATTTATTAACGACGAAATATAATACTTTCGTCTATCTATCTATCTATCTCTTGCCAGACGCCTCAATCCCGTTTGGGGTGGCCACAAACAAATCGCCTCCAAGTCGCCCTGTCCCCCTCCATTTCACTGCCCTGCTCCCAACTGACACACCCCTCTCTCATATACCTCTCCACCCCTTCCCTTCATCTCATCCTCGGCCTCCCCCTCCCTCTTCCCCCCTCCACCTCACTCACATACACTCTCTTCGTCAGTCTTTCACCCTCTATCCTCTCCACATGGCCAAACCACCTCAGTGTGTTTCTCATAATGCTTCCTATTACATCCACATCAACACCACAACGCTCCTTTATATCCTCATTCGTCAGCCTGTCTCTCCATGTGACTCCACAGGCTCCTCTTAAATAACTCATTTCCACTGCTCTCACTCTTGACTTGTGTCCTTCCAACAACGTCCAAGCTTCGCTTCCGTACGTTAGAGTTGGTATCACAATACTGTCATATAGTAACTTTTTCACTTCCATGCTCATTTCCCTGTTTCTTATCACTGCTTTCAAAGAACCAGAAACCTTTCTTCCCTGCTGTACCCTTTCAAGCACTTCACCCTCCAAACCTCCATCCTTACTCATCACACTACCCAAGTACTTAAACGTCAATTCTGTCAATTAATTATGTTTGCTCTACATTACATCAATAATTTAGATGTAGGCAGTGCTAACACACACACACACACACACACACACACACACACACCTCTAACTATCCCCGTGTCTAACCCCTGCTCTCTCCCTCACTCTTTTTCAGACCAAATCATACTCACTTCGTTATTATTTCGTAACAGTATGTTACTTTCAGTGTAAAGTAATGCAAAAAAAAAAAAATTGCTATTGTATAAATAGGCTTCAAAAGAAAGCCCCAGTTCATTTTTACTTTCGTTTTCGTACATATCTTAAGTACGTATCTTTCAAAATATAATAAATCACTATAATATATATAAATGGTAGGCCACATTATTTTTCCTTTTATTTACGTAAGTTACTTTCAGTAGGTATACTAGGTAACAATGTAAAAGAACATTTTTTACATTATACAGTAAATAGCTTTTTTCTGTGCCTTTGACTCCAAGCTTCATTAAAGTGACATCGACATGAATATGATTTCTTTTTTAAATATAAGTATATAGTGACATTACTGGTTCACAACATAACCACTCAGACTGACTAATATCAACACAGGATATAGTGTATTGGTATATCACTGATGTCTGTAAACCTTTCCTTCGTGTACCTTTTCCTCATCCAAGGTAGCAGGAGCGGGAGCGGGAGCGCCGCTACATTTCGTATCAAGTAGCGAAATCATTAACGCCACTACTTTTTC
Organism: Coenobita brevimanus; assembly: GCF_032717465.1. Taxonomy (NCBI): domain Eukaryota; kingdom Metazoa; phylum Arthropoda; class Malacostraca; order Decapoda; family Coenobitidae; genus Coenobita; species Coenobita brevimanus. Next base: position 15,444,495 of record NC_137058.1, read on the forward strand.
GAGCTAGTAACGGGAATGGGAGCGCCGCTACTTTTTATTAGTAACGTTCCCAGCACTGGTGGCAGAGACGCAGAAGAGACCTACTGTTCCCAGCGATTTCTATTTTTATAAATATTCTAATTTATCATAACTATTATTATCTTCTTCATAATAACAACAATAAACGCCATACTAGTTAATCACTTTATATATATATATATATATATATATATATATATATATATATATATATATATATATATGTGTGTGTGTGTGTGTGTGTGTATACCGTATCGTGGAAAGTTTTGCGCATGTACGGTTTAGATTGTAAGCTGCTAGGCGCCGTCAAGAGTTTAAAAGATGACAGTAATGCATGTGCAAGGGTTAATGGGCATCTGAGTAAATGGTTCATGATCAGCGTGGGTCCACTCTTACTGCTTGGCCTGGCCAGGCGCCACCATGCCCGAGCTTACCGAGACTTGTAGCTCATCTGCTCACGCCTTCGACCCGTTGAGGGCACCCAGCAGCAGATCAGAGCCGGCAGGAGCCACTACCATCAGGGAACCGTGAATTGGTTCAACGTGAGAGCGTGTTACGGTTTCATCAAGCGCCGCGACTCTGGTGCTGATGTTTTCGTACATGTTTCTGCGATCGTTGTACCAAATCCACGGCATTTCCAGCGCTCACTTGGCGATGGGGAGACGGTGGAGTTTCGTGTTGTTTAGGCTGCCAAGGGTCCCGAAGCTAGGGATGCCTCTGGGCCGGGTGGTGTTGCTGTGAAGGGCTCTGCCCATGCATGGCGACGCCCCCCGTCCCAGAGACGCCGGCCGAGGGTCCTGGGAGTTCTGCTGACACTAACACAGTCGTTGCAATGTGTATCGCGACGGCCGAGGCTTTTAGTGGGGGTGACAAGGCGGTTTTGGCTGTCCTCCCTCAAATCTTTGAGGAGAACGGCCTACCACGCCTTGCCATTCCTCGAAGCTTCGCCCGTGGTACGTCAAGAGCGTCAGGCCCGGCGGTGGCAGCTACCACCTCCCCGCACGACACCGCGGAAACGGCTGCAGCTGGATGCCCCTCTCAACAGGGCGACTGGCATCACTTCTACTACCCCTGCCGACCCTCCGATCACCGACCCAGCACCGTCACAGGCCATGGAATTAGACCACAGTGAGACTGTTGCCGACGTTCACCTCCCCCCGTCAGGAGTTGAGGAGGAGAGGGTTTCTTCTCCTGTCCTCTCTATCCATCAGGACGTTGAGGAACTCCCCTCCTCACCCCTTCCATCTGCTCCTGACGTCGTGGAGATGCCTCCACCTTCACCATCTGGCGGCGTCTCTCCTACATCTTCCCCCCCACCACCTCGGGAGAAGAAGAAGAACAAAAAGAAGAACAAGAATGGCGCCCAGCGCCAGGCAGACCCTTCCATCGTCGCCAGGCGCATTGAGGCACTCCTTCCCCCTGTTCCTTCAGCTGACTACCTGGCTGCTTCCCAGATACTGACCTGCAGGAGGTTCTTAATAACCTCTTGGACCCGACAGATGAATACGACACCCCGCCATTCATCTATCGGCGGCTCTATCGGGAGATCAGTGAGGCCTATATCTCCAACAGCTTGTCTCCTGCTCAGGAAGTCAGTATCCGTGAGGAGATCAGAGCCGATCCAGATCGAGCAGCTATGTTGAATTACATTGCCACCAGGCTGCTTTCCTAACTTGCCCTCCATCTACTCTACCAGCTTACCACCTGTTGTACTGCCATCTCTCTTGCCTTGCTTCCTGCCTGTCTGATCGTCATCCCGGCCTTTCCTCCTGCTTTTTTTTTTTTTTTTTTGCCTTGTCTGCTTATCATCTGCCAATCTCTGACGGGCTCTCTGGTTTGCCCGTGTCCTCACCTCTCTTGTGGGGCGAATCATCAACAAACAAACACGATCGGTGTGGGCGTGCGACAAGACTCTGTGATGGCCCCATAGTTGTTCAATATATATATATATATTGAGGCAGTCAGTATATATATATTGAGGCGTCTGGCATATATATATATATATATATATATATATATATATATATATATATATATATACTGTATATATATATATATATATATATATATATATATATATATATATATATATATATGTATATATATATATATATATATATATATATATATATATATATATATATATATATATATATGGGTGGGGGTGATGAGAGAAGTAAAAACACGAGTAACAGAGAGAGGGATGGCATTGGTAATGAATGGTGATGGATGGAATATCTCAAATCTGTTGAATGCTGCTGATGCAGTACTTCTTGCAAATACCGGACAAGAACCTGGTAGGCTAGTCCAGACTTTTGCTGATGTCTGTAAGCGTCGTGCATTAAGAGTAAATGTAGGAAAGAGTAAAGTGATGATTCCTGAGAGAGAAGGTGGCTCCCAGTGCGATGTTACAGTGAATGGAGAGAGACTAGAATTGATGAGAGTTCAAATATCTGGGTACAGTGATAGAAAAGAAAGGAGAATGTGCAAAAGAGGTGGAAAGTAGAATGACATAAGGAAGAAAAGTAGCTGGTGCAATGAAGGCCTTGATAAGAAACAGAGGCTTGAGTGTTGCAGCTGCACGAGTCTTACATGAAGGAGTGTTAGTGCCATCTTTAACATATGGATGTGAGACTGGTGTGGCATGAAAATGAAAAGTCAGTAGTAAGAGCAGTGGAGATGGGACTGCTGGGGAATGTATGTGGAGTACAGAGGGTAGATAGGATAGGAAATAATGTGATTCGTGAAAGATGTGGAGTGAGGAAGTCGGTGGACACCAGAATCGAAGAGAGTGTACTGAGATGGTATGGTCATGTGGAGAGAATGGATAACAATAGAGTGGTGAAAAGGGTATATCTGAGCGAATTTGAAGGAGGGAGGAGGCGCGGTAGGCCAAGGAGAAGGTGAAAAGATATGGTGGATGAGTGTGTGAGGAAGAGAGGTTTGGAAGTCGGTGAGTCTAGGGAAGTGACAAGAGATCGAGCTGGCTGGGTAAATGTTGAGAGAAGAAGTGCATGATCCGGGATTTGGCACTCCTTTTTAACTTGGCAGCTCCAGATTGACTCTATCGAATACCTTTATGTGACGCTACAGAACGTGGTGAATGTTTTTGGCTTATCCAATAGACGGAGGATTCCGGGGTCTTGAATGATGAGTGTATGGAAGCATGGCCCATTAGACTGGGCAAATTTGGGTTGTCTGGACAAGACTACTCCTCACCCTGCCCTAGGGTAGGAAAAGAGGTTCGGATGATGATGATGATGATGATGATGATGGTACATATGACATATTATATATATATATATATATATATATATATATATATATATATATATATATATATATATATATATATATATATATATATATTTATATATATATATATATATATATATATATATATATATATATATATATATCTCCAGTATCTGTCTATCCTTCTACCTATCTATTTATCTATCTATATACCTATATATCTATTTACATAGATAGATAGCTAGAACATAATGACGGCTGACATCTCCAAATGCGATGGCGTCACTTGAATTTTTCTAAAATATGTTTATTCTCTGAGCTCCTCCCCTCCCAATCCCCCCTCTCCCTCCAAGCTCTCCACCATCTGCTGAGCGCATATGACTGGGCTGGTAGACTCTCTCACTCTCTCTAATGCATAACCAGTTCACGGGAAAATCTTGTATTTCTCAAAGTTTGCTTCATGTCTAACGTCTAATTATGAGTACATATGATTTGTAGTGTATGTCTAACATTAGAATAATTGATGTGTTGGGATCAGTCGGACTAAATGTAGACCCTACTCCCAGCATCACAGAGGAGCAAGGAATACGGATCTGTAGTAACAGTTAATGAGATGCTGCTTCTGCTTCTGTGTGTGTGTGTGTGTGTGTGTGTGTGTGTGTGTATAAGATTAGGGGAAGGTCGGGTTCAGGGCGCACACCAACGTTTGGTAGGTCACCATCACCACCACCACCAACAACAACAACAAAAACTGAGAATCACTGCTCTATAATACTGTACTGTGAAAGTAAATGAAAAGAAATGGCATCTAAAACTATCATCATAATCATCACTAAGTCAATTGTCAATAAAACCATAATCACTATACAGCTACACCTATCATCACAATCATCACTACCACAAATATCACAGGCATCATACTCATCACTACCACAACAACTGCACCAGTTTTATCACATTTTCTGCTACCAAAACTACCACAGCTACCAATGCCTTCATAATCACCATTACTACGACTAATATTATCATCATTATTATTACTGTCCAACCATTACTACTACTAGAGCCACTATCAGTATAGACGTCACTACTACAGCTACCACTATCATAAGCATCACTCCTACAATTACCACTGCCATAATCGTCATATCACAACTACGATTGTAATCCTATAGTCATCACTACTATAACCATCACTATCAAAATTATCACTACAACAACTGCAATATCATAGGCTAAACACAATTCCCACCTTCATCCGTATTACTTGTGTGGTCAAAAATTATAGAAATTTTACCTATGTTTTTTTTTAGCTACTATATCAGGCGTTTGAATTTACCTGGGAAGAGCCTTGCGGTATTAGAGCCAAGAAAAAACAGTTTCAAAGCACAGACAACATACAACAGGTATTGTGGTTCCATTGTGTCTATAATTAGTTTGAGGTGTGAGACGCATTTAGCTATGATTATTAGCAGTAGAGCACACACACACACACACACAAACACACGTGAGGAACCATACAAGGTGTCTGGGAAGAGGGACAAAGGCGTAAGAGATCAGGAGGCTTCTCGTAGTAGTTGTGACGACCACCCTGTATCCAACCTTTGTTCCTCAGGACGCCTCTCGGTGGAGTGCTACAGCACTTACGCCAGTTTCCTCACTTACTGAGGTGCTCGAGATCAGATCGGCGAGGCCCTGTTGTCCAACACCTGTTGCCCGAGATCAGACCACGGAGCGGCATACCAGCTGACCCGCTGACCGAGATTTGACCTACGACGGCCCAGGAAACCTGTTGGATGATATCAGATCGATGACGGCCCAGGAAACCTGTGTGGCGAGGTCAGATCGAGGACAAGCCAGGAAACTTGTTGGACGAGAGCAGGTCGAGGACGGCCCAGGGAACCCGTGGACCTAGATCAGGTCGAGAACGGCCCAGGTTACTTGTTGGACAAGATCAGATCGAGAATGGCCCAGGTAACCTGCTGGACGAGATCATCGAGAACGAATCAGATGACCTTTTGGCTGAGACCAGATCAAGGACGTCCCAAGCAACCTGTTGCCTGAGACCAGTTCAGATACGTTCTAGGTGACCTGTTGGCTGAGATGAGATCGAGTACGTGGCAGTTGACCTACGGGACTAGATCGGATCAAAGAAGCCCTGTGGACCTGTTGGCAGAGATCAGATCGAGGACGCACCAGTTGGCCTGCTGGACTCGATCAGATCAAAGAGGCCCAGTGAACCTTTTGGCAGAGATCAGATCCATGGACGTGCCAGTTGGCCGTCTGGAATCGACTGGATCAAAGCAGTCCAGTGGACCGTTCAGTAGGCCGAGATCAGGTCGTGGATGTGCCAGTTGACCTACCGTACTCGATTGGATCGTAGAGGCCTAATGGTCCTGTTAGCCGAGACCAGATCGAGGAAGGGTCAGTCAACTTGCGGGACTCGATCGGATCGAAGAGGCCCAGTGGCCCTGTTGACTTAGATCAGAATGAGGGACATGTCCAACTGACCTGCCAAATTAGACAGGATCAGAAAGGCCCAGTGGCCCTACTGGCCGAGATCAGATCTAGGATTTGCCAAATGACATGCTGGACTAGTTCAGATCGAAGAGTCACGGTGGACCTATTGGCCAAGATTGGATCGAGAATGCCACAGTTGATTTGTCGCCCGAGATCAGATCGATGACGCGTCACCTGACCTCACTTAGTTACCACACACACACACACACACACACACACACACACACACAGCCTCTCTGTCTCGGTGGACTAGGCCTGCTCGACTGCTCTCACTGCAGGTCGGGGCGGGGACACCACTGTAAAAAAAACGAGCCAAGACGCTACCTCCTGGGTGGCTTGGAAACGCGTCCACACACACAACCAGACACACCGTGCATATCAAAATATAGGTCACGACCCGAAGGTGGGTCATGAGGGGAATTTCCATGGGTGGCAGACAAGGCTGGGAATCGTGCCGCTATTAGTAGTGATGGTGGTAACGCCATTACTTTTTTAAGCCAGTAGCGGAACTGAGAGCGCAGCTACTTTTTGGCCATACTCACGCGTTACCATGCTCCTCGCTACTCACGCTACGAATACTGGTCTGGAGTCGGTGGGTACATACAGATATGCCGACGGTTTGTTTGTATTTATTAACAACAAAATATAATACTTTCGTCTATCTATCTATTTATCTGTTGCCAGACGCCTCAATCCCGTTTGGGGTGGCCACAAACAAATCGCCTCCAAGTCGCCCTGTCCCCCGCCATTTCACTGCCCTGCTCCCAACTCACACACCCCTCTCTCATATACCTCTCCACCCCAGCCCTCCCTCTCATCCTCGGCCGCCCCCGCCCGCGTCCCCCTCCACCTCACTCACATACACTCTCTTCGTCAGTCTTTCACCCTCTATCCTCTCCACATGGCCAAACCACCTCAGCGTGTTCCTCATAATGCTTCCTATTACATCCACATCAACACCACAACGCTCCTTTATATCCTCATTCGTCAGCCTGTCTCTCGATGTGACTCCACAGGCTCCTCTTAAAAAACTCATTTCCACTGCTCTCACTCTTGACTTGTGTCCTTCCAACAACGTCCAAGCTTCGCTTCCGTACGTTAGAGTTGGTATCACAATACTGTCATATAGTAACTTTCACTTCCATGCTCATTTCCCTGTTTCTTATCACTGCTTTCAAAGAACCAGAAACCTTTCTTCCCTGCTGTACCCTTTCAAGCACTTCACCCTCCAAACCTCCATCCTTACTCATCACACTACCCAAGTACTTAAACGTCAATTCTGTCAATTAATTATGTTTGTTCTACATTACATCAGTAATTTAGATGTAGGCAGTGCTAACACACACACACACACACACACACACACACACACACACACACCTCTAACTATCCCCGTGTCTAACCCCTGCTCTCTCCCTCACTCTCTTTCAGACCAAATCATACTCACTTCGTTATTATTTCGTAACAGTATGTTACTTTCAGTGTAAAGTAATGCAAAAAAAAAAAAAAAAATTGCTATTGTATAAATAGCCTTCAAAATAAAGCCCCAGTTCATTTTTATTTTCGTTTTCGTACATATCTTAAGTAGGTATCATTCAAAATATAATAAATCACTATAATATATATAAATGGTAGGCCACATTATTTTTCCTTTTATTTACGTAAGTTACTTTCAGTAGGTATACTAGGTAACAATGTAAAAGAACATTTGTTACATTATACAGTAAATAGCTTTTTTCTGTGCCTTTGACTCCAAGCTTCATTTAAGTGACATCGACATGAATATGATTTCTTTTTTAAATATAAGTATATAATGACATTACTGGTACACAACATAACCACTCAGACTGACTAATATCAACACAGGATATAGTGTATTGGTATATCACTGATGTCTGTAATCCTTTCCTTCGTGTACCTTTTCCTCATCCAAGGTAGCAGGAGCGGGAGCGGGAGCGCCGCTACATTTCGTATCAAGTAGCGAAATCATTAACGCCACTACTTTTTCGAGCTAGTAACGGGAATGGGAGCGCCGCTACTTTTTATTAGTAACGTTCCCAGCACTGGTGGCAGAGACGCAGAAGAGACCTACTGTTCCCAGTGATTTCTATTTTTATAAATATTCTAATTTATCATAACTATTATTATCCTCTTGATAATAACAACAATAAACGCCATACTAGTTAATCACTTTATATATATATATATATATATATATATATATATATATATATATATATGTGTGTGTGTGTGTGTGTGTGTGTGTGTGTGTATACCATATTGTGGAGAGATTTGCGCATGTACGGTTTAGATGGTAAGCTGCTAGGCGCCGTCAAGAGTTTAAAAGATGACAGTAATGCATGTGCAAGGGTTAATGGGCATCTGAGTAAATGGTTCATGATCGGCGTGGGTCCACTGTCACTGCTTGGCCTGGCCAGGCGCCACCATGCCCGAGCTTACCGAGACTTGTAGCTCATCTGCTCACGCCTTCGACCCGTTGATAGGGGCACCCAGCAGCAGATCAGAGCCGGCAGGAGCCACTACCATCCAGGGAACCGTGAATTGGTTCAACGTGAGAGCGTGTTACGGTTTCATCAAGCGCCGTGACTCTGGTGCTGATGTTTTCGTACATGTTTCTGCGATCGTTGTACCAAATCCACGGCATTTCCAGCGCTCACTTGGCGATGGGGAGACGGTGGAGTTTCGTGTTGTTTAGGCTGCCAAGGGTCCCGAAGCTAGGGATGCCTCTGGGCCGGGTGGTGTTGCTGTGAAGGGCTCTGCCCATGCATGGCGACGCCCCCCGTCCCAGAGACGCCGGCCGAGGGGTCCTGGGAGTTCTGCTGACACTAACACAGTCGTTGCGATGTGTATCGCGACGGCCGAGGCTTTTAGTGGGGGTGACAAGGCGGTTTTGGCTGTCCTCCCTCAAATCTTTGAGGAGAACGGCCTACCACGCCTTGCCATTCCTCGAAGCTTCGCCCGTGGTACACGTCTCCCCCCACGTCAAGAGCGTCAAGCCCGGCGGCGGCAGCTACCACCTCCCCGCACGACACCGCGGAAACGGCTGCAGCTGGATGCCCCTCTCAACAGGGCGACTGGCATCACTTCTACTACCCCTGCCGACCCTCCGATCACCGACCCAGCACCGTCACAGGCCATGGAATTAGACCACAGTGAGACTGTTGCCGACGTTCACCTCCCCCCGTCAGGAGCTGAGGAGGAGAGGGTTTCTTCTCCTGTCCCCTCTATCCATCAGGACGTTGAGGAACTCCCCTCCTCACCCCTTCCATCTGCTCCTGACGTCGTGGAGATGCCTCCACCTTCACCATCTGGCGGCGTCTCTCCTACATCTTCCCCCCCACCACCTCGGGAGAAGAAGAAGAACAAAAACAAGAACAAGAAGGGCGCCCAGCGCCAGGCAGACCCTTCCATCGTCGCCAGGCGCATTGAGGCACTCCTTCCCCCTGTTCCTTCAGCTGACTACCTGGCTGCTTCCACAGATACTGACCTGCAGGAGCTTCTTAATAACCTCATGGACCCGACAGATGAATACGACACCCCGCCATTCATCTATCGGCGGCTCTATCAGGAGATCAGTGAGGCCTATATCTCCAACAGCTTGTCTCCTGCTCATCCTTCACCACCCTCAGGTCGAAGAGGCGACGCGCTGCCAGAAAACGCGGACCCGGGAAGAGACTCGTCAGGTCGTTGTCACCCTGCGGGGGCCTCTGATCCCTTCAGTCGACCTAGGGAACTGGGGAACGTATCACCTTCGCCCCTTCACCCCGGAGCCTCTCCGTTGCTACCGCTGCCAGCGCTACGGGCACCACCGTGCCAACTGCAACCGCCCCGTCATCTGCGGCATGTGCAGTGGCGGCCACGACACGGCCGAGTGCCTCCAGCGGTACAAGGCGAAGCAACCAGTTGCGGCCAAGTGCCCCAACTGCTCCGGACGACACCACGCCTGGCACCCCAGCTGCCCCGCGAGGGTTCACCGAGTGAACCAGGGTCGAGAGAGGCAGGTTGCCTTTGTGCAGCAACACCAGGCCACCAGCGCCACTCCAGCTCCCCCCGGTACTTTCATCTGGGGACAACAGCGCCGCCCTCTCACTCAGTGCCCACCACCTCTCAGCGACCAAGAGTTCCCTCCATTGCCCTCAGCGCTCACTGTGGTCCAGACCACAGCCGAGGTCCACCACCAACAGCCGCCTGTCTCGCTACCACCTCAGACTGCAGAGACCAGACAGCCACTGACTGTTCCGCCACCAGCGCGTGGCTCCACACCAAGTCCACCAACCGCTCCTGCTCCTCCGGTGATCTCGTTCACAACGGAGGAGCTCAGGACCTTTGCCACAGAGCTGGCGCTGACCCTTGCGAAGACAATAGCGTCAACCCTCGACATCCCTCTCCCAACCGAGCCTCTTGCCGAAGCTGCCAATCGCCTGGTGGACCGGGCGATAGAGAGGAAGATGGTGAGCCTAGGTGCTCCTCTGTCCCCTCGCTGCCCAGCTCGTTCGGCAGGGCGACCCCGTCCCACACTGCACAGGACAGCTCGCCCGTCCAAGAGGGTCAAGCCACGACCTCCAAATGCTCTGTCTTCCACCGCACAGCTGCCTCGTCAGCGTCATCATTTGGGGAAAACCCTAACACCATCAGGGTCCAAAGTAATGGAGAGGGCCTCTTCACTGCTGCAGGAGAACGACCGTCCGCAACTGTCGCCGGACGGCCAGTAGACCGCTCTCTCAGGCTCCTCCAGTGGAATTGCTTGGGAGCACGGAGCAAGCTCCCCCTTTTGCAGGAAGCAGCCGCCAAGGACCGCCCTGATGTCATTCTCCTGCAGGAGACCTTGCTCTCAGGCAATTCCACTTTCCATCTCTCGGGATACACCACCCATCTCCTCCCGTATATTCGTGGCGTTACACGGGGATGTGCCGTTCTGGTCCGGGACCACATCGCGTGCACGGATTGTGAGCCCCCTCCTTTCTGTGGACCTGATGTGGAGGTTCAGGGCGTGGTTCTCCATCTGGCGACGTCGCCCCTGACGGTATACAATGTATACCGGAGCCAGAGGAGCACCCTGGAGTTGGGGGAACTTTTCTCCCAAGCTGCCAGAGGAGCTGTGTACATTGGGGGCGACTTCAATGCCCACCACGCCCTGCTCTCTTCGCCTCTTCGCCCCAACGACGCAGGACGACACATCTCTTTAATACTGGAGGAGGTGGGTGATGTTTCCCTATTAAACGACACCACTGAGGCCACACACATTGACGGGGGGCGTCTGGACTTGGCGTTTGTGTCCTCCCCCCTTGCGGGCTCGGCAACATGGTCGCTGCACCGACACCTCGCCAGTGATCATTTTGCCCTAGAGGTCACTCCCACCGACGCCGCCCCCTCCTTTGCGGTGGGACCTCCGCAGGGCCGACTGGGTGGCGTTTGCACAGGCCTTAGCTGGGGCCTTTGCTGCATCTCCTCCCGCCTCAGACCTCGAGAGACGAGCAGATCAGGTGGCGAGTATTTTTTCACAGGCTGCCTCTCTTGCTATCCCCCTGCAGAGACGGTCCGCGAGGTGCTATCGGGACGGCTGGATTTACTGCGACAGGGTCAAGGAATTGAACCGGCGGCTAAATGCGGCACGCAGGCAGTACCGACGGCGTCGCACATCTCCACACCGTCGGTACCTGGTGGCTGTCACGCGACACGTCACCGCAGAGAAACGCCGCCTCAAGGAGGAGGCGTGGATTGGATGGTGTCGTACCCTAGATGCTCACTCCACACTCAGGGAGATGTGGAGGAGAATCAGGTCCATCTCCGATCCACGTCCTCCTCGGCCGCCCTTGCATCCTGATCCTGCCGCAGAGGCCAGCCGCCTCGCTCAGCACTTCGCGGATCGCTCTGCTTCAAGCAATCTCCCGCAATCCGTCCAAGTTCTGCAGGCTCAGCTATGCACCGCTCGTGCCACGGCAGTTCAGGCTGCCTGTGATAAGCCAGACCCAGCTGATTGTCCCATCACCAGCGGGGAGGTTCAAAAAGCACTGCACCACAGGGGGACTCTGCGCCTGGACTGGACGGAATCACATATTCACTGCTGTCACACGCTGGGGATTGCGGCAGCGAGCGCCTACTTGATCTGATCAACCTCTCGTGGTCTGAGGGGCGTCTGCCAAGGTCGTGGAAGACGGCTGTTATACACCCGATTCCAAAACCTCATGATCCTACCGCCATGCCCCATCTCCCTCCTTAGCTGTATCGCAAAAACGGCTGAGAGGGTTGTGCGGGCTCGTCTCGCTTGGCGGCTGGGACCACTGCACCCAAGGATCTTCGCATACCACCATGGTAGGAGTGCCACTCACTGCCTCGCGTCTTTCCTTGGGGAACTGAGAGGGGAAAGGGGATGGCCGTCTTCCTCGACCTGGAAAAGGCTTTTGAACTAGCCAGCCCTACAGTTATTTTGGCTGCCCTTGCAGACAGGGGTGTGGGAGGCAGGCTTTATCCTGGATCAGGGACTTCTTTGCGGATCGCTCTGCAGGGGTCAGATTCCAGGGGCACCTCTCACACTTTTGCACACATTTAAATGGCACGCCCCAGGGGAGTGTACTAAGTCCCCTCCTGTTTAATATCCTTATGGAGGGGCTCTTAACTCTCGATTATGGGCCTGGCGTCACCCTCCTCTGTTATGCAGACGATCTTGCCCTCGTATTTACAAGAAGGGATTGTTTCCGACAGGCAGACTTGGCCCTTTCTCGGCTCCATGCCAAGTGTGCTGAGTTAAGCCTAAAGATTAACTTCCAGAAGACAAAGTGCCTGCCATTTGGACTCCGCCCCCCAGACTTTCCACTGCTACTCGGTGGCCATCAGCTCTCCATGGTCACTGCACATCGGTACTTGGGGGTCTGGCTTGGCCTTGGGTCTCAACTTTGCCTGCCATGTTCGGTACCTGAGGGAGCGTGCATCCACCCGCATGGCTGCTCTCAGCTATCTGTCCAGGCGGAATTTGGGGGCATCATTTTCCGTCCTACGGACCTTTTATACACACGCAGTCCGATCCTTGGTGGACTACAGCGCCATCTGCTTGACGGGCCTTGCTCCGCCAGTCGCTAGATCTCTGGAGGTCATCCAGAATGATGCCCTCCGCGTTATGCTGGGTGCTCCACGCTGGACCCGACTGGTCAATCTGCGTATGGAGGGTGGGCTGCCGTCTCTGGCCCATCGCATTGTGTTGCGAGCGGCAGTTGTCACCCTGAAGCTGATCCAGTGCCTGCCTCACCTGCCTGTCTCTGCCCTCCTAAAACGCCTTCTTTGCCGCCCCCCCGAGCCGGCCCATCAGCGTGACTGGGCCCGCACCATGGCTGCTGCCATCCATGGATTGGGAGCTGCTGCGAGCCTCTGTCAAGATCCCGACTCTCCCTTTCCTGGATACGTTGATCCACCGCCATGGGATCCTCCTCTTTTTAATATTATTGGTCCATCGGAGGCTAAACCCCGCTCCTCAATTCCAGCACTCCTTCGCCAGGAGGGTCTCAGTAGGGTGGCAGCTCTGGCCTCACCAGACTCAGCCATCTACTACACTGATGGCTCTGTTTCCCCTAATGGCGCAGCTGGAGCGGCCTTTGTCTCTGGGCAACTAGTGGAAGCTTGGCGACTCTCTTCAGGAGTATCCGCTTTCCAGGCGGAACTTGCGGCCATCCTGGGTGCATTGCGCCATGCTCACCACCATCGTCACAATCGAGTCGTAATCCACACAGACTCTCTTTCCTCCATTCAGAGATTACGATCCTTATCGCTGCATGACAACGTCTTTCTCCTAACAGCCGATTCATACATTTGCATCCACTTCTTGTCCGTAGGGGCGCAACGATTAACCTTCACTGGCTCCCGGGACATGTGGGAATTAGTGGCAACGAGCGTGCTGATGACGCTGCGTGCTCAGCTTGCGATCTCCCAGACATCACATTCCCACTACGCCCTAGTCCTTCGCACCTCATCCGCACTCTCACTGCCACCATAGGAAGACTGACCCTAGAGGACCATCGGCTCTGGGTCACGGAGGGCTCTTGCTCTGCAAAATGGTATGCTACTGCCACGTCGTATTCCCTCCTGTTGCCCCCAAGGACTACCTAACTTTATTGTAGTCCGACTTCGAAGATTGCGTCTTGGGTTTCCTTGCTACAAGCAAATTGTGGGTATGGAGCCAGACCCGTGTGAACATTGCTTGGCCAGCTGTGAGGAGCCCCTTCTTCATTATCTTCTGGACTGCCCAGCCACCACCAGGCTCAGGTCTGGGCTCGACTCGGCCCTAGCCCGATCTGGTGATGTCTTTAGGGACGCTGCTGGCATTGTTGCCCATGCTCCATTAAATATATTACTTACTATGGTCAGGGATTACCCTCCACCTCGCTAAAGCAAGTTCGCGCAAGTAGTGCGCACCTCTGACGGGCTCTCTGTTTGCCCGTGTCCCAGGAAACTGGGACGAATATCCCACAAACAAACAAACTCCTGCTCAGGAAGTCAGTATCCGTAAGGAGATCAGAGCCGATCCAGATCGAGCAGCTATGTTGAATTACATTGCCACCAGGCTGCTTTTCTAACTTGCCCTCCATCTACTCTACCAGCTTACCACCTGTTGTACTGCCAACTCTCTTGCCTTGCTTCCTGCCTGTCTGATCGTCATCCCGGCCTTTCCTCCTGCTTTTTTTTTTTTTTTTTCCCTTGTCTGCTTATCATCTACCAATCTCTGACGGGCTCTCTGGTTTGCCCGTGTCCTCACCTCTCTTGTGGGGCGAATCATCAACAAACACGATCGGTGTGGGCGTGCGACAAGACTCTGTGATGGCCCCGTAGTTGTTCAATAAATATATATATATAGATTGAGGCAGTCAGTATATATATGTTGAGGCGTCTGGCAAAATATATATATATATATATATATATATATATATATATATATGGATGGGTTGATGAGAGATGAAAAAACACGAGTAACAGAGAGAGGGATGGCATTGGTAATGAATGGTGATGGATGGAATATCTCAAATCTGTTGAATGCTGCTGATGCAGTACTTCTTGCAAATACCGGGCAAGAACCTGGTAGGCTAGTCCAGACTTTTGCTGATGTCTGTAAGCGTCGTGCCTTAAGAGTAAATGTAGGAAAGAGTAAAGTGATGATTCCTGAGAGAGAAGGTGGCTCCCAGTGCGATGTTACAGTGAATGGAGAGAGACTAGAATTGATGAGAGTTCAAATATCTGGGTACAGTGATAGAAAAGAAAGGAGAGTGTGCAAAAGAGGTGGAAAGTAGAATGACATAAGGAAGAAAAGTAGCTGGTGCAATGAAGGCCTTGATAAGAAACAGAGGCTTGAGTGTTGCAGCTGCACGAGGCTTACATGAAGGAGTGTTAGTGCCATCTTTAACAAATGGATGTGAGACTGGTGTGGCATGAAAATGAAAAGTCAGTAGTAAGAGCAGTGGAGATGGGACTGCTGGGGAATGTATGTGGAGTACAGAGGGTAGATAGGATAGGAAATAATGTGATTTGTGAAAGATGTGGAGTGAGGAAGTCGGTGGACACCAGAATCGAAGAGAGTGTACTGAGATGGTATGGTCATGTGGAGAGAATGGATAACAATAGAGTGGTGAAAAGGGTATATCTGAGCGAATTTGAAGGAGGGAGGAGGCGCGGTAGGCCAAGGAGAAGGTGAAAAGATATGATGGATGAGTGTGTGAGGAAGAGAGGTTTGGAAGTCGGTGAGTCTAGGGAAGTGACAAGAGATCGAGCTGGCTGGGTAAATGTTGAGAGAAGTGCATGATCCGGGATTTGGCACTCCTTTTTTACTTGGCAGCGTCCAGATTGACTCTATCGAATACCTTTATGTGACGCTACAGAACGTGGTGAATGTTTTTGGCTTATCCAATAGACGGAGGATTCCGGGGTCTTGAATGATGAGTGTATGGAAGCATGGCCCATTAGACTGGGCAAATTTGGGCTGTCTGGACAATACTACTCCTCACCCTGCCCTAGGGTAGGAAAAGAGGTTCGGATGATGATGATGATGATGATGATCGTACATATGACATATAATTGATATATATATATATATATATATATATATATATATATATATAATTGATATATATATATATATATATATATATATATATATATATATATATATATATATATATATATATATATATATATATATATTCAGTATCTGTCTATCCTTCTATCTATCTATTTATCTATCTATATACCTATATATCTATTTACATAGATAGATAGCTAGAACATAATGACGGCTGACATCTCCAAATGCGATGGCGTCACTTGAATTTTTCTAAAATATGTCTATTCTCTGAGCTCCTCCCCTCCCAATCCCCCCTCTCCCTCCAAGCTCTCCACCATCTGCTGAGCGCATATGACTGGGCTGGTAGACTCTCTCACTCTCTCTAATGCATAACTAGTTCACGGGAACATCTTGTATTTCTCAAAGTTTGCCTCATGTCTAACGTCTAATTATGAGTACATATGATATGTAGTGTACAGTATGTGTAACATTAGAATAATTGATGTGTTGGGATCAGTCGGACTAAATGTAGACCTTACTACCAGCATCACAGAGCAGCAAGGAATACGGATCTGTAGTAACAGTTAATGAGATGCTGCTTCTGCTTCTGTGTGTGTGTGTGTGTGTGTGTGTGTGTGTGTGTGTGTGTGTGTATAAGATTAGGGGAAGGTCGGGTTCAGGGCGCACACCAACGTTTGGTAGGTCACCATCACCACCACCACCAACAACAACAACAAAAACTGAGAATCACTGCTCTATAATACTGTACTGTGAAAGTAAATGAAAAGAAATGGCATCTAAAACTATCATCATAATCATCACTACGTCAATTGTCATTAAAACCATAATCACTATACAGCTACACCTATCATCACAATCATCACTACCACAAATATCACAGGCATCATACTCATCACTACCACAACAACTGCACCAGTTTTATCACATTTTCTGCTACCAAAACTACCATAGCTACCAATGCCTTCATAATCACCATTACTATGACTAATATTATCATCATTATTCTTACTGTACAACCATTACTACTACTAGAGCCACTATCAGTATCGACGTCACTACTACAGCTACCACTATCATAAGCATCACTGCTACAATTACCACTGCCATAATCGTCATATCACAACTACGATTGTAATCCTATAGTCAACACTACTATAACCATCACTATCAAAATTATCACTACAACAACTGCAATATCACAGGCTAAACACAATTCCCACCTTCATCCGTATTACTTGTGTGGTCAAAAATTATAGAAATCTAACCTATGTTATCTTTTAGCTACTGTATCAGGCGTTTGAATTTACCTGGGAAGAGCCTTGCGGTATTAGAGCCAAGAAAAAACAGTTTCAAAGCACAGACAACAAACAACAGGTATTGTGGTTCCATTGTGTCTATAATTAGTTTGAGGTGTGAGACGCATTAAGCTATGATTATTAGCAGTAGAGCACACACACACACACACACACACACACATGAGGAACCATACAAGGTGTCTGGGAAGAGGGACAAAGGCGTAAGAGATCAGGAGGCTTCTCGTAGTAGTTGTGATGACCACCCTGTATCCAACCTTTGTTCCTCAGGACGCCTCTCGGTGGAGTGCTACAGCACTTACGCCAGTTTCCTCACTTACTGAGGTGCTCGAGATCAGATCGGTGAGGCCCTGTTGTCCAACACCTGCTGCCCGAGATCAGACCACGGAGCGGCATACCAGCTGACCCGCTGACCGAGATTTGACCTACGACGGCCCAGGAAACCTGTTGGATGATATCAGATCGATGACGGCCCAGGAAACCTGTGTGGCGAGGTCAGATCGAGGACAAGCCAGGAAACTTGTTGGACGAGAGCAGGTCGAGGACGGCCCAGGGAACCCGTGGACCTAGATCAGGTCGAGAACGCCCCAGGTTACTTGTTGGACAAGATCAGATCGAGAATGGCCCAGGTAACCTGCTGGACGAGATCATCGAGAACGAATCAGATGACCTTTTGGCTGAGACCAGATCAAGGACGTCCCAAGTAACCTGTTGCCTGAGACCAGTTCAGATACGTTCTAGGTGACCTGTTGGCTGAGATCAGATCGAGCAAGTGGCAGTTGACCTACGGGACTAGATCGGATCAAAGAAGCCCTGTGGACCTGTTGGCAGAGATCAGATCGAGGATGCGCCAGTTGGCCTGCTGGACTCGATCAGATCAAAGAGGCCCAGTGAACCTTTTGGCAGAGATCAGATCATGGAAGTGCCAGTGTGCCGTCTGGAATCGACTAGATCAAAGCAGTCCAGTGGACAGTTCAGTAGGCCGAGATCAGGTCGTGGATGTGCCAGTTGACCTGCCGTACTCGATTGGATTGTAGAGGCCTAGTGGTCCTGTTAGCCGAGACCAGATCGAGGAAGGGTCAGTCAACCTGTGGGACTCGATCGGATCGAAGAGGCCCAGTGGCCCTGTTGGCTTAGATCAGAATGGGGATATGTCAACTAACCTGCCAAAGTAGACAGGATCAGAAAGGCCTAGTGGCCCTACTGGCCGAGATCAGATCTAGGATTTGCCAAATGACATGCTGGACTAGTTCAGATCGAAGAGTCACGGTGGACCTATTGGCCAAGATTGGATTGAGAATGCCACAGTTGATCTGTCGCCCGAGATCAGATCAATGACGCGTCACCTGACCTCACTTAGTTACCACACACACACACACAGAAACGGCCTCTCTGTCTCGGTGGACTAGGCCTGCTCGACTGCTCTCACTGCAGGTCGTGGCAGGGACACCACTGTAAAAAAAAACGAGCCAAGACGCTACCTCCTGGGTGGCTTGGAAACGCGTCCACACACACAACCAGACACACCGTGCGTATCAAAATATAGGTCGCAACCCGAAGGTGGGTCATGAGGGGAATTTCCATGGGTGGCAGACAAGGCTGGGAATCGCGCTAGTATTAGTAGCGATGGTGGCAACGCCATTACTTTTTTAAGCCAGTAGAGGAACTGAGAGCGCAGCTACTTTTTGGCCGTACTCACGCGTTACCACGCTCCTCGCTACTCACGCTACGAATACTGGTCTGGAGTCGGTGAGTACATACAGATATGCCGACGGTTAATTTGTATTTATTAACGACGAAATATAATACTTTCGTCTATCTATCTATCTATCTCTTGCCAGACGCCTCAATCCCGTTTGGGGTGGCCACAAACAAATCGCCTCCAAGTCGCCCTCTCCCCCGCCATTTCACTGCCCTGCTCCCAACTCACACACCCCTCTCTCATATACCTCTCCACCCCATCCCTCCATCTCATCCTCGGCCTCCCCCTCCCTCTTCCCCCCTCCACCTCACTCACATACACTCTCTTCGTCAGTCTTTCACCCTCTATCCTCTCCACATGGCCAAACCACCTCAGTGTGTTCCTGATAATGTTTCCTATTACATCCACATCAACACCACAATTTTCCTTTATATCCTCATTCGTCAGCCTGTCTCTCGATGTGACTCCACAGGCTCCTCTAAAATAACTCATTTCCACTGCTCTCACTCTTGACTTGTGTCCTTCCAACAACGTCCAAGCTTCGCTTCCGTACGTTAGAGTTGGTATCACAATACTATCATATAGTAACTTTTTCACTTCCATGCTCATTTCCCTGTTTCTTATCACTGCTTTCAAAGAACCAGAAACCTTTCTTCCCTGCTGTAGCCTTTCAAGCACTTCACCCTCCAAACCTCCATCCTTACTCATCACACTACCCAAGTAATTAAACGTCAATTATGTCAATTAATTATGTTTGTTCTACATTACATCAGTAATTTAGATGTAGGCAGTGCTAACACACACACACACACACACACACACACACACACACACACACACCTCTAACTATCCCCGTGTCTAACCCCTGCTCTCTCCCTCACTCTCTTTCAGACCAAATCATACTCACTTCGTTATTATTTCGTAACAGTATGTTACTTTCAGTGTAAAGTAATGCAAAAAAAAAAAAAAAATTGCTATTGTATAAATAGCCTTCAAAAGAAAGCCCCAGTTCATTTTTACTTTCGTTTTCGTACATATCTTAAGTAGGTATCATTCAAAATATAATAAATCACTATAATATGTATAAATGGTAGGCCACATTATTTTTCCTTTTATTTACGTAAGTAACTTTCAGTAGGTATACTAGGTAACAATGTAAAAGAACATTTGTTACATTATACAGTAAATAGCTTTTTTCTGTGCCTTTGACTCCAAGCTTCATTAAAGTGACATCGACATGAATATGATTTCTTTTTTAAATATAAGTATACAGTATAGTGACATTACTGGTACACAACATAACCACTCAGACTGACTAATATCAACACAGGACATAGTGTATTGGTATATCACTGATGTTTGTAAACCTTTCCTTCGTGTACCTTTTCCTCATCCAAGGTAGCAGGAGCGGGAGCGGGAGCGCCGCTACATTTCGTATCAAGTTGCGAAATCATTAACGCCACTACTTTTTCGAGCTAGTAACGGGAATGGGAGCGCCGCTACTTTTTATTAGTAACGTTCCCAGCACTGGTGGCAGAGACGCAGAACAGACCTACTGTTCCCAGTGATTCCTATTTTTATAAATATTCTAATTTATCATAACTATTATTATACTCTTCATAATAACAACAATAAACGCCATACTAGTTAATCAATTTAAATATATATATATATATATATATATATATATATGTGTGTGTGTGTGTGTTATATATATATATATATATATATATATATATATATGTGTGTGTGTGTGTATACCGTATCGTGGAAAGTTTTGCGCATGTACGGTTTAGATGGTAAGCTGCTAGGCGCCGTCAAGAGTTTAAAAGATGATAGTGATGCATGTGCAAGGGTTAATGGGCATCTAAGTGAATGGTTCATGATCGGCGTGGGTCCACTGTCACTGTTTGGCCTGGCCAGGCGCCACCATGCCCGAGCTTACCGAGACTTGTAGCTCATCTGCTCACGCCTTCGACCCATTGAGGGGGGGCACCCAGCAGCAGATCAGAGCCGGCAGGAGCCACTACCATCCAGGGAACCGTGAATTGGTTCAACGTGAGAGCGTGTTACGGTTTCATCAAGCGCTGCGACTCTGGTGCTGATGTTTTCGTACATGTTTCTGCGATCGTTGTACCAAATCCACGGCATTTCCAGCGCTCACTTGGCGATGGGGAGAGGGTGGAGTTTCGTGTTGTTCAAGCTGCCAAGGGTCCCGAAGCTAGGGATGCCTCTGGGCCGGGTGGTGTTGCTGTGAAGGGCTCTGCCCATGCATGGCGACGCCCCCCGTCCCAGAGACGCTGGCCGAGGGGTCCTGGGAGTTCTACTGACACTAACACACTCGTTGCAATGTGTATCGCGACGGCCGAGGCTTTTAGTGGGGGTGACAAGGCGGTTTTGGCTGTCCTCCCTCAAATCTTTGAGGAGAACGGCCTACCACGCCTTGCCATTCCTCGAAGCTTCGCCCGTGATACACGTCTTCCCCCACGTCAAGAGCGTCAGGCCCGTTGGCGGCAGCTACCACCTCCCCGCACGACACCGCGGAAACGGCTGCAGCTGGATGCCGCTCTCAACAGGGCGACTGGCATCACTTTTACTACCCCTGCCGACCCTCCGATCACCGACCCAGCACCGTCACAGGCCATGGAATTAGACCACAGTGAGACTGTTTCCGACGTTCACCTCCCCCCGTCAGGAGTTGAGGAGGAGAGGATTTCTTCTCCTGTCCCCTCTATCCATCAGGACGTTGAGGAATTCCCCTCCTCACCCCTTCCATCTGCTCCTGACGTCGTGGAGATGCCTCCACCTTCACCATCTGGCGGCGTCTCTCCTACATCTTCACCCCCACCACCTCGGGAGAAGAAGAACAAAAACAAGAACAAGAAGGGCGCCCAGCGCCAGGCAGACCCTTCCATCATCGGCAGGCGCATTGAGGCACTCCTTCCCCCTGTTCCTTCAGCTGACTTCCTGGCTGCTTCCACAGATACTGACCTGCAGGAGCTTTTTAATAATCTCATGGACCCGACAGATGAATACGACACCCCGCCATTCATCTATCGGCGGCTCTATCGCGAGATCCGTGAGGCCTATATCTCTAACAGCTTGTCTCCTGCTCAGGAAGTCAGTATCCGTGAGGAGATCAGAGCCGATCCAGATCGAGCAGCTATGTTGAATTATATTGCCACCAGGCTGCTTTCCTAACTTGCCCTCCATCTACTCTACCAGCTTACCAACTGTTGTACTGCCATCTCTCTTGCCTTGCTTCCTGCCTGTCTGATCGTCATCCCGGCCTTTCCTCCTGTTTTTTTTTTTTTTTTTTTTTTTTGCCTTGTCTGCTTATCATCTGCCAATCTCTGACGGGCTCTCTGGTTTGCCCGCATCCTCACCTCTCTTGTGGGGCGAATCATCAACAAACAAACAAACACAATCGGTGTGGGCGTGCGACAAGACTCTGTGATGGCCATCACATAGTTGTTCAATATATATATATATATGGATGGGATGATGAGAGAAGTAAAAACACGAGTAACAGAGAGAGGGATGGCATTGGTAATGAATGGTGATGGATGGAATATCTCAAATCTGTTGAATGCTGCTGATGCAGTACTTCTTGCAAATACCGGACAAGAACCTGGTAGGCTAGTGCAGACTTTTGCTGATGTCTGTAAGCGTCGTGCCTTAAGAGTAAATGTAGGAAAGAGTAAAGTGATGATTCCTGAGAGAGAAGGTGGCTCCCAGTGCTTTTGACACAGTACCACACCAAAGACTTTTATGGAAACTGTACCATCAAGGAGGAATTTGAGGCAAACTGTTTTGTTGGATGCAAGACTTTCTCATAAAAAGAGAAATGAGGACAGTACTAAGAGGAAACTACTCATCATGGAAAGAAGTGACTAGTGGAGTACCACAGGGTTCAGTGCTGGCAACAATCATGTTTTTAGTGTATATAAATGATATAAACAGTAACACTGGAAATGACAGCTATCTGAATATGTTTGCAGATGATGCAAAAATACAAAGGAGAATTACTAACACAGACTCTTGTAAAGAGCTACAAGAAGAATTAAATAAACTTCATGAATGGAGGAGTACATGGCAAATGGAATTCAATGTGGACAAGTGTCATGTAATCAAGTTTGGTAAAAGTGGAAAAAGACCTGATTGGGATTATAAGTTAGGAAATAAAACCCTATACACATCAGAAAGAGAGAAAGACCTAGGTGTGATTATCAATAACAGACTATCTCCGGCTGACCACATCAGCGAGAAGGTACGGAACATGTATACACTGCTTGCAAATATGAGAATAGCATTCACATACATAAATGAAGACATGCTAAGAAGGATAATAATATCATTCATTAGACCAACCTTGGAATATGCATCAGTAGTCTGGAGTCCTCATCTCAAAAAACACATAGACAAGATTGAAAAAGTTCAAAGGGCCGCTACAAGATGGATACCAAGCTTAAGGGACCTAAGCTACAAAGAAAAACTAAATAAACTGAATCTACCAACACTACAGGAGCGAAGGAAAAGAGGTGACATGATAATGCTATATAAGTGCATATCAGGGAAGGAGAAAATAGACATAAATGATTACTTAACACATGGAGAAGCATCAGCAAGTGGACACTACAAAAAACTGCATAAGAAGAGAGGTGATAAAGACGTAAGGAAATTCAGTTTCCCAAACAGAGCAATTGATCAATGGAATGCACTACCGAATGAAATAGTGTGTGCCAAAACAATTCACAAATTTAAGGATATGTACAATAAATATGGTTTAAGACACGGGACAGTACGAGCTTGACTCATTCCTATAAAGATACAGTTAGGTAGAACGATTAGGTAAGAACACACATACAGCCTCTCTGTCTCGATGGACTAGGCCTGCTCGACTGCTCTCACTGCAGGCCGTGGCGGGTACACCACTGTAAAAAAATAACGATCCAAGACGCTACCTCCTGGGTGGCTTGGAAATGCGTCCACACACACACACACACACACACAATGAACGTGAGGAATATTTTGGCACAATTCGATTTTATTCTCACCTCAGAAGACAAGAGCAACTGACGATTAACTGTAGAAGCGGGAAGTCTCCGTCTTTCCGACGATATGTTATTGAAAGGATTCCACTGTCAGCATTGGTATTACTACTATTCACTTCGAGGATATGCTTTCATTTTGTTTCTGGTATCACCAAATTGATTCTATTTAGCTCGGAGGAGACTTTTGCAATACGAGAAGCGAGATATACGTTTCAGCTTCTTAAATGTCATCGCACTGGAGAGAGAGGGAATGAATACTTCCCCAGTATCCCTGCTTGTCGCAAGAGGCGACTAAAACGGGCCACTTTGTCTCTCATCTTTCTCTCTTTACTGTCCACTTCTCTTCTTTCTTACCACTCCTCTCGTCATTTCCTTGTTCTGGTCTTCATTTTCCCTCTACACCTATCAGGTCACAGTAAACATTTGGTTTTATGGTAGGAACAGTTTGAGGACTTTCCATTGACGTTCTTCTTTTCTCCCTTACAACTTTCACACCAAGACCAGTTCAACACCGGCCTTAGTACCATATATCCATAATATGGCTAATTCCTTATTTTTTCATCCTTCCATATAAAAGGCCACTAACGAAGACTGAAGTTCATGTCATGATGGACGTACCGGTAGCGAAACTAATCACTCTGTCCCCCCCCCTTCCATTTTTTCCCTTCAACCTGATTATTATTATTATTTTTTTTTAAAGGCACGGTCACACAGACTCTTTTTCTGGCTAAACATCACCGATGATATAATACCGTAACGCCTTTGAAGGAATTTGCAGACAGTTTTGATAAAACGGAATCCAGCTCGTCTATTTAATTCCGTGTTGAGACAGAGTCGCACGTGTACAATGATAACAAACCTGAATCATTGATTTCATTTATACATAAGAACAATACTGAAATGGATGACCACGTTGCAGTCCACGCCTTACTCTTAGGTCCGTGTTCTCGTCAGCTAAAGAAGCTCCCTCGCACCTTCTCCTTGAATATTTGGCTACGGGTAGTTAATATCAATTTGTATGTTATTTATGATGAGTATGGTGGCATTCAAGTGATTTAAATGACGCAGAAGAGGATAGTAAGAAATAATAAGCAAAGCAAATGGCATCGAAGATTTCATGGAGCTTCCTTAACCCTTTAACCGCGGGTGTCATTCCAGAATGACATTGAAAAAACTGGACCAAACCGTGGGTGTCATTCTGGAATGTTCGTGAATATTTTGAACACCGCACGTTTTTCCTGTGCGCAAACTGTTTCACGCAAGAGTAGCTGTCGAGTTCTTTCACGCCAGCCCTCCCACACCTCCCGCCTCCCACCCCCTGGGGCCCCCCCCCACCCCTGCCCTGACATGCATCAGTCAGTATCTGTCCAGCTCTGTGCGTGATAATGGCACTCCATCCCGAGTCATCATCGCTCGCTTCCTCCTCGGAAATTCCTAGTGCTAGTGTGCCTTCGACCTCTACACCGAAGAAGGAACTGCCAACGGCGAGGCAGAAGGGGTTGAGCACCCCAGAAATTAGGACAGAGCTGGATAAAACTGTAAGTACAACTCTGGACTGTGGCAGTGAGAGTGATACACTTACCGCAAGTAGTGATGACTATGCAGTTATTGCTGGTGAACCGTTTATGGTTGAACACTTGGGCAGTGACAGTGATGAAAGTGAACATGTTGTCTCCCCCCCACCGCCCACAACTTACTCTGGAAAAGGGAAGGTGCCCATGGGGAAAATGGGTGTAGCACATGGGAAGGGAGTGAAGCGGAAACTTACGTCTCCTACACCCGGCCCTAGCAAGCATTTCCCACCACTTTCCCGTTCCCCTAGCTCTATTGCCCTCACATCATCTTCATCTTCTGCCGTGCCCTCTCCTCAGTCAACATCATCTGAGGAATATGAATTCCCAGAGCCTGCACAGCGAGGGACGGCAGGCCGTGCAGGCCGGGCAGGCAGGGTAAGCAGGGCAGGCCGGCCTAGAACAAAGGGGATGCGTGGCAGCCGGAGGGCAAAGCGGGGTGATAAGCGAGATGATAAGCGGGGAAGAAAGGGTCAGGTTTCACCACACACCAGGTCAGTAACCCCCCCGCCTGCCCCCTGCCCAGCTTCCTCCCCCTCACCCCCCCACTCACCCCCCTCCCGCTCATCTCCTGCCTCACCCATTGCCTCCACCTCAACTCCTTCTCACCGGGAAAAGAGTGCTATGCGACCTGCCACTGCCACTGAACCACGCACCGGGAAAGTGGATGCATTTGTTTGGTCTGACGGTGCTGATTTTCAGCCACACAATCCGCCGTTTGACATGACAAACACGGGAATACAGCCTGCCTTCCCATGCAATGAAGATGACTTCGTGGACTACTTCCTGGCCTTCATGGATGACGAAATCGTGCAATTTGTCAGCGATGAGACCAATAGGTATGCAGCTCAGTGTGCAACAGAAGGACTGGGACCTATTAGCTCACCAAAGCAAGTGTCGTGGTTGCCTGTAGGGATCAGAGAGCTGTATGTGTTCTTTGCTCTCATGTTCTTGATGCCCCATATCAAGAGACATGAGTTGGAGGAGTACTGGCTGGTTGATGACATCACTTCAATCCCAACATTCAGCAAATACATGTCACGAGACCGGTTCCGACAGCTGCTAGGATACCTGCACTTCGCTGACAATGAAAACCCGTCCCAAACTGACCCTTTGTGGAAAGTGAGGGATTTCCTCAAAAGGATTAGGGATCGATTTATGCGATTTTTCCGTCCTATGCACAAAGTCGTGATAGATGATTCCCTGGTATTGTTCAGAGGACGTCTCAAATTCATGCAGTACATCCCCAGCAATCACCACCGCTTTGGGATAAAGTTCTTTGTGCTGTGTGACTGTGAGACGGGGTATATTCTTGATTTTGTTATCTACTCTGCAAACACAATGGACGTGGACAGGAAAGACCCCTTTGGCTTCTCTGGCTCCATAGTAAAATTGTTGATGGAGAGGTATTTTGGTGGGAATCATGTGCTGTACACGGACAGTTACTACACAGCACCGAAACTCGCCAAATACCTGGCTGAACACGGCATCGGCACTGTTGGCACTCTACGGAGCCACAGGAAAGAGTGGCCAAGTTTCCCTGAAGCATCATCCTCATCCAAGGGAGATGTGCACCTGAAGAAGTCTGACAAGCTTCTGGCGATCAGGTGGCACGACAAGAAGGTCGTTAATATGCTCAGCACCATCCACAAGGGGGAATTGCAGAGAACTGGGAAGGTCAGCTACAGGACGGGAGAGCCAGTCATGAAGCCCGATGCCGTCATTGACTATAATATCAACATGAGACTTGTTGATAAGTCGGACATGATGATTGGCGAGATAGACTGTCTCAGGAGAAACACCCGATGGTACAGGAAGGCTTGCCTCCACATGCTCGATATGTGCATGCTCAATGCCTTCCTCCTCTACAAGACACAAGTCGGGGGCATAAGGCAACCATCCCTGAGACAGTTTTCCAAGACTGTCGTGCAGCAGCTGCTTGCACGATTTGGTCAGGTGATGGCATTGGTCCCGAGGCGACACTCGGACACACAACCTGACCGTCCTGAGTGCCACAATTACATGAGCCGGCACCAGCTCGTGAAATTGCCTCTCACCGCAGGCGGCAGGTTGTCACAGGGCCGCTGCAGAGTGTGTCATAACACCACACGGAGGCCTTGGGCGAGAAAAATGAGCACACACCAGTGCCAGGAATGCCAAGTCGCTCTCTGTGTGACTCCGTGCTTTGCCGAGTACCACTCTCTGAGTAAATACTGACAGTGACAGTGATATATAGTGATGCGACAGTGACGTGCTTTACCAATAATTGTATAAGGGATAATGTACTAATAAGGGATATTTTGCCTAGAAAACAATGTAAATATTGACCAGTATAATAAGTGATATGGTAATAAGAAAATCTGCGGCACTGCTGTGATTCTGTGATGCGACAGTGACGTGCTTTACCAATAATTGTATAATATAGTAATAACAGATATTTTACCTAGAAAATTATGTAAATATGGCCAGTATAATAAGTGATATGGTAATAGGGAAATCTGCGGCACTGCTGTGATTCTGTGATGCGACAGTGACGTGCTTTACCAATAATTGTATAATATAATAATAAGAGATATTTTACCTAGAAAATTATGTAAATATGGCCAGTATATAAGTGATATGGTAATAAGAAAATCTGCGGCACTGCTGTAATTCTGTGATGCGACAGTGACGCAATATAGTAATAAGTGCAGTGTAAATATAATGTATATTGCCCAGATTATATGTAAAATAGTAATAGAAGTTAGAAATAATGAAAACATCGCCGCTAACCAAACGTCAGTGAGCGTGTGATGCCGCAGTGATATGCGGGCAATTACAGTGCCTTTTACCTACCTCAGTGAACACAGAGTGGGTGTTTATCGTATGTGCAGTGTTCATATATGTTTATAGTACTATTATCAGAGAGTGGTTGGCATTTGGTACTGGTGTGTGGGGCGTAAAATAGTGATTTTACACCGCTCACTTCTAACGGCACTGTCCGTCCTGTGAAAGTCCACAAAGTCATGAAACCTACATCACTGCAAAGCTGAAGGTTAGTACTTTCTAATGGTACCTTATTTTTTGTTCTAGCTTTATTTTGTGCAGAGTTATTAAGGTTTAAAGGTTTGTTTACATTTGGCTGGAACCCCCGCGGGAGAGGCCAGTCGGGGCAAAATAATGCCCGCGGTTAAAGGGTTAAGAAACAGCTGCGTATGCAGAAGGAAGAAAATGAAAAATTAGTAAAGGAATTAAACAGGAAACAGACAACAATAGATGAGCTGTCAGTTGAGGTAGGTTCACCTAAAAGGAAGATCAGTGAAATGGCAAGTACGGTTGTTAACCCTAAGAGTACTATGGAGGAATTCAAAAATGATACAGAGACTGTTAGCCAAGCAAGTAGTCTGATAGACCAAAATAATGATACTGAAGAGAAGTCTAACCCAGGTAAATGAAGGGATCCAAAGTCATCAAGATGATGTTGAAACCGTATGCTGAAATGGTGAACGTTAGGAAAGACTTAGAAACAAGAGTTAAAGAAAAAAGCATTAGAAAGGAAATGAAGAAAATAATCCAAAATAACCCCAAATTCTGCAGATATCAATAAATCTATAGTAATCACCGGCATAGAGGAGGGAAAAAAAAATTCAAAAGACAAAAAGGAGAGGGCAAATATGATGAGCATATTGAAGGAAGTATCAGAGGAAAACTGCAATAAAGACATCGAGAAACATAAAAGGCTTGGGAGATATGAGAGAAATAAGACAAAGCCACTGAAAGTAACCTTCCAGAGTGTGAACACTGTGGAGGCAATACTAAAAAAATGAAAATAAACTCGTGAAAACGAGGAATATAAAAAAGGATGGATAAAACGATGCCTAACTCAGGAGGAATTGGGAACACTAAAAGAGAAGAGGGAGGAGGTAAAAAGAAAGAATGAGGGAAGCTAAGAGGAAGAGAAGAGTACTTTTTTTTACAAAGTAATTGGACTGCATGTAGGAAAGTGGTACATAACCAACAGGGAAGAGAAAGGAGGAAGGCAGTAGACTTAAGTCATGACGAGTATGTAAATAAGATGGTTAGGTTGATGTACCCAAATGTAGATGGAATGGTGTCTAAATTATTAGAGATAGAAGACTATATCAAAGAAAAGAAACCACACATTATCTTCCTAACTGAAACAAAATTAACCCCAAATATATGAAACGATACCCTAAAATTGAGAAATACATTATATGGAGAAGAGACAGAAATTTAAGAAAAGCAGGAGGAACAATAATCTCAACAAAGAAAAATCTGCAAGTCAAAGAAATAAAACTAGATATACCCTGACAAGTAGAACTGATTGCATTGGAAATTAACACTTATGAAGGGAACTTAATTGTGGCAGATTTATACATGCCACCTAAAACAAACACCTGGGAAAGAGGCGAATATGAAGACTTGGCAGAAAGTATAGTTCAGAGTTTAAGAACATTATTACATAAAATGGATGAGAAATCTGAAAGAACTGCACTAACTGGAGACTTCAATTCAAATATAAATTGGAATACTTTAGATGTAAAAAGCCATGAAAGCAGTTGGGATCAAAAGGTCTTAGATCTTGTGCAGTCCTTCCTAACACAACATGTAAAAGAAAACACCAGAAAAAGAGGGCTTGCTGATCCATCCATTCTAGATTTAATATTTATGAGGCAGGAAAATGAAATTGACAGTATAATAAATCACCCCCTATTCGACAAAAGCGACCATGTAGTATTATATTTTGCCTTCTGGATTGCATATGACATTACCAGCATTGAGAGTTACAAAAAGAGTCTTAATTACAAAAAGGGCAATTATCATGACCTGAAGAAGTACTTCTTAGAAACAGATTGGGAAAAAGTATTTAGAGGACAAGATTTAAATATTATATGTAGAAAATTCTGTGATCTTTATGAAACAGGAGTCCAAAATTACATCCCACAGCACAAAGCAATAGAAATGAAAATAAAGAAATCGTTTAATACAGAGTGTAAAAAAGCAAAAGGAAAAAGAGACTTGCTGTGGAATAGATACAGAAGACAATAGTGAGAGGGCATATACCACTATAAACAGGCAAGAAATGATTGTACAAAGATAAGGAGGGAGGCTCAGAGACAGTTTGAGGAGGACATTGTAAATAAAAGTAGTGATCAACCTAAGCTTTTTTACAGGTACATCCGAAGTGAAACCAAAGTTAATGATAACATACAGTCCATTACGGGTGAGAGGATCATCTACACACAAGAAAAAGATATTTGTGAAGTACTAAATAAAAACTTTCAGTCAGTTTTTACAAAACAAAGAATTTTTGAGAGATGGTATGGCATATACATGCCCACATGTGTTACCAGATGTGCAAATATCAGAAAAAGAAGTACAGGAGGAGTTACGTAAATTGGACAAAGGAAAAGCAAATGGTTCTGATGGAAGTTCAGGTAGGGTGTTGCATGAATGTGCAAAAGAGCTAAGCAGACCATTGTATTTAATATTTAACCCATTGACTGCGGCTGTATCATATATGATATCTGAGTCCAAATGGCTCTGACTGCGGCTGTATCATATATGATATCTGAGTCCAAATGGCTCTGACTGCGGCTGTATCATACATGATTTCCTGCTTTCAAAAATTCTGCCGTCAGAAATGGCACGAAATAAATCAGTTAGCAACTCATGGCATCCTATAGAATATTGTCATCCATAGGTTATGAATTTTTACGAGGTGCAGAGCTCACCTCAGTTACCTACAAAATGCCGAAGGTAAGGGTACGAAATCTTCTCCATGCCGCTGCTAGCAGTAGCCCAAGCAAATATTGGATGAAATCTCTGGACGAGTGTAGTAATGATAGTGATACGTTGTTAGATGATGACAATGATAGTTTAGAAGGTGATTTACACCTTATCTGATCGCAAGATTAACACTGACAACACAGTGCAACCATAAAACATCGTTCGCCTGGCACCACCACACAGGGAATATTTATTCTTTCACAGACCTGTATCAGAGGTAATTTGTTTGTTTGCTCTATTCTGTGAGATACCATTAAACTTGGGATTTTTTTTCTCTATCTGTAGACAATATTATTTTTTTTCTAATATTTTTTTCTATTTGAAAACTGCTGCACACAGGATGTACAGTCACCTTCACTTCTAAGTACTACACCGACTTGTGGCCTCTTGGTAGATGTGGCACCACTGTGTTTGTTTACATCGTCGTGTTAAGACGTGAATGAGGTGGAGGAACCTGGGAATAGTAGTCAGGTACTGACAGCTACATTGCTATGATTTGTGTAGTGCTTATATTATATAAAACATGTAATGTAATTGAACTTGTGCCTGTAATTAGAGCTTAATTTAAGGTGATGGTACCGGGACCAATCAGGGAGCTGGATGCTTCGTAGTGGATGTTCAGGGATGCTGTTGGTCCGAAGCAGGCCTTGCTTTACTGAATGAGATGCAGGCCAACATAAGACTTGCGTAGTGCAACATATAATGGAGGATGAACATATATATATATATATATATATATATATATAGAGAGAGAGAGAGAGAGAGAGAGAGAGAGAGAGGGTAGGCAGGAGTGCTCAACATCCACTCGCTCGATGTAATGCAGCTCTTGGATGCCTGCCCTCTCCTCTCTTTTGTCCTTCCTTCCTCCCTCTTCTGCCTTTCTCTGCTTCACTATTTCCTCTTCCTTCTGCCTATGGGCGACTTTGCACTGAGTGACGAGCCAAATGGTTTTCTGTACTACACCAGGAAACCATTTACTACGCTAGGTGGTAACCATATAACCAAATTATGATGCCTAGTGGTTTAGTGGGTAATTAACCCCTAAAGTGCGGGTTTGTTTTGACTCGACTTGCATGTCCCGCGGGGTTAATCGCGCTCCGACAGACTCTCTAAAAATATTTGCCAAAAATCAGTTATTAGGCCTAGAATATTAAAATTATATATGCCTATGGCACATACCTTCAGCTTTCTCCTGAGATGTTTCCTGAGCCTTCGTCGAGTACCGTAGGACTTGTGGAGACCTCTGAAGTTGGGTAACGAAGTCTCCACTATACACTTTCTGACAACCCGTAATATGATTACCACAGCCAGATACTATCACTAGAAACACTATTCTATGATTTTCAAATAGTTTGGAATCGATACTCAAAAAAAAAAAAAAACACTAAGCAATGAAAATTACGAGCGTGTACAGGTATGACCTTCCCACTTGCTTTCGTTCGCCGCTGGTGTTCTGTCATTTATTATTCATAAAAACACTCACATTTTATATTTCTATTACTATATAACACTTATATATATCTGCAGTCTTTATCCATAAGTTTATTGTCACTGTAGGCATTCATTTTCTCTTTCAGTAAAATACATAGCATTCACTTTCTCGTGCTGTATACTAGCATTGAGAGCGAATCTGTCACTTTCACTTCCACTTTCATAACTCATAGTATTCATACATACTAGAGTGACACTTTCACTTTCATTACTCATAGTATATATACTTGTATTTTTATATTACTACTCATTTACATTTCTATTTACATTCTCTATTTTCTTTACATTATTTACATTTCTATTTTATTTACGCGGTGTTATGCACTGTCACTTGCAGTAACTTATAAAACTATTTTCCACTGTTCACTTATATTTACATTCATTGATTGCACTTGCTGTTTACTCATTATTTACATTTCCACTTGCAC